>NC_091463.1:45589897-45900730 GCF_027789765.1 Dendropsophus ebraccatus
CTCCTCCACCCGTCTCCCCTAAGAGTTCCTGTGCGTACAGGTCCTCCTCCTCCGCCAAGCCTTCCTCCAGCAATCCAGGCTGCGACAGTGGCAAGGCCTGTTCCCCCTTGCAACTGAGTCGCATCAGCATCAGCTCCAGTACATGAAGCATGGGTATGATGGCACTCAGTCCTGTGTCTTGCCCACTGACCAGAAAGGTGGCCTCCTCAAAGGGTCGTAGCAAGCGGCAGGTGTCACGCATGAGCTGCCACTGCCCGAGCTTCAGGTTAAAAAGGGGGGTCGCCGTGTCCACCTCCATCAAGAGGAAATCAGTCAAGGCCTTCCTCTGCTCATAGAGCCGGTCCAGCATGTGGAGGGTGGAGTTCCACCACGTGGCTACATCGCAAATGAGACGATGGTTGGGAAGACCATTACTCCGCTGCAGGTCTAGGAGGATGTGGTGAGAGCGACTTATATGGCTGAAATGGTTACAAAGGTTTTGAGCCATTGACAGCACAGTCTGTAAATGGGATGAAGACTTTAAAAAGTGTGTAACTATTAGGTTTAAAACGTGCCCTACACAGGGCGTGCCTCATACCTCCTCGACACAGCGCGGAGAGAATGTTGCTCCCATTGTCACTCACACCGCTCCAACTTTAAGGAGTCAGCCACGAGAGGATTTATGTCTCGAGCAGGCGGTGCAGCTCTTTTTTTTTTTTTTCATTTGTATAGCGCACACAGATTCCGCAGCACTTCACCTATCTGTATGTTTTTGGGTGTGAGCGGAAACCGGAGTACCCGGAGGAAACCCACGCAAACACGGAGAGAACATAAAACTTTTTGCAGATGTTGTTGACTCAAGCGCTGCAAGGCTACAGTGCTAACCACTGAGCCACTATGCTGCTCTTCCACTGTGTGTCTCCTTTCCCCCAGCCAGGCTCCGTGCTACACCCAAGTGGTACAAGGGAGGAACACTGGCGGTTGAGGAGGCTTTGGACCTACTGGAGGAGGTGGAGTAAGGCCGCGACACAGGAACCCTGCTGTGACAACGGGGTGGTGTCATTGCCCTTCCCTGGCCAAGTTGCTGGGGGTCCGCCGGCCATATTACATTTACCCACTGAGCAGTAACGGACATATACTGGCAAGTATACAGGTGTGCGGTCGGCACTATAATGCAGACATCAGGCAATGAGGAATTCGGGCTAAGCGTCTATACGTCCACATACACAGTGTGTGCAAGTAGGTTAGTGGAGGTGCTCCTCGCCAGAACAGGTAGAAATCAAATCAGAATACGTAATAGTAAGACCTGATGATGCGCTGTTGAAGCAAGAAAACGTTTGTCTGTTACCTTCCGCTGTTCCATCTTCCCCCTTCCCTGCTCATGTTCACAGTGTGATCACGATTAAAGACTGCATCGGATAATCCGTGGAGAGTGACCGCCTCTTTTACTATTACGTATTCTGAATGGACATATACTGCCCTTGCCCGTAATTACAGCTCCAGATGTCTGTGGTTAAATGTACATGTCTGCTCAATGAATGGCTCAGCGAGTCAGCAACCTTTTCGCGAACATACCTATACATGGCTGGTATAGCTGTGTTGGAAAAGTAGTGTCGAGTCGACAACTTTAAATGGCAGAGCCTGGAGCACCAGCAACTTGGCCAGGTGGGCGTTCAGCTTGACTGCTGCAGGATTGCTGGGTGCATATGTCTGCCTCCGGTATAGGGACTCCATGATCACAGGCTGCTAGCAACACAGGGGCCACCAGTTCCCTTGCAGGAGGCGGGTCAAAAGTTAGCGGGTTGTTGCTGATGATGTCAGATGGAGGAGGTGGGGGAATTGCTGCGTGCCCGTGCCAAGTCAGGGTTGTGTCCGAGGTACCCACAGATACCTGGCTGTCTGTCTCACTACTCATCCTTGTGGACGTCGAAGTGTGAGCCAGCCACTCCAGGACTGTGGAATTAGACATGTGGACACGACCCTGGTGTGACAAAGGAAGCTCAGGCTTGCCACTGGACCCTCCTTCTGCGCTACTTTCTCTTCTGCCCCTTGAGCCAGACTCTCTGCCCTGCCCTCTGCCTGAAACGCTTTGTGAGGTTTCCTGCTGCCGCTGTGCCATGACTTTATATTCAAATTAGGATTTGTACACTTGGTAGATGAGAACAGTATTTTCTGTAATACAGTCTAGCAGGCGTCCCACTTTAGTACTTGTCTATCTGTATAGCACTTTTTTTTTATAGTTTTATGCTACACACATGCACCAGGTATATTTGTCTCTCAGGATAACACATATGTGATAGACAGTATCACAAGGGTCCAACAATAGGACAAGTCTATTTGTATAGCACTATTTTTTTTTTATGCTACACACATGCACCAAGTAAATTTGTCTCTCAGGATAACACATATGTAGTAGACAGTATCACAAGGGTCCAACTATAGGACAAGTCTATTTGTATACCACTTTTTTTTTTTTTTAGAGTTTTATGCTACACACATGCACCAGGTATATTTGTCTCTCAGGATAACACGTATGTGATAGACAGTATTACAAGTTATATATCTGTAGAGCATGTTTTTGTTCCGTCCACCCTTTGCTCTCCTATGCCTAAACTATCTTTCGCCCTCTCTATATTTCTCTCTCAATCACTAGATCTTTCTCATCTCCGCTTTCCTAATCTTTTGGTATTTGCTTTTATACAATTGCTTCTCAGTAGTCAGTACAGCAGCACCAGCAGCGTTTTGTCAATGACGAACTCTGTGCACTGCTAACAGTATGCTTCCTCTCTCTCTCTCTGTGCAGACTGCGTCGTGCGGTCATGTGACCATTCCTCTTTAATACCGACGTCACAGGGGGTGGGTTAGTGCAAGATCCCTGCTGATTGCATGTGTTCCGGGCATCAAAAGAAAGCACTTTTCCTGCCCGCAACACTTTCTGCTTTCTAAAATGGTGGCTGCCATTTTAGAAAGCAAGAAAAAAAAAATCGGAGCGAACTTCCAAAAATCCGAAGCCGAACCGGTTCTCTCATCTCTACTTACTACCCCAACTCTGCTACGTCACTACCTTACTACCTCAGCGCTGCTACGTCACTACCTTCTATCTTAACTCTGCTACATCACTGCCGCCCCAATTCTCCGGGACTACTGGCACCAGGCTCTTCCCAGTACTCCTGGTGGCATTGGATACTCTGGTCATAATGGGGGGGTTAGTGTTAGCCATTTTATACCAGCTAACACTAGGTCCCGACTTATATGGATTCCATCTATCAGACAGCTTTCACTTCTAAGCCTGTAAATGAATGAAAAAAAACAAAACACACCTAGAATTTTTTTTATTCAAATAAAAACACCCCCACACCCCTTGTTGACCATTTTATTGAACATTAAAGTCCGCTGGTCATCGACGTAGTCCAAACGAATCCGAGGAGGCAAATCAGGGCCAATGAGACTATTTAGAGACAATTCTGAGACAAATAAATCAGCACCACAGAAAATAGACCAGGCTTATCCCTGATAGTAAATTGTACTTTAAAAAGACCAGTCTATTCATGCCAAAGCAGAAATAGACCACACCTAGAAAAATCCCCTGTTGATCAATCTCCCCCAAAGTGTCACTGTCATTATAACTTTTAAAATCTAAACCAACAGTAGATGTGAAAGAAACCATGTTTGCAATATAAATTATTTTTTGGTTATCATAGAAAACACACCCTTTCCTGTGTTTAGACTCTTTGAAGGAAAAAGAGCCTAAATACGAAAGTCCTGTGTTTCCCAGGTTATCTACCCAGTGATTTGATTGATGGACACATTGAGCTGTGACACTCTGTACTGGACAGACTTAATGTGTTTAGTTTATTTTTTTCAATCGGCACAAGACTAAAAAGCTGCCTTAATGTAAACTGCAAACATGCTTTATTACACATCTACTGTTGGTTTAGATTTTTAAGTTATACAGTGGACCTTCAAGTAATCACTTTAGAATTAGACCAGAACATTATGGTGATGTTTGATCTATTATCCTTGTGCCTAACATGCTCTAGAAATAAGTAAAAAAAAATTGGGCTAAAAACTTTTAGCCGATCAATACCCTACTCACCTGATGGGTGGATGACCATGATTTACACCTCCAGGTGATAAATCTGGTGTGGGACAGGACACAAGGGTATGAATTTTGTTGTATCAAGGACAATGTAATTATTTGTGTATTTGCTTGTGAAAGGTATTAGGTTTGGTGTAATAATTTTTTGTATGTAAGCTTTGCTGTATTGGTAAAGAAGGAGCCATCTATTCCCAACACACTGCTCTACTGGATAAAGAACAAATTGTCACTGAACTGAGGTCAAGGCCCATGCTCAAAACCACTGAGAGATGTAATATGTGGGCCTACAATCTTTGTTGATATGAATGCAATTCAGAAAGGTAACAGGCAACAGCAAAAACATTACCTTTAAGAACACTTAACATCTCTGTACCATGATATTACAGCCTCAACAATTGCAAAAATACATCTCAAAATGTCTCTCTCCTAACTAAACTAAAGTTTCAATAGGCCCCATGCACACAGAGCAAGAGCGGCGAAATTGTCCGCCGCGCAATGCCGCCAGCCTCCATGTCATAATGACACTCTATGGGAGGCTTGCGTGCCGCATGTTCATTCTTCAGCGTGGAGAGAGGAGCCGCGTGTGCCTCCCATAGAGTGTCATTATGACACGGAGGCTGGCATCATTCCGCGGCGGACAATACCACCGCTTTTGCTCTGTGTGCACAGAGCCTTACAGTTGGCTTTGGGCTAAGGGGAAAGAGTCCCAAAGGGTCCCAAAGAGTGCATTCCATGTTATGTGTCAGGTTGGTTTGGGTGCAAATAAAAGTCAAAAAAGCAATCGTCACATTTTATTTAGACACTAAACCACCATGAAATGTGTCAGAGCAGGCGCCTATAGTGACATGGCACATAAACATACTGGCTAATTTTTGAGAAGTAATATAATGGAGGCACTATAAAAATTGTGGCTTGTGTTCTGTATTGGGATGTGTAAGCCGTAGTGGGAAGGCTCTTGCTGTGGCTTCTTTCTTTCTCAACAAAGATCAGTCGTGATTTTCCATCACGGATGACCGCCAATCACCGTGACATTATCTGTCAGTGGTTGATCAGAGGGGTCCACACACCATAGACTAACGGCTGAATCCACCATAAGCGGCCATACACCTAATATCGTGAAAGTATAAGGTGTATGGCCATCTTTAGACCCAGTGGTGAGAGTAGAAACTGTAAGATTTCATGATTAGTTTATCAGATAGTAAAATGAAAATCTGAAATAAACATCAACAAAAAGTCTTTAAAATATGCTTAGCATAAAAACCATTATTTAAACAATAAGCCATTATCTGATGAAAAGTTCCTTTTAAGGTGTTCATATTAGGGTTATATGTGACAACTAAAGACACCCTGCTTCTACTCTACCCTTCTCCTTCTGTTTCTACCCCAGAAGGTGTCTTCTTGGGATCCTGGTGGCTCTTTCGATTTGTTACTCAATAACCCTTGGATGGAAACCCAGTTGTAAAAATATGTGTCTTAGAGATAGCAGGTGTTGTTTTCTATCCTCCACTGCAGAATTAATCCGACCTGGCTGTATATGATGGATTTCTTTGTGTGGTTCAGGTGGAAGCTGTTCCATTTCAGGAATGTGGGGCGGCCTGTAGGTTTGTGGTACACTGATGTCCTGTATGACACATGGTGTCCAGGAAATGTACCTGAGATTGGGAGAAAGTGAGGGTGAATTTAAAGGCAGAATGGAACTTGTTACCGTTTTGGTAGAAAGTCATCAGCTAATCCTCAGAGCCTGTCCAGATTACCTCTCCCTGTTTGATTGACACCTAGAGTCCCAAGCAGGTATGGGAGGCGTTGTGAGCAGGTATTACAGCTTGCTGCAATTCAGGAGCTTGTAAAAGCCCTTTTGACACATTATACTATAAAATAAAAGCATTTTTCTACCTTGTAGGAGCACAGACAGATATATCAAAGGTACAGTGTGTCTCCTTGAACCAACACTAGTTTGAAACATAAATTGCAGCTGACATATACCCTTTAAGATTTTAAATTCACTTAGGAACATTGGGGGAGATTTATCAAACTGGTGTTATCTAGAATTGTCTTAGTTGCCCCTAGCAACCAATCAGATTCCACTTTTCATTCTTCACAGATTCACTGAAAAATGAAAGGTGGAATCTGATTGATTGTTAGGGGCAACTAAGACAATTCTATTTTACACCAGTTTGATAAATCTCCCCCATTGCTTTCTCTTTCCTGGCAAAATATATCCTTAGCTTTGCAAACCTAGAAAGAAAGAGAAGTGGCTGTACCTCACACTCATGGCTGACACTAATGCCTCTCGGCTACATTTAAAAACCAACGCCAGATGTTGGTATATAATTTGATCAAACCATATTGCCTCATGTACCACGTGCAGGTCTTCTGGCCCACATGAGTCCCTACACTAAAAACAACACTGTGTCGGTGAGCGACCGCCAACCCCACAGGGAGGGCCACAGAATGGCCCTGCAACCCCACTGTCAAAGGACCAAACCCCATGGGCCTCCCCATTTCCCGCAGACGCCGCCGGAGAAGGCGGCCGCCAAGCCACACAAGTGTAAACAAGAAGTTACTACTCACCAATGCACCAGCAGGTAGAATGGGAAAAAGAGGAGGTACTTACCATATGTGCACAGGTGCTTCCTGCTGATTGGGGTCACATGGGCCTTACAAGGGAGAAGTGCAAGCCACATAGAGAAGAGAGAACATGTAAAATGCAAACCTAGAGAGAAAGAGAAGTGGCTGCACCTCACACCCATGGCTGACACCAATGCCTCTCGGCTACATTTAAAAAAGCAACGCCAGAATGTTGGAATATAATTTGATTAAACATGCATGCAGGTCTCCTGGCCCACATGAGTCCCCACACTAAAAACAACACTGATCAGGTCAGCAACCACCAACCTCGCCAAGCAAATGCCAACAGGAGGGGAGGGAGCGGGGGGCCACAGAATGGCCTGCAACCCCACTCCAGAGAAAAAACAACTGGTGCCAGAAGGTTATTTGTGAATTTTATTTAAAAAAAAAAAACTTATTCCTAAGCTGAATGCCTTGCAGGAAGTAGTTTATTATTTCCAGTCTGTCATAATGCTGCCTGATGCCACCTCTGTTTGTATCAGGAATTGTTCACAGCAGAAGAGGTTAGGGGATGTTCACACTGAGTAAATTAGGCAGAATTCCGTGGCTAAACTTTCTATGTCTATGTCTTTCCTGTCTATGGGAGAGTCCACGCTCCTACGGTGCCAAAACTCTTCACTCAAAGAAGTGACATGTCACTTCTTTGTAAATTCCTTCTAATTTACTCAGTGTGAACATACCCTTACTCTGGGGATTTGATATTTCTTTGTGCAGTTCTTGACATAGCAGCAAGAGAGCACTCTCAGACTACATAAAATACATGACTACCTGCAAGGCATATAGCAGATATAAGGGCCACAATCACAAAACGCCTTTTTCGGCCATTTGACAGCTGTTTTTTTTGGATGACGGCTATTATTCGGGCCCCAGTTGATTTAAAAATAAAATACATACACGTATATTTCTCTGGAATACTCATTTCACCCCTCTGTGATATTTATATTTTATCTTTAAAGAACAACTCTGGGCATATTGTTAAAAATTACAAAAGCACAAAATTAGGGAGGGCAGGGGGTGGTGGGAACATAACAATCAAAGGATATTTACCCATCCTTGCCCCCCCACAGTGCAGCACTAACGCTCAGGGCCCTTACTGGTCTTGTGGATCTCCCAGTCCTGTGACATCGCTGCAGGGACATCGGGATGGGTAAGAATCCTTTAATTGTTATGTTCCCCCACCCTCTGCTCTCCCTAATTTTGTGCATTATGCCTGGGGTCTTACCACAGACTTTATGCATGACAATATTCTTGGTGTCTTTAACCTTTGATCCCAAAACTGTGCACATTTCCCCAGTTGTAGCTTGTTTGGTCCTGGCTAATCTATCCAAAAGGGAATGAGATGGACATCTAAATGACATTTTGCTTAATGATCACACATGTCACACAACTGTCAGAATGGATCAAAACCTACTTTGGAAGAAACAATCACAGTATTTTCAACTACATATGTATGGGAGGAGCATAAAGCCTTTATAAGAGGATTATTTACTTCTCTAGGCATGAAGGTCAAAAAACATAGCAACAAGGAGACTGACTCAATTCTGGCTAAAATCTCTACGCTATAAAAAAAAAAAAAAAAAGTCCATAAAAAAATAAAACAAGAACTACATGCTACACCATATTTTATGCATACTGTCCTAACTATAGACAGTAAGTCCCAGTCTTTACTGATTACTACTCAATTCCATACAACCTTGAAGCTACAAACACTTTAGTACAAAGCAGAGGGGAAAGAATAACAACGGTATACTCTTCAGTTGCCTACTCTCACGTCTGAAGGAGCAACTGAATTATTAAAGGGGTTATTCTGGGATGAGAAATGGTAATTTCTGAAACCCTCTGCATTTCTTTGAAGTATTTCTTTCCAGAAAAGAAGGAATAGGTGCAGCCATGATCATCATGTGCAGGAAAACCCACACCCCCATACACACAATGACTAACAGTTCATGATGTTGCCAAAGTAGTCATTCGTGTGCAAGCAAGCTTTTACCCAAACATGATCATCACAACTGGGAATGGCCCTCTACCACCTTGGGAAAATACAATGCAGTGGCAAAAGTGAGCAGAACAGGCAACGCCTTTAAACATTGCACTGTTGAAGATGTAATCCGTTGATTACTAAACCAGGACGCAGTGAACTGCCTTAGTGATTGGCAGATAACCATTTCAACTGGGACAGTCATTGATTGAAAGAGCAGGTCCTTAGTAAGCATGTCTTGGAAGTAGGCAGCAGTGGGATCAGCAGGGGACTGGATTTTGTCAAAAAAGGAGCTGCGGCAGACTAAGGGTCCTATTACACAGGCCGAAAAAGGCCCGATCAATACTGTAAACAAGCACCTATTACACGTCCCGATAATCGTTTAGCAAGGACTGCATGGACATTGTTCGTGATATCCGTGCTGCCCTTGGGGATCGGTCCTGTGACAGTGGGGTTGCAGGGCCGTTCTATGGCCTCCCTTCCCTGTTTGTGCTCACTTTGCGGCGTTGGCGGTCGCTGACTGACACGGTGGTGAGTTAGCGTTAACATGGGGCAATATGGTTTGATCAAATTATATACCAACATCCTGGCGTTTGTTTTTAAATGTAGCCGAGAGGCATTAGTGTCAGCCATAGGTGTGAGGTGCAGCGCTCCTTTCTCTCCTTGTCCGTATTGTCAGCACAAATGAGGATGATCTGGCCGATACTGCAGATGTTTCTTTCTCCTTAGCTTCCATTACTGTCTTAGTAATACCGGTTGGTTTACTAGGAAGAAAGAAACCTCCTTTGGATTTTAAGGCATGCTTAAAGGACAAGTGCCATGAAAAACTTTTTTCCAGTAATTGAAGCACATTACAAAGTTATATAACTCTGTAATGTGCTTTTCAATCACCTATCTGCCTCCCTTCCCTGTCTTTTCCCCCCTCCACCCCCCACCAGGAAGTATAAGAAACTCACACAGACCTAATTACTGTCGTCACCGTCACCAAGCTCTTCTCTCAGCTCCTTCTCCTGTTACACCAGCCTCCCCCTCCCCTGCCTTGTCAGGTGACTCAGCTTGCTCAGCTCCCATTGGCTAAACAACTGCAAGCCATCACTTGGACTGGGGAGGGGGGGGGCTGCTGTAACAGGACCTAGAGCAGCCCTCCTGCTGATGACTCATCCTCACAAGAAGGAGCTGCCTGGTGACGGTGACGAGGTCTGTGTGAGTTAGGACACTTCCTGGTGGGGGGTGGAGGGGGGAAAAGACGGAAGGGAGGCAGATAGGTGATTGCAGCATATTACACAGTTATATAACTTTGTAATGTGCTTCAATTACTGGGAAAAAGTTTTTCATGGCACTTGTCCTTTAAGCCTAATGTATCCCCAGCTGGAATGTGTCCCACCAGCTGGAATCAGCAAGCTCAAATTGAACTTTCAGGGAGTCCCAGTCTTTCACCATACCATCCTGAATCATGTAGGTTTGTGAGAGTTCCTACCTTGTGCTTCCCTACAGTAGTTTGACACCATTTGTTCTTTATATGCCCTCTCTGTGCTTACATTTAGTATAGGCCTCCTTTCTACCCCCACCATAGTATTAGCCTTCATATAGTGCAGCAGTCCCCCTATAGTTTAGCAGTCTCTATATAGTATAGGTACCCCTGTATAGCAGCCCTTATATAGCATAGGTCCCCCTGTGCAGCAGTCCCCATATAATATAAGCCCCTGCATAGCCACCGCCCATATCATATAGGCCCTCATCCTGTGCAGCGGTCCCAAAATAGTAGAGCCCCCCCCACCTTTACAACTACCCCAACATACACTATAGTCCCCCCTGTGTTAGCAGTTTCCATGTGAAAAATAAAAACCAAAAGGATACAAAGCTCTCACATCGCTCCACTGCAGTGTCTCTCCCCTCCTGAAGCTTCAATCCCTGTAGTTGCCACTTGCAAGTACAGAGAGCTTCCGATGCAGGCAGCCCAATACACAGCTCAGCTGACTGCACTGGAGCTCTTTTCTCTTGCTTGGCTCCAGACAAGTGATGTCAGCTGCATACTGTCATATGTAGGAGAGAAGAGGAGTGCAGGCGCTGCGGGGCTGAAGCAGTAACCTTCTGGTGAAGACAGCTAAACTGTGGATCACTGCTTACTGCCAGACAGTAAGCAGCTATCTCTACAGATGCTGCATACTGTAAAAGAGCAGAGCATCTGTAAAAAATATTTTGTTTTTCAGATATCAGTATCCTGAGGACTACGTCAGATTCAATAAACTACAATAATGACCAGTGGATATTAATAAAATGAGTTGTGTGGGGGTGTTTTTTCACTTTAATACTAAAAAATTGTGTATTGTCTTTTTTATGCCCTTACAGGCTTAGTAGTGGAAGCTGTCTGACAGACGGCATCCAAAATTGCTAACACTAACCCTCCAATTATTACCCCAGTACCCACTGTGACAGGGGTACTGGAAGAGCCAGGTATCGTTAGTCTTGGAGTGTCCAAAATTATGCTAATGGTCTGGATGGTAGCCGACTGGGGCGCTCCTGGACTGAGCGGTTGCAGAAGGTGGTAAATTAAACAGAGAAAAAACACAGAATCAGCACTAATCAGATACCATTACATTTAATGATAAAATTTTCCAGAACATTTATTAAAAGTATAAATTATATAAGCCTTCATTTTCAACAGCATAGTCTTCACTTTAGGCAATTTTTTTAGGACATAAATATTTATTTATAAAATGTCAGTTTTTTTACATTAATTGGTATTTTTCAAATCACATGACCAATCCAAGTTTTTTACACAAGCACATGGATCTAGATAAATTGTATACAGGCCCAACCAAGACAAAAACATGAGAAAATTGATAAAGGTACTGGCTAAAAAAATTAATCCTCTCCTATAAAAGGCTTTCTTCCTTAGACTGGAACCATGTTGTTTTTGTGGCATATTTTCCTTCTTTTTGGATATGATGAATTTGGTTAAAAATACAGAAGTAAATACTGACACAGTTGCAGGTGCAATTCCAGCCTCAGGCCTCATTCACACATTCCCTAGGTTGCCCTCAATTGCAGACAGAACAATGGGCCAATTCATTTAAATGGCCCCGTTCAAACGTTCCAGGCAGGTCCTAGTACATGAATTCTCTATTGAATTAGTCCATATTGCAGACGACCTGTACTCAAACTATACATTTAAAAAAAACTAAAAACCTAAAAATGCTGAAATAGATGCATTACATTTAATGGGGGACGGGGTCAAAATGCTGTGGCCAGACGTTAGCTAAAAAATCTATGGGGAAATATGAATGCATAAGGCATTTTGCATTGGCTATGCCATTGTGAAAGCACAGCAGGCTATGCGTTTTCCACAGAAACATTGGTGTTTTTTCCTCTTAGAATTTTAAAAGGGAGGTTATGATGTTTTTCCCCCCAATCCATCAATAGAAAACCTACGAAAAATAGAAATTTTTCTTAGATGCAATTCATGATCCAACCCATTGACATCAGAGATATATGGTACCTTTCATATATCATATATATCATGGTACCTTCCATGATATAGAAAAAGCACCAGCAATTTGGAACATGCATTGCAGATGACAGATTCCCTTAAAGAATCACTTAAAGCCTTAAAGGGGTAGTGCGGCGGTAAACAATTATTCACAGAATAACACACATTACAAAGTTATACAACTTTGTAATGTATGTTATGTCTGTGAATGGCCCCCTTCCCTGTGTCCCACCACCCCCACCCGTGTACCCGGAAGTGTGGTGCACTATACATACCTGTCACGTGCTGACTCGTCTCCCATCTTCAGTCTGCGATGTCGTCTTCGGACGGCCCGGCCGAATCCCTCCGAGCGTCCTGAGTGCCGGCCGCCCTCTTCAGCGTCATCAGATGCTCAGCCGCGATTGGCTGAGCAGCTGATGACGCGGCTGCGTCATCGGCTGCTTAGCCGCGATTGGCTGAGCACAGTTATGCTCAGCCAATCGCGGCTGAGCAGCCGATGACGCAGCAGAGGGCGGCCGGCACTCAGGACACTCGGGAGGGATTCGGCCGGGCCGTCCGAAGACGACATCGCAGACTGAAGATGGGAGACGAGTCAGCACGTGACAGGTATGTATAGTGCACCACACTTCCGGGTACACGGGTGGGGGTGGTGGGACACGGGGAAGGGGGCCATTCATAGACATAACATACATTACAAAGTTGTATAACTTTGTAATGTTTGTTATTCTGTGAATAATTGTTTACCGCCGCACTACCCCTTTAAGCTGGTTTCACATACAGTATTCTGACATACCATTTTTGTGTTAAAAGGTAAATTACCGCCTGGAGTAGTTATACAATTGCTGCTTGAACAAGCCCTATCATGGCATGCGGTAGTTTTGATATTGGCAGCAGTGCCATCTTTACCAGCAAAAGAATTGCATGGCCATTTGAAATGTTTTCATCAGTTTTGCTCTGCAGTTTTTTGCCCAGACATTCGACTAGTTGATTTTCCTTGCCTGTTTAACATTAGGTGGCTGGGAGGAGGATGTGGTCAACAGCTTAAAGGGAACCGATCTTGTGGTGTGCCGGGGCAGAGCCCGCCCGACCCCCTGGTGGAGCCCTGGATACTTACTCTTTCCTGGAAGTCCCGCTCCTGGACGTAGTCCCAGGATGGAGACATTGCCGTCAGAAGCTGAGCGCGCGGTGTATGCTAATTACCAGAGATGACTCCAACGTCCATAGCACTCATTTTCTATGGGCGCACGGCTTCAGACGGCGATCTCTGAGTCAGTCAGAGTATCCAGGGCTCTACCGGGGGGGGGGGTTGGGGGGTCTCTGCCCCGGCACACCACGTGACAGGTTCTCTTTAAAGGTACTGGGGAGGGTTTATATAGTATAAGAGACCTTTTAGTGGGGTTTTAAGAGGGTTTTGCAGAGCACAGTACTATTATATATATATATATATATATATATATATATATATATATATATATATCCACACATATACATACACACACACACACACACACACACACGCAGATGGAAACGATTACAAATAATTTAATATGTGCAAAATACATGTATATTAAGACCATGTATGATTGTTAGTATTAACTGTATACTTTTAGGTAAATTATTTATAATAATCCAACTTGTTGGGCTGGCTCTAACTTTTTGAACTACAGACGTAAAAATTAAAAAAGTTTTGGCTGCATATAATAATGTACAGTACATATGTAAAATATGAACGCTGAAATGTCGAGAAATTACAATTTATACAGCCTCAAATAAACAATGCCAGCAGAGTAATAAAAGTATGCTGATATTTAAATCACAAAAAAAGAGCAATTGTGAGATATATGTATATATTATAATGATGGGTCCCCTTTAAGAATTAACATTGGTCCATATGACTATTAAAATATTTTATGCTGTCTGAACCATGGAAAAAGTCTGCACCTCACTGATCAGATATTTATGGCTTATCCTAATGATAGGCCATGAAGTAAAAAGTCCTAGAAAATCCCTTCAAGCATGTCTTACAAATAAACAGAAAAGGCACGTCTGAAATGCCCAATATTTGCTGGCTAATATTGCACGGATGATTTTAAAGATCCAGTAACAGGAATTTGTGCAGCCATCAGATACGGACAGCGAATAGTGAAAAACAAAACCAAAATGTAGGAAGAATTATTCAGAATATAAAAATATTCTTGAGGAAGTCTTATGTACTAAATTTATAAATTAATCTTTGGTAAAATTGATGTAGTAGACCTTGAAGTATGATACCTCTTCTACAACTTAATTTAAAAAGAGTTTAAAGACTTTCTCGCAGGCACCTCAGTTGTTCTTCTCCTAATCGGATTTTATCTTCCAGTTCTCGCTGTTCCACAATAAGTGCAGAAGTCATTTTGACATAGTGCTGATAGTCTTGAAGTTGCTCATCATTTAGATACTTAGATAATGTCTCTAGAACATTTTTTTCTCTTCGTGTTACATTTGCTTTCAGTTCTTTAGCGTCCTCCATTTGGTCAGTCAGTTGTTTTTTCTTTTCCATTAGATTCAGCTGTACATGAAAGAATATATACATTAATTTATGTATCCTATATATATATATATATATATATATATATATATATATATATATATATGTCCCTCCAGTGCTCTGTGTCCCTCAGTGTCCCCCTGCCATCATACTCTCCAGCAGCCACAGCATATATATATATATATATATATATATATATATATGTCCCTCCAGTGCTCTGTGTCCCTCAGTGTCCCCCTGCCATCATACTCTCCAGCAGCCACAGCCCGCACAGCTCTGGGAGTCGGGTTGTGACATCATCATTTTATCCAGGAAGTGAAGCCTTGATGCAGTAGTAAGTGCAGGAAAAAAATAACTTTCCGTAATAAGTGTATATTGGTAATTTGTATAACTTTAGGAGGGCAATATAATACTTTAATTAAAAAAATTGCCGAACTTCTCTTTTAAGGTATCTTTTTAAAAAACTATACAATATTTTTTACAATATATTCCTACAAAAAATTGATAGCTCGCACATTTATTAAATTAATAATGTAAACTTTACTGGAAATTGATATAACATACATAAAAACACATACTTTTAATTAAAAATCTAGAGTGGTATTTACAGATTTGCACGGATGACACAGGCGGGCCACAGAGATCACCAGAACATACGTTAACAGTTTTTAAGGAAGCATGGTATAATGGCTCTAGTAGCCAAACAGGAAGTAAATAAAGTGCACAGTGCCGCAGGACTAGTGTCCAGTCTATATATTATAGCAGCAGCCGAGGTCCAGACTAAAGTGCACAGTGCTAGATAAATTCTCAGTACAGAGTCCCCAACACAATAGCAGCAATGTAGGTTGTAAACATGCCAAAAAAACGGATAGGTGCCGGGCCAGCTTCCGAAAAATAAGTATGCACAATGCACAAAGTATACCTAAGATCTGATGACAGCGTGGACCTCCTCCTCCCCCAACGCACATTTCACGTTCGCTTGATCACGGGGTGTGATCAAGCTAACGCGAAATGTACGTTGGGGGGAGGAGGAGGTCCACGCCGTCATCAGATCTTAGGTATACTTGCATTGTGCATACTTATTTTTGCTGCTATTGTGTTGGGGACTCTGAGAATTTATCTAGCACTGTGCACTTTAGTCTGGACCTCGGCTGCTGCTATAATATATAGACTGGACACTAGTCCTGCGGCACTGTGCACTTTATTTACTTCTTGTTTGGCTACTAGAGCCATTATACCATGCTTTCTTAAAAACTTTACATATGTTCTGGTGATCTCTGTGGCCCGCCTGTGTCATCCGTGCAAATCTGTAAATACCACTCTAGATTTTTAATTAAAAGTATGTGTTTTTATTTATGTTATATCAATTTCCAATAAAAAGTTTACATTATTAATTTAATTGTTGTGCGAGCCATCGATTTTTTGTAGGAATATATTGTTTCATAGATAGCCCTGTATTGTATGTAAATAATATTTTTTACAATAGTAATAGCAATATATAGATTTTTATGAAAAACATCCAATCATGCAAAACATTCAAAAAAATTGCATTTATCTAACTTTTCTGCAAGGGAAATAGTTATCACACATAAATTAGACATTAAATAGCAACAACAATATGTCTACTTTATTTTGGAACTATTTGTTAAACATGCTTTAGATTTTAAAACAAAAAAGCTTAAAAGTTTAGCAGCAAATTTTTACATTTTGACAGAAATCAGAATTTTTTTTTTAGGGACCAGTTAAGGTTTGAAGTCTATTTGTGGGGACTGTATGTTAGAAAACCCTATAAATCACCACATTTCAGAACCTGCAACCCTTAAACTGTTCAAAATGACATCCACAAAGTAGTCACAGAAATAAAAACAAAGTGTTAGAAAATTGAAAATTTCCATTTTCTTTGCAGATATTCTATTGTAATGCACTTTCATAACACTAAACCTATTAACAGATAACTTCACCACAATATCTATTGCATCAATTCTGCAGTTTATATAAATATGCCTTATGTGGCCCTTTGTGCTACTTGATTCAACCTCAAGCCTGATCAGCGCTCAGTGGTAGCAGAACACAGATTAAAAAAAAAAAAAAAATTCTGCACAAAAAAACTGACTGATTAGCAGTCAGGTCCAGCCACACAGAGGCCTATGGTTGCTGGTGGAACAAACACTAGCTAATCCATGATTACCTACAAATCTGTACCTGATCAGCACAGAGGGTAGGAGGTGGAGGGAGCAGCAGCTGCTGCTGAGGACCAGACCACACAGGGGATCAATCAAGCAGCACTGCGAGATGGATCACCCTGCGCTGCCAACACTGGAGGCAGATGGAGGGAGGCAAAAGGATCAAGACAGGGGATCAGCAAGGCGGCACACAAAACGTCACTGGCTGGATCACACTTCACTATATCACCAACGGGGTAATCTGGCATGCAGGATGGCACATGGATACCTCCTAAATGGAATGAGCGGGAATAGTTATTTTAAATTGCCCGCTTTGGTCGTGATTGACCAGTCAGTGGCGACTGGCCAATTGGGCAGGTGGCACCATCGCCACCTCCCTCTAAGACACAATAGTTATTGTTGCCATCTTGGACAGCACCAATCACTGTTCAATTTGGGGGTCACCAGGTTCACCAGGCCTTGGAATCCACCTGCAATGCTGCAATTGGCTGGTCAAAAACAACGAATCACAGTGATTGTCGTTACGGAGGGAGTAAAACTACCCCATAGGAGACTAGTAAAGATAGTTTTCTGTTGTAACAGCAGCCATATTTACCCGATCACCATGTCACTACACATAGTGACTGCATAAAGTACCTGCCATGGGTCCTTAAAGCGAATGTACAAGCAGTACTTTTTCTTTAAAGCAACTCTGCACCCACAACCTGCCCCCCCAAACCACTTGTACCATTAGATAGCTGCTTTTAATCCAAGATCTGTCCTGGGGTCCGTTTGGCAGGTGGTGCAGTTATTGTCCTAAAAACTACTTTTAAATCTGCAGCCCTGTGTCAAATTGGTGTGGCCTAGAGTACCCATGCCATAGGATTTCAACACCCTTCCTCCCAGCCATCTACATCATTTAAATTTACACAAAAAAGGTTCGAGATATAGGGTGAATTGGGTGTTCCAAACAAACTGGGCTGCAGTATAAAACTGCGCCACTAGGTGTCCCTCCTAACCTTTAAATGAGGGGCACTCAACAACTTTTAGTGAAGGTCCACTTACCGGGGTCTATTGTCAGGTAAAGGTCTGAGCTGAGCATCAGTAAGAAACGTGTTTTGTTACTTTTCACAAACGTTCAACTATTTACATACAGAATTGATGCTTATTACTGGGAAAACTGGCCCCCCTGTTGCTCCCCCAGTAGTATATAGCCTCCCTGTGAGCTCTCCCCCTGTAGTATATAGCCCCCGTGCGCTGTCCCCCTGTAGTTTATAGCCCCCCTGTAACCTCTCCCCCTATAGTATATAGCCCCCTGTGCTCACCCCTGTAGTATATAGCCCCCCTGTGACCTCTCCCCCTGTAGTATATAGCCCTCTGTGCTCACCCGTGTAGTATATAGCCCCCCTGTGACCTCTCCCCCTGTAGTATATAGCCCCCCTGTGACCTCTCCCCCTGTAGTATATAGCCCCCTGTGATCTCCCCCCAGTTATATATAGCCCCGTGCACTCTCCCCCTGTAGTATATAGCCCCCTGTGAGCTCCTCCCAGTAGTATATAGCCCCCCTGTGACCTCTCCTCCTGTAGTATATAGCCCCCTCTGAGCTCCCCCCAGTAGTATATAGTCCCCGTGTGCTCTCCCCCTGTAGTATATAGCCGCCCTGTGACCTCTTCCCCTGTAGTATATAGCCCCCTGTGAGCTCCCCCCAGTAGTATATAGCCCCCTGTGAGATCCCCCTAGGAGTATATAGCCCACCTGTGTGCTCTCCCCAGTAGTATATAGCCCACCTGTGTGCTCTCCCCCTGTAGTATATAGCCCCCGTGACCTCTCCCCCCTGTAGTATATAGCCCACCTGTGACCTCTCCCCCCTGTAGTATATAGCCCCCCTGTGACCTCTCCCCCCTGTAGTATATACCCCCCAGTGCGCTCTCCCCCTTATAGTATATAGCCCCCCATGCGCTCTCCCCTGTAGTATATAGACCCCCCCCCCAGTAGTATATAGCCCCGAGGCAAAAAAACAAACAAATCACAACTCACCTAGCACCTTGCTCCCCCGTCGCACCTGTCTTCTTCTTTTCTCATGTCGGTCTGGCCCCCGGCTTATTCGCGCTCTCTGGGGATGTCCCGGGGATTCCCCAGCAGAGCGCGCACTAGAGACCTCAGTGTATGCCGCTGGCCTGTACTTCCGGGAAGTTCAGGCCGGCGGCATACACTGAGCTCACAGGTGCGCGCTCTGCTGGGAAATCCCCGGGACATCCCCAGAGAGCGCGAATAAGCCGGGGGCCGGACCGACACTGCCCCCAGCCCCACAGGCGTACTGACATCTAAGGACAGTACGCCTATGGGGCGGGAGGCAGTGCGGTGGGGAGAGGGACACATGGGAGCCGGGGAGGTTGGGAGGTCTGACCAGGGATCCGGACAGCTGGCCTCCGCGGTCCGGGTTCGGACTGCGGTCCGCCAGTTTAGGACCCCTGCTTTAAATGAATGACCCACTTAAACTTTGTAAACACTAAGGAGAGTAATGAGCATAGTTCACAATCCAAATTCCAACTTTTTTACGAACATGATTTATAAAACATACATGAATAAAATAGTATATCATATATTACAAAAAAATTTATATAAAAGAATGACCATGAGATAAAATAACAGGTTACTGAGGACTAGTATAAACTACATGTATTGCTCATAGGAGGATAATCATATAGGGATTCTAACCGTCTCTAGAGGTCTAAAGCAGCGCTTCTCAAACTATTTCTGCTGGAGCCTCACCCAACAGACTAAGGCAATGCCTGGGCCTCACCAGACTGACCAAGAGGGTGCCTGGGCCTCACCATCTGCAGTGAAAGTCCATTTAAAAGCTGAAAATAATGCTAGGGCTACCTTTCACCTGTCTCCCAAGCTCTATATACTAATAAAGTATGTATAAAATAAATCAATATTGTTGCCAAAATGGAGATTTTTGCAAACAGCAATACATGTAGTTTATACTAGTCCTCAGTAAACCAACTCATAATTTGTGTACACAATTTTTTTTTACTGTTATTTTATCTCACAGTCATTCTTTTATATAGATTTGTTTGTAATATATGTAATATATATATACTATTTTAATCATGTATGTTTTATAAATCATGCTAATAAAAAAGATGGAATTTGAATTTTGAACTATGCCCATTGCTCTCCTTTGTGCACTCCTTATCATTAGGAATGCCCCTAGAACAATTTCTCCTATTCATCACCTGTCTGAACACTGCACATGTGCTGGATTGCTGAGGCCCCTGTTCACTGTTCTGACAGTTGATGTATAGGAAAAATCCTTCCCGGGAGCATTTCTAATGATGAAGTGGGCGGGGAGGAGGGAAGGAGAAGTGGTACAAGCCTAGGGCACACACACTCTAGGCCACGCCAATTTGACACAGTGTTGCAAGTTTAAAAGTTGTTTTTTGAACAATAATTGCTGGGGGTGATTAAGGGTAGCTGGGGGTGACTGAGGGGGGTTTGGGTAGCTGGGGGTGACTGAAGGGAGCTGGGGGTAACTGGGGCAGACAACGGGTGACTTTGGCAGGAGTGCACATAGCTCTTCTCCTCTCAACCAGACACACAGAGGTCCTCTGTCTCTAAAGGAGGCAGCAGGGACTGCAGGATTGGGTGATTACTAAAGCTGTACAGTGGAATCCAGTCCCACTATACAGCTTCAGGACCCGCAACGACCCTATCACCCTGCAGTCCCTGATGTCTCCTCCAGAGACCGGGGACCTCTGAGTGTGGCCAGGACGCTGTATGTAAGGGGCGGGGTAGGGTCACAGGCTGCTGGAGCGCGCCATGATCGCTGCCCGTGTGTCACCTCCAACCTCCCACTTCACAAAACGGGTCCCGGCAGTGACAGAAGAGGGATGGGGCAGAGCGGTCACCTGAGTAGCTGGAGTCCGGTCTGTACTGCATGCGCTGCCCGGGAGAGAGCCAGCGCTCCCTGGGCTCAGTGTCTGCGTCTTGGGGGCGGTGGGGCCCCAGGCTGTAGTGTCTTATTGAGCTTATCCCTGCCACTTGACAGGAGGGGGGAAACTCCGGTCAACAGGTTAGCTGCAGGGTGCAGGAGGGTGCCGAGCACCGCGCAGGTTTGCCCGTCAGTCGGGGGAGGAGCCGGGCAAGACATGGCTGCAGCTAATCTGATGACCAGGGGGAGTCTCCCAAGACGCGGACACTGAGCCCAGGGAGAGCTGCCTCTCTCCCAGGCAGCGCACGCAGTACAGACCGGACCCCAGCTACTCAGGTGACCGCTCTGCCCCATCCCCCTCCTGTCACTGCCGCTAGCCGTTTTGTGAAGTGGGAAGTCGGAGGTGACACACGGGCAGGAAACAGTGGGGGAAACACATTTGCAGCCATCCGAGCGGGCAACAGCTGGGGGCAGACACATGGGCAGCGATCAGGGCGGGCGGGTAACAGCAGGGGCAGTTAAGTGGACAGTGATCCGGGGAATGAGACAGCAGTCATCTTAGAAGGGGGATGGGGGGGGGGGGGGGGGTGACGGCAGCAACTCTGTCAGTGGGCATGAGGAGACGGCAGCGATTGGTCGGTTCTGGTGGGAGCAGAAAAAGTATGTGCCCACTTACCTACCCACTATGTGCCCACAGAAGCCTGCATATGAGCCACAATACAGAGGGCCAGTGAGGAGAACAACACTGACCAGGTGACAGGAGACGTTCCCATGCTGCTATGGTTCCCACTGTCCAGTGAAGTGGGAGGGGGGCGGGACATGGGCGGACCTATTTGAGAATCCGTACAAAGCTGCTGCTTAGGCAGTGTACGGATTTCCAGGAGTGCTGAACAGGATTGAACAAGTAACTCAGAGCCAAACACAGCTCTGAGGGGACATTCATCTGCATGTATTTCAAAAATGGTTCACTTTTGCTTATTACTATAAATTGCAAAAATTATCATCATGGCCTAGGCTAACTAAAAAAAAAAATAATAAAAAAAATTATAGTTGCGTTTTAACCCTTAGAGAACCAGGCCAATTTAAATTTTTGCATTTTCGTTTTTCCCTTCTTGTGCTTAAAAGGCCATAGCACTTGCATTTTTTTCACCTAGAAACCCACATGAGCCCTTATTTTTTGCGCCGCTGTATATGTTCCTTAAGTAGTTTAATTGTATCTGATGGCCTGTAAAAAATTCAAACCATTGTTAACAAATATATGTTCCTTAAAATCGCTCCATTCCCATGCTTATAGAGCTTTTATCATTTGGTCTATGGGTCTGTGTGAGGTGTCATTTTTTTTGCGCCATGATAAGGTCTTTCTATCGTTACCTTGATTGCGCATATGCAATTTTTGATCGCTTTTTATTAAACTTTTTCTGGATTTGATGCGACCAAAAATGCGGAATTTTGCACTTTGGGATTTTTTGCGCTTACGCCATTTACCGTGCGAGATCAGGAATGTGATTAATTAATAGTTTGAGCGATTACGCACGCGGCGATACCAAACATATTTATTTATTTTTCATTATGACATGGGAAAAGGGGGGTGATTCTGACTTTTATTAGGGGAGGGGGCTTTTTATTAATAATGACACTGGGGCACTTCTAGTATAAATACACTGATCTCTCATTGAGATCTATGCTGCATAGATATGCAGCATAGATCGATGAGATAGGCACATTGATTGCTTCCGGCTGCTGCAGCCGGAAGCAATCGAGTGCCGAGCCGAGATCAGCGCCATTACGGCACTGACCACGAAAGGAGTAGGATGTGTGGATCGCTCCTCCGGGACAATGTCCTGGAGGAGCGATCCACCCCACTAGACACCAGGGAACGACTGCATCAAGTAATCGGATGCAGCTGTCAACTTTGACAAGATTGATTGGCAGGGCAGGAAGCAAGTGGATTTTCGCCCTGTCAATCATAGCACCACATTTAACGGTATGTGTTCCTCAAAGCACATACGGTTTAAGGCCTGGTGTGTCATTTCAGTCATAGATATACAATGTGCAGTAAAATAAATAAATAAATAAAAAAATAACACTACACAGATTTTTTTTATAATTTTTTTGCCAAAAGCATGTGATTTTTAAAAATTAGCTATACCTTTTCTTCCATGGTGGGCACTGGGTCTTCACAGTTCAAAGCATTTTCCACTCTACTCAGCCGTCCAGATAGGGATAACAGTAAGCTGACCACCTTGTCCAGGTCCCCAATGAAGAGTCGAAACTTATCATACTCATTGGGTTTGCAAACACTTCTTAATAAATTCTCCAACTCACTACCAAGAGTTGCATTGGCATTTATGTCCTCTTGAAGTCCTTGCTGGGCTTCACGGAGGACAGACAGCTTTCTACTAATGCTTTCTATTAACTGCACCTGTTAAAAAAAATAAAGTAAACAAAATCATAAATTTACAGAATAATGCTAAATTATTTTAAAGCCAGTGTTTACTACAACAGACAATCAAATCTATACATTTAGAAAATTCTTCTGATCTTTTTAAGACTGTCGGGCTACAGAACAGAGATGATTGATACTATCATGCTACCATGTGCTTTCCCTTGCTGTATTGACACCCCAACAAATCAAAACTTGAAATGGCCCTGTGGCATGGGGCGCAGAGGTATTACAGAAAATGTAGGCATCATTGAAAAAAAAAAAAAATATATATATACAGTGGTGCCTTTGATTACGAGCACAATTCGTTCCGGGACCATGCTTGTAATCCAAATCCACTCTTAAACCAAAGCAAATTTTCCCATAAGAAATCATAGAAATGTAAACAATTGGTTCCACACCCCAAAAATAATGATTTATTATTCTGAATAACATGTAAAATAGATGAAACAAGCATTCAGAAACAGCAGAATATGTGATATTATAAGTTACTGTACAGTAATGGAGAGGATGGGAAACACAAGGACTGACAGAGGCAGATGTGGGCACATACACGCAGCACTCTCTGTCCGGGGAGAGAGGGGTTACAGCTATGGAGAGATTACCTCCACAGTCTTGTCCCCTGATGTGAGCCCCAGCCTGAAGTGGATCTGCTATGATTTGGAAGGTGAGGGAGACTTCCTGGGTCAGAGTACAGGGCTGTAGACCCCGCTATGACCATACCCCTCCTCCACTCGCGCTCCCACCCAGTACAGGGAGCTCTTAAACCAAAACGCTCTTAAACCAAGTTACTCTTAAACCAAGGTACCACTGTTTATTTGTGGAATTAAGATGGCCAACAACTCATGCATTCCACATTAGTACATAATACTATAAGTGTTGAGGCCAGTGGTTGGCTGCAGTGGACATGCATTTACATTGCATTCCATTGCTCCAGGAAAACAAAGACCTATTACACGGGATGATTATCATGCGAAAAATCGTTATATCGTTCTAATTTAAATGATAATCGTTCTGTGCAATTGCAGGCATTGATCGAAAAATCGTTTGTGTGTCGTTGATCGTTTAGATCTGAAACGAAAATTATTGTTAATTGTTTGCAAATCATTCGCTGTAATTCCACATTCGTTCACTAATCGTTCAGTGTAATTGCACATTGTTCATTGTTTTGCGGTGATCAGAAGGCGTAAGCGATGGTAGTATCGATCATAACTAACAACCATTGTTCTGTGTAATATGGTTAACGATAAACAATCTCATTTGCGATCGTTTATCGTTAGTCATTAAAAATTGCTCCGTTTAATAGGACCCTATGATTACTTGTGTCTATGCTACTGTTCTATGGGGTGATTTCCCCCAACCAATTCCAAGATCCCTCCTATCATCCCAGTTAAGCATGGAAAGCAGAAATACTCCACTGCTATTGCTAGATTTCCTTAGGGGTCCCCCCTAACTTTACCATAGGCCCCGGGCTGTTCACCAAGCTTGGGCCCCCCCACCCCACTGTAACTATGGCAGCACTAGCCTGGCGTCATAGTACAGTATAGATAATGTCATGATGTCCTGATTTGTGCAAAATTGCCATAAAAAAAAACGGATTTTTTGCAAATCATGGCGGAAGTGTAGCCAGGAGACAGTACACCACTGAAAGTATAAGTCTTTTTGGGTGGTCATGGGCCCCCCAGGAGCTCAGGGCCCCGGGCTGCCACCCGGAACGCCCCTATTATGATCCACTACTGCCCCTGACGGCTAGCTCTACCCACAAGGTGGGGCCTATGTTCCCGTTTCTATGTTAATCCGTGCCCATAGACAGCAATAGGCAGAAGGCCATACCTGTGGGCGTAGGTACTTTTCCTCTAAAGTCCCCACAGCTGAGTACCTTAGGGTCTAGGTAGAGCCCCTAATAACCCTGAAGTAGCCCTCAGCCCACTTCTCTCCTCCTCAAGTCAGCCTATCCAACCAAATTCCTGTCAACTAATCCAAGCTAATGTAACACAGAGACTTTTGAAGTACTATAAACTATTATCCCTCCAGCAAGAAGCTGAGACTAAATAAACCATTATCCTTCAGGGGAAAAGCTGTAAAAAGAAAGTATCATACTCCATAACCCAAGTATTCAGTTCAGGGATTCTTGTAAAGAGTTTGTCTATTCCTATCTGTGTTGAACCAGCAAGAAGCTAAAATATATTTGAAGGAGGCAATTGCTTGTCTGATTGGAGGTCACCCAGCTTTCCCAGCATCCTGTAAGGGTTAACCTTACAGGATGCTGGGAAAGCTGGGTGACCTCCAGCATGAGCATGGGAGTTACAGTCTAGCTCCCAAGGGCTTAAGGCCCTGGGAGACAGACTGTAACTTCTGTGCCGGGATTTTAAATTTCCCACCCAGAAGCAGACTGCTTTTTGCTTTTGGGTGGGAAACCCTGTAGGCAGGGAATCCCGGCTTAATTAAGGGATTCCCTGCTCCTGTACTGCAAGGAGGGGTGCGCTAAGCACCTCTCCTTACTGTACAGCACCAGGGGGTTAGTAGTGATGCTGCTGCATCACTACTTAACCCTTTGCACTCTGTGGACCGGGTGCACTGCACCCGACCCACGGAGCATACTGGCTCCACATTATAGGTGGTGAAATACACCACCTCTAGTGTGGAGTGAGTTTGCGACACATGTGCGACTATTGCATGTGTGACTACATGTGCGACTCCAAGAAAAATGCGTAAATTGTTGATAAATCTCCCCCTATGTGTCCGCTTTAAAGGATGACATACAGATTCGCCATCTGTCTCTTTTTACTGAAGCATTGCCTGGTATCCCGTAGACAGGCCCTCCCAGTGACCATTTATAACCTTCCTAACCGTTTTTGTGGATCAGCATCACTGATTTTGATTTCTGGGGTCCCAGAAGTAAAAATGATGTGTGAATGACGTCCTGTGCATATGACTACATGTATACAGATGCATATCAGCCTCACCTTCTTAAAGGTAAATTCATTTTCTTCATGCTCAGCTTCAGTCACATTTCCAGCTTTCTCCTGGGTCATTTCTGTCATACTGCTGAGCAGACCAGCTTTGGCTAAGGATGCATTCTGGTAAGTAGCACACATAGTAGGACTTACAGTCCCACACGAAGGAGTAGGAGAGATTGGCTGGAATTCATCATGCCTTTAGAAGAAAGATAAATTATATTAAACCTTAAAAATTTTCAAAATATACTGTATATAGTGACCCTCAGGGCACAACCTCATTTTTCAAATCTGATTTTAGGACCCTTTTATATGGCTCGATTCATTACCATAAATGAGTTCAATCAATTAATTACTTTATCATTTGTGGCCTTTTTACATCTTCATGGTCTGCTGCACATTCCTATTTACCGAGGAAGATGTGCGGTCCCACCGCGGAGATCTGATTAATATGCAAATGAGCAGAGATGAGTTCAATGGCCAAAGGGAATCGCTGCTCCAATGAGTGCTAGGTGGGAAGTACTTAAAGAAGCAGTTCACAAAAAATGTTTATTGCCCACCCCTCACCCAGGCGATGGCACATTTACTCACCACAGGTGATCGGTGTCCCTTGGTGCCGTTGAAATCCGTCGCGCGCTCACGTCATCGCTGCTGTGACCCCACAGCAGATAGAAGAGGGGTCACAGCAGCGGATGAAGTGAGTGTGCGTCGGATTTCATTGGCACCATGACGCGGGACAATGATCACCTGTGGTAAGTATACGCGCCAGCGCCTAGCGGGGAGGCCAATAAAAAATTTTTGTGAACTGCTTCTTTAAATTGCCATATAGGCCAAGACAAATATATGTATGAGAAATTTGCAAAAATAAAAGAAAAAAGAAACTATAAAAATAGGAAGAATAAATAGAGCAGTACCTATAGGCCAGGTAGCTTGACATTTGTAGGAGGAAAAGCGAAAGATATTTGATCACCTAAAACAGGGACGGGGAACCCAGCCCATTCAAATCTTCTGATGCGTCCCACAGATGTGTGTGCAATGCTCTAGCTGGAGATGCGTAAAGTATAATAGTCATTGCGGCAGTCACCAGACACAGGAGGGTGCCATGCATGATGGCTCCTGTATGCCAGGGTGGTGCACATCTTTTGGTACACACTCGGGGCATTATAGGGGTTAACTAAAATACTAGGGAAAACATTGGGGGTTAAGCCAGCGTCTGACCTCCGTACCCCTGCCGATCTCCATATTGGTCTCCCGGCTTCTTTGTTATGAATACAGCCGTGGGCCCCGCTCCGTGTCGGTGAAATAGTCAGGCTCCATAGACTTTTATTAGGAGCCTGACTGAGCCATCACGTGACACAGAGCCAGGAGAATATTGTGCTTCTCTTAGCAAGATTTAGCAGGATTTCAAACGGAGACACCCTCAACAGTGACGGTAAGTATACAAATTGTGTTTGGGATATTTTTTGATATTTGAGTTGTCTTTTAACTCACCCATACCATCTGCCAAATTCATGACACCATGTAATAATACACTTCAAACAAAATCTTACTTAAAAGCCACACAGTCTTTCCTCTGTGTGATATATTTTTTGGCAATAAGAAAAATGAGAATACAGAGCTATAATATGTAACCCAAATCTGTGCACTTTAACTGAAAAAAAGAATTTAGTGAAAGATAATTCACAAACCTTTCTGGAATAGAAACTTCAGATTCTCTGTCAGTTGACCATTCATCTTCAGAATATCTATGTTCGCCTTCAAAAATGTCCTCCAAAGCTGGAGAACACTCCCTTCCTTGGACATATGTAGACAATGGCTCCATTGTTTTAGATTCTGAACAGGATAAAGGCTCAATAACGTCATGTTCATCAGCTTCTTTAGATTCGGACGCACTGCTGGAAGAATATGGTGGCATAGCGGATCAAAGTTTGTGCTGACTCTTGAAAACCAATATAAAGTAATAAAATATGTAAACTGATGTTACTGTTATACAATACTGTTATGTAAAATGGCTCCTATCCTGTCACTTTGTTTGTTAGTACACGCTGTCCACAGCTCTCCCGGGTTAAAGTTAACCCAGCGAGTCACCTGTCAGGTTACGTTAGGTGGTCCGTTTTATTCTGCTGCTAAACACAGTAACCTGGCAGGTGACTCACAGGATTAACTTCAGCCAGGAGAGCTGTGGACAGCATGTTCTGATGACACTACTACTGTGACAGCTACTGCCATCTTTCATAAAGAATCATGTTTGCTGACTATTTTATGTGGAGACTCTAATGGACACTATCTGCTATGTGCTAGAGGATCTCTATCTACAAAAAGGGACTTCTTATTCAATGGACATTATACAGATTTACAGTGCCAGAAGCCTTATTTTATCTTGTCACCACTATATCAGTCACCAAATTCTTTTAACAGGTGTTTGTAGGAAACCTTAATATAGACACTGTGTCATGTGGCTATTAAAAGTTAAAGGGGTAATCTGTACCCTAATGAGCGCTGATTACAAGTGCCTTATTAAGGAAAGATTGTTTCCCCATTAGGCAGATCATCCTACTAAGTTATGTTTCTATTTATTGTGATATATAGGTCTATTGCAATATATTTCTGAATATTCACTTAAAGCGTAACTGTCATTTCAGGGTCATTTTTCTGAAAACATTAAATATCAACAGTACAAGCGATTTTAAGAAACTCTGTAATAGGTTTTATGTACTAAAAGAGTTTCCTTCTGTACTGAAAAAGCAATCTCCCAGCCTCCCCCCTTACATCAGATGAAGCAGGATTTCTGTCTCCATTACGTGGCTATGGAGAGGGGAGGGGCTGTTAGGAGTGACTGAGCACCGAGGATTTCTGCAAAGCACAACACCCTGCAATCTTCTCTCAGTAAGTTCATAGATAAGCACTGACCTGACACCTGAATTTAGCCTTTTAGGTGCCCAGAGAGTCTACAAACAGCTGACCTTCATGTCACCTCTTCCTGCTCCCTCATCTTCCTCAGCCCCTCCCCCCTTCATAGGCTTACAATGGAGAGAGCAGAGCCCGTCTTCACTGGCTTCTCTGTAATGAAGACGTGTTTGCCTGATGCACAGATAAGAAGTCAGGGGGGGGGGGGAGGCTGGGAAACTGCTTCTTGAGTACAGAAGGAGGCTTTTTTGGCTGATGAAACCTATTACAGAGTTTCTTAAAATCGCTTATACTACTGATTTCTGCAATTAAAAAAAAAACATGACAGTTACGCTTTAAGCTATAAGTTATATTATTTTATAACACATACTGTATATGTGTTGCATTTAAGATATAAATTCTCACTTATTGCTGTTAGTATTTATGTATAATATTTTTTATTTATAAAAATATGTTAGGTTCCGGGATCCATAGTCATTCCAGCCAGTCACTAAGGACAACTAATTTCAAGAGGGGGTACTTGCAGTATACTGAAGTTAAGTTCTTAAGGATGGACCTAGCATAGAACCTGTGTTACATATTTATGTGTATGCTGATGTATTTTTACTTGATTGTATACAAGAGATGGGCCATTTTAAGTGACCCATCTCTGGTTGGAGGCCACTCCATGGCTATAAGTCTGTAACATATTGTACCTGATGTTTAAGTGAAGTCCCTGTTAAACCCTAATACCTTGTCTCTCTCTTGGCTTATTTATACTGCACCTCACCAACACAAAAAGGTGTCCCTGTGGTCATCTCAGACAACAGTACTAAGGAGCTGACCCTAAGGGAAACTACAAGATCCATCAATGCACCAACACCAACCACCAACTGTGGTAGATCTCTCTGTTCTACAACTGTGTCTAGCAGTAAAATAAGTATCAATCACAATGAGACTTATTCTGCTTCCAGACAGTGTTTTAGAACAGGCCACCTAGGCTGCCCGATCAATCGTTAGATCACCCAGGTGGCCCATAGGTAATAGCAGCGGTCTGCTGCCGCCACTACTACTACGCAGAGCATCAGCTAGCAGACCGTTGCTATCAGCATCGTTTTCTTTTAACGTGTTAAAAGACAATGATCAGCCGACATTGTGCATGTCAGCTAATCATTGCCTTTTAACACTACCCAAGGTGATTATAGTCCATAACGCACAATAATCGACCACATACAGCCACATACACAGTATAGGAGCAGTACTATCAGGAACAACAACCACCTTGGTTAAGTAATATAGACAGACAAATGAAACAAAAAACCTACCCTAAAGTATTCTGGCATGCAGATAAAGACTCCTGAGATCCTTCCGCAGTACATGGCATCTCAGAGAATTCTTTATTATTAAACCCATGATTGGTGCAGGGAGGCAAATTACTGAAATAGGTCCTATCCACAGGCAGACTCTGGGAATTTTGTATCACATTCTTGATATCACTGTTAAGTTGTGACTCTGTGCAATGGAAGAATCCAGAATTACTAGTTTGTTTAGATGCTTGGTGCTCTTTGTACTTTTCCCATTTAGGAGGTGGTGGACGAGGAGGCCCTTGTTTCTTTGGTCGAACAGATGGATTTCTTTCTTCTAGTTTGGTTGTAGGAGACTCTATCCTGTCTCTTAGAGCTAAATATTCAAGGTTAAGTTGACTTACAGAGCAAGCTCTATTTCGTGATATGGATGGCCCTGGATGACCATCCTCATATGATGAAAAATCTCCTGGCCTGGGGAAATTTCGGCAAGAAATATCATACGAAGATGTTGTCTTGTGACATTGAGACCAATCATGTTTGTTCTCCTCACAGAATAGTCTTAATGAGCTAGGGTGCTGAATGCCAGATGAATAATGACATAAGTCACTGTAGGATAAAATAAGAGAACATATAATTAAATGCAGTCCACAGTTTTCACATAGAAGTTTGCCGGCAGAAAAATAACACTTGGTCCATCTAGTTTGCCCTCTTAGTATTCCCCATTCTTATTACCATAGGATAGATATAGGTTTATCCCAGGCATGTTGAAATTTGGTTACTGTACATTTACCAACCACATATGTTGGAAGTTTGTTCCAATTATCTACTACTCTTTTAGTTAATTATATTGCTTCTGATCTTTCCCCCAATTAACCTCAGACTGTGTCCGCTTGTTCAGTTTTTTATTAAAAAAACAAACAAACACTTTTCTCCTGAACCTTATTTAGACCTTTAAACATATTTAAAGGTTTTGATTATGTCCCCATATTTCTTTTCTTTCTTCCAGACTATACAGATTGAGATCCTTCAGACCCTCAACCATTTTTATAGCCCATCTTTGGACCAGTTTTATTTTGTCAATATCTTTTTGTAGGCGAGGAACTGGACACAGTATTCCAGATGTGGCCTCACTCAGGCTTTATATCATGGGTATCCAAACTGCGGCCCTCCAGCTGTTGTGAAACTACAACTCCCATCATGCCTGGACAGCTAAAGCTTTGGATTTGGTTGTCCAGCCATGATGGGAAATGTAGTTTTGCAACAGCTGGAGGGCAGCAGTTTGGGGACCCATGCTTTATACAGAAGCATCACAATTACTCTATTCCCACTGGTTATACCTCTATCTATACAGCCTAGCACACAATTTGCTTTTCCTACCGCCTAGCTGCACTGTTAACTAATTTTAAGGCTGTCAAAAAACACTACCCGATGCTGATTAGTGTTGGGCAGACTTGCTGAACTGTTGTGGTTCGGCACTGATGTACTGCATTGAGCCTATAAGCAATAGTAGTATTGCTGATGGGAGTCCCTAAGGGGGCACAAAAAAATGACACCTCAAATAGCCCCATAGACAAAAAAAAATTGTTACATGAATCAGAATAGAGCAACTTTAAACATTTTTTTTTTTTAAGTTTTTTTTTTTTTTTTAACGCATACCCTCCTAACATATAGCTGTACAAAAACATCAGTGTCAATCAAAAACCCAAAATTAAACAACCTAAGTAATTAACACTAAACAAAATTCATGAAAAGAATTATCTTTATTATTGGATATAAATAAAATTAAAACTCCCTATAAAATACATACATCACTGGTAACACTACACAGACAAGAAAAGGAACCAGGGAACAAGCCCTGGATCCTGGTACAGAAGCTAGGCAACAATATCAAACCATATACTGTTTCTTGTAACCGAATTTAGTTCACAATATTATGTATAGTCATACATAGTACTCTGGCTCCATCTACTGGTCAGAATATTATATATATATATATGCTGTGTATGGAGCCGCCAGCGTTCCACAGAGAGTGAATACCCATGGCTGTATTCAAAACTAAGTAATACACACACGCACACACTGCAATCTCTTAAAGTTATGCTAAGTTTACACGGAGCGATAATTTGCCCGATTGTACGATTTCAAAGTAACAATTTTTTTTATAACGATCAGCGTTTAGATGGAACGATATATCGTACAGAAAATTCGTTTTGCGATTGCTTAAGCCTATCTCACACATAGGTAAAATCAGTGAACGACTGTTTACACGGAACGATCGGCGAATTTTTTGCGAACGACGATTTAAGAACATGTTAAAAGATCAAAATGAATGATTTATAGATCGTTCGCCGCGTTTACACGTACGATAATCGTTCGAATTCGATCGGTATCGCAAAAATTCGCCCGATAATCGTTCCGTGTAAACGTAGCATTAGTTTAAAGTGGAGAACCTCTTTAAGTGTTGTTTACCTGCATGGATTATTTCTGATTCAGACATTTACTCCATTGGCATGTTGGCAATGGAGGGAGGAGGGTCGTGTCACAGGAAGGATAGGTGGTATTATGGTACATGTATTGTGAAAATATTTGTTTCCTGTATACTGGTATTATTTGGTAACTGCGTGACTATAATTTAGAGGTAGAGTGGATACTTTATCAAATTTGTCACCAGATAACCAGGGTTAAAAAGTTGCAAATTTTTGCACAATCCTCTAAAATATTTGTGTACAACACAAGATAGTTGGAAATTTTTGAGCAAATAAGGCTGGGTTCACACTTCCTTTTTGTAACCAGTTTGTTTTATTTTTTTGCAAAAAACGGATGCATTTGTATGCATCCATTTCTATTTGTTTTTCCATTAACTTCCATAATATATAAAAAAAAAAAGGATTAAAAAAAATAAAAATAAATAAATGATAATACCACAGGGGCCCACCACAGGAAATGATCCTGGGAGACCACCAATGAAGGACCAGTGAGAAACGACATGTCAGTCTGGACTGCAGGATCCTCTGGTCCCCTTGTGGGCCAATCCGACTCTGACTGTACAGTATGGTGGCTGGGACATTTAACAGAAGTCCCTGTCCCTCTAAATAGTTTGGGTAATGCTCTATACTGATAGATCCAGTTGATGACATAATACAATTACAATCAGTGTCGTACTGAGGTATCTGGGGCTCACCAATGAAGAACCAGTGAGAAAAAACATGTCAGTCAGTGTTAGTGCAGGTTCTAAAGCTGGGGGCCCACTGGAGGATCCTCCAGTCCTCTGGTGGGCCATTCCGACACTGTACACCACTGTGAAGCTGACCCAACAGATTGGTCTATTCAGAATACCATTTAACAGAGCCTTGTAATAGTTGTATTATGGCTTCTCTTTAGATGAGGATTTACATTTTGCAATTAGTGAAGATCACTTAGGATGAGTAATTCATTCCTTTCCATATATACCAGATGTGTGGTGGCAGGGTGTGCTCAGTATCTGTACAATGTAGCATTTTGTAGCTGCAGATTTAGCAATGGCATTGATGAGGCCCATTGAGATCTTAAAGCGACTCTGTACCCACAATCTGACCCCCCCAAACCACTTGCACCTTCGGATAGCTGCTTTTAATCCAAGATCTGTCCTGCGGTCCGTTCGGCAGGTGATGCAGTTATTGTCCTAAAAAAGTACTTTTTAAACTTGAAGCCCCGTGCCAAACAGGAGTATCTGTGCCCTAACTTTGCACAACCTCTCTGTCCCTCCTCCCCACCCTCCTCATCATTAGGAATGCTCCAGGCAGATTGCCTCCTATTTCCCACCTGTGGCAGCCCGGCACATGGGCTGGATCGTTAAGGACCTGTGCAATGTTCAGCATGGAGAAAATGTTTCAGTGGGATTCCTAATTATGAAGAGGATGGGGAAGAGGGACTGAGGGGTGGTGCAAAGTTAGGGCACAGATACTCCCGTTTGGCATGGGCTTCAAATTTAAAAGTATCTTTTAGGATAATAACTGCATCACCTGCCGCACGGACCGCATGACAGATCTTGGATTAAAAGCAGCTATCTGAAGGTACAAGTGTATTGGTGGGGTCAGATTGTGGGTACAGCGTCACTTTAAAGCAAATATACCATCAGTACATTCGCTTTCAGTTTTGCACATCGAAGCCAGTGGCGCGGTCTTTTTGAACCGCGGCCCAGTTGCTGAGCACGGCAAAGGTCTATTACCGGGCACCGGCCTGGGCTGAAGCACTGAAGGCAGGCCTGCCTGCCCCCAGTGTGAGGAAACGTCTGCCCCTCTATGATGCGGCTCCATTGATTCTAATTGATCCGCGTAAGAGAGGCTGGGATTTACTCCCACTGGGGGTGGGCTAGCCTGCCTCCAGTGCTTCAAACCGGGGTGGTGCCCAGTAATAATACTGCGCCATGCACAATAACCAGCCTGTGGTTCGAAATAAGTACCGCAAGACCAGCTTCCACGTGCCGGCGCCGTTCTATTCATGTGCAAAACTACTGATGGTACATTCGCTTTAAGCAGTTAAACTTTTCTGCAGACCAGGTCACATGAATTGTGTTTTATGCTGAAGATCAGCTGCAAAAACTCACACTATGCAATTGGCATGGAGATTTCGCTCGGAAATCCTGCCCGCGGAATCCTGTCTGCTGTGTCTTTTAATGGGAGGTCTTGCGCGCCTCCGCTCTCTGCCCCTTTACGCCAATTTGGTCAATTATGTCAATTCTTTGAGCGGAAAGGCTCAAAGAACGGAGATGTGCGAGGCCTCCCATTGAAATACCCAACCCAGCTAATAGATTGCCTGCTTAGCCAATTAGTGAGTGCACCAGTGTCCTGCCCCAATCACTGACTGGCTGGTCGGACAATCCCTCAGCCGGATTATGACGTCACTGGAGAAGGAGATAAAGGAGCCTGGCAGGAGTCCTGGGGTGAGAAGGCAGCACTGTGGAGGCATGGGTAAGTAGAGCTCGTTTATTGTGTTCCTCCCTGCTGGACAAGTTTCAATTTCGCCGGACTTCTCCTTTAAAAGATACAAACATCTCACCTCACAGACTGGCTGCACTTCCTGTTGATTTTCATGTGCTGCTGCCACTCCTTCAATGATATATCCTGTTTTCAACATTCCATGGTACAATGAAGAAAAACAAAAAGGAAATTCAGTCAATACAGAGACTTCCATGTACTGTAAAACCATTTTCTAATTTTCTAAGTTCTAGAACTAGCAACATTGCGCCTGTCCCCCGGCCTCCTAGCGACAGCATCTGTAGCTTCCTAGTTCAGTGTAGTGCGCGCACACTCCCACGTCGTGATTCGCGCATGCGCCGTAGTGTGTCGGAGCGGGGCAGACGCACTGAGGGCCAAAGCCTATGCCCTCAATGGCTTCGCTCACTGCCACTCCGACGCATGACACATGCGCGAATCACGCCGAATCAGATGCTGTCGCCAGGAGGCCGGGGGACAGGCGCCATGAATATTCAATACAAGCTAGGAGGAGGTAGTGTTGAGGTGGGCCAAAGTGCAAAGCCATCACCACTCCCCCTCCATAGGCGCTGACAGATTCCCTTTAAATAAACTCAATGTAACCAAAGCTCTAGGGCCTGATGGATTGCACCCCAGAGTTCTTAGGGAACTCAGTTCTGTAATTTCTTTACCATTGTATGAAATATTCAGTGATTCTTTGCTGACTGGTATTGTGCCGAGGGACTGGCATAAGGCAAATGTAGTGCCGATCTTCAAAAAGGGCTCTAGGACTTCCCCAGGTAACTATAGACCCATAAGCTTAACGTCCATTGTGGGCAAACTATTTGAGGGGCTTGTAAGGGACTACATCCAGGAATATGTAGTGGCTAATAGTATTATAAGTGATAACCAGCATGGTTTTACTAAGGATAGAAGCTGTCAAACCAACCTAATATGTTTCTATGAAGAGGTGAGTAGAAGCCTGGATAGGGGAGCGGCAATGGATATAGTGTACCTGGATTTTGCAAAAGCGTTTGACACAGTCCCTCATGGCCATCTGATGGGTAAGTTAAAGTCTATAGGTTTGGGAAGTTTAATCTGTAACTGGATTGAAAACTGGCTTAATAATCGTACCAAGAGAGTGGTGGTCAATGATTCCTACTCCGAATGGTCCCCGGTACTAAGTAGTGTACCTCAAGGGTCAGTACTGAGGTCCCCGGTACTAAGTGGTGTACCTCAAGGGTCAGTACTGGGCCCCCTTCTGTTTAACTTGTTTATTAATGATATTGAGAATGGAATTAACAGCAATGTTTCTATCTTTGCAGATGACACCAAGCTTTGTAGTACAGTACAGTCTATGGAGGATGTGCAGATGTTACACGCTGACTTAGACACATGAGTGTTTGGGCGTCCACTTGGCAAATAAGGTTCAATGTGGATAAATGTAAAGTTATGCACTTGGGTACTAATAACCCACATACATCATATGTCCTAGGTGAAGTTATGTTGGGAGAGTTGCTGGTAGAGAAGGATCTGGGTGTACTTGTAGATAATAGACTACAGAACAGCACACAATGTCAGTCAGCTGCTTCTAAGGCCAGCAGGATATTGTCATGCATCAAAACAGGCATGACCTCTCGGGACAGGGATATAATATTACCGCTTTATAAAGCTTTGGTGCGGCCCCATCTGGAGTATGCTGTCCAGTTTTGGAATCAGATTCATAAAAAGGATGTTCTAGAGCTGGAGAGGGTACAAAGACGGGCAACTAAACTAATAAGGGGAATGGAGCATCTTAGTTATGAGGAAAGATTAAAAGAATGAAATGTGTTTAGTCTGGAGAAGAGAATTTTAAGGGGAGATATGATTAATTTATTTAAATATATAAATGGCCCCTACAAGAAATATGGGGAAAAGATGTTCCAGGTAAAACCCCCTCAAAGGACAAGGGGGCACTGCCTCCGCCTGGAGAAAAAAAGGTTCAGTCTCTGGAGGTGACAAGCCTTCTTTACCATGAGAACTGTGAATCTGTGGAACAGTCTACCACAGGATCTGGTCACAGCAAAAACAGTACAGGGCTTCAAAACCGGCGTAGAGAAGTTCTTAGACCAGAATAACTTAAATGCATATGTATAGAACCTATCATCATCTATCCCCTTCCCTGTACCCATCCCCTCCTTGGTTGAACTTGATGGACATGTGTCTTTTTTAAACCGTATTAACTATGTAACTATGTAAATTACAAATCTCTGGCACTTTCTGAAACCAATTGATTTGAAAGAAAAAGATTTCCGTCAGAGTACTCTGTTTGCTGGGGTCTCCAACAATTACTTAAAAGGAGGATGGAGTCCATGCATTCCACCACTCTAATTGGACAGTAAAGAACATATGGTGCCTCACTAGCCGGTCTATGAGACTGATGGAAACCGCACACAACCTCATTGAGCAAGTTCTAGCATACGTGCCTCCAGCAATATGCAACAGCTTCAGCTTATGTTGGAGGACTTATGTCATACAGGCAGTTAATGTTAATGTGTTTCATTTGCATTGCTCTGTTAGCCTTCATGTCCTCTCTGTTACTTTATCACTTTTATCCTCCATGTTGTAAGAACACAGGTTAAGCATGTAATGGTTACTGTGTATCTCGCGTAAAGAACACAATAAATATACAGTACTTCCACAAATGTCTGTGTGCTGATGATTCTACTCCAGATAGCTGCTATCTGCAACAATCCTCAGAGCAAAGGGCCATTATGGATGAATCCCTTTACAGCTATGTTCACACAACATGTAATTATGATACTATTGCATCATTTTATTTATATTTCTAACCTATTTTCTGCACAAGTGTGTGGGCAAGGATCTTGCTACTGTTAATATTCAGAGATGTGCCTTACAGCAACCATGTGGACCATAGGTATTTATAGTCTGAAGATATTTACTGCAGACACAGGTAGATAGTTGAGAGGGGGATAAAACAAATGACGCCTGTGTCTTTGTTCATGGCCATTGCTATTTGAGTTATAAAAAAAGCATTTTACCTTTGAAGCTGAAGTGCCATACAAGTGATGATGAGCCACAGCATGCATGCCCTATTCCTCCCTCACCCTTCCTGTTTTGTCTGATTGATGTAGAGAGCACAGCCTCCATCTCTGTGTGTCAATTAGTCAATGAAGGAAGAGGTGGATGAGGCATGCATGCTGTGGCTCAGCATCACTTCTGTGGCACTTCAGCTTCCAGGGTAAAATGGAATTTTACAATTCTGCAAATGGCTATATGCAAAGGCAATTGCCTCTGTCAGCAGCTCTGTGTTTGGTATAAACCTGACAGATTCCCTTTAACAGATTCTGTGAGCAAGTGTTCTAGTCATGCTTTGTGACCTAAGCAGAGGTCCCTGAGAGTGTAGAAGATGGCAAGATAGTAGACCAACTAATGTAAATAGTGGATCCTGGGTTATTTCCCTTCAGCTTTGTAATAGCAGTTTAATTTTTCATTGTACTGTTATCAGAAAAGATAATTAGATGACTTCGATCTCTCAAGCTTATTATAAGCTCTCCTAGAACACAATTCACACTAGGCAGGAGCATGTTCTATGGCTGAAATTGTAACAGCCCACCGCAATGGCAAGGTACAGACCCACTTCAGCCATAGCAACGTGCTCCTGCCTAGTGTGAATGGTGTTCTAGAAGAGCTGACCAAAAGTGTCTTTTTTTTCTGTGTTCCAGATGGGGGGAGTGGCTGCCTCTACTTGGTCGTGCACTCCACCCATCCCACCCAGGCGGTGCAATTATTTTTGCAGGTATAGGATCTTGCATGCCCAGAGCATAGGCGTATTATATGCCATGGAGAGGCCATAGTACAGTGTAGGGTCTGCCCCGATATGAGGCTTAACAGTTGGGGGGGGGCTGCTTTTAACTATTTTCATGTCTGTATCTGCAGTGAGCTGTTTTTTTTGTGTTTTTGTGTTTACAATTTCAGCCATAGCAATGTGTGAATGGTGTTTTAGGAGAGCTGACCAAACGGTAAATTCAAGTACCCATTTTTTTTATATATATTTTTTTTCTGCCATTACTTTATAATGACACCTTTCATTTTACCATAAATTGTACTGTGAAACAGGGAGAAAAAGTTAGGTGAAATGAAAAAAAGAACGCAATCTTGGAGGGGTGTGACTTGCCAATGGCGGAGACTGTTTTCTCAAGACCTGGATTGAACCACTCAGTTGAGCTTTTCTACTCTACAAGGCTGTGAAGACTCTTCCTCCATAGAAAGAGGCATAATTCATCACTCACTAGTGGCAAAACTACCGGATAATGCACCACCTACAGATGTAATAAACAGAGTTCCCTTTTATAAAGAAAAGGACAAAGTCACAAAGGCGGCAAGAGGCAAGGACCTGGACGGAGCCTCAGTGATCCTACTATCAGACGTCCCCCGTGGCACACAGCAGTTGCCACATGGGTTTAAAGGTGTTCCTATCAGTTGTTTGCTGGTTCTTAAGCTTTAAGCTAAAGTTCCCTATGCACCAATCGACGGACCAGGACAGAGTCATGGAGGGTTAAGTACCAGTCCGGCAGGGCCTCAGCGAATGGCGAATAGCAGAGTGTGTAGTGGTATGCTGGCAGGGGGGTTCAGGACCTCAATATGCAACAATTGTACGCTAGGAGAGCAGAGCTCTGGGGGGGCTCAGTCTAGAAATACATATATTATTAACTATATACACTTAATAGTTAATACGTTTGAAGAAAAACACATGTCCATCAAGTTCAACCAAGGAGGGGATGGATGCAGGGAAGGGGACAGATGATGGTTCTATACATATGCATTTATATTATTTTAGTCTAAGGACTTGTCTAAGCCTGTTGTGAAGCCCTCCACTGTTTTTGCTGTGACCAGATCCTGGGGTAGACTGTTTCACAGATTCACAGTTGTAAAGAAGGGTTGTCGCCTCCGGAGATTGAACCTTTTTTTCTCCAGTGCGAATACTGTGACCAGACAATGTGACAACAGCATCATATATGTCCATCCTTCGTACCCCTCCTGTTCCCTGCGAGTTGGAGGGGGAGGAGCACTGGACGTTATTTGTCACAGCTATGTGAGACCTGTAGTTGTGTTGTTGTGCATCCCAGCAGCAGGATTCCTGGATGAAACCGTAAAAATCAGAGTATAACAGTTAAAAATCAGAGCATCCATCAACAGTACCAGCAGTGACTGCCATCATCACCACTCCGTCTAATATGTGGCGACCAGCTACACATTGAGGCCATAAGGCCAGAAAAAGCCTTTGACAGAAGCAGTTATTGAAGGTTCCTACATCAACAAATCTGACACTTTGCCGTTTTGTGCCATTCATATAGATTGATTTTAAGAGGACTTAATCATTGAAAGGTAATTTCATTTATTATACTTGCTTTGCCCTGTAATAACATAACTAATGCACTAGTAATTATGTATGGACTTAAATGAGTTTTTGGAGCAACCGGCCTTGGAGTTTTCTGAGTAACTAGGGTTATATTTTACTCTTACTAACATTATGGAAGGTGTATTATCTAGCCACATCATAAACAACTATAATGCAATTATGAAAATAGTATATGTAGCTATATATGTTCGCTTGTATATACATGGATATTTACGTGTGTTTCATGTTTATAATGTCACTAATATATGTATATATATGTAACTAACTTGCTGTGTAGGTAATAATCGTTTGTCTATTTCTGTTTGTATAGAAACCATGACTAAGGGCCCGGTGGGCTATGAAACGCATTGGTGTTGTATGAATACTAAATAAAGAATTGAAAATTCTTAGCCCTGGAAAGAATTGTTCCTGTTTCCAGGGTCCAGGGGCATCTCTCTAGTTGGAGGCAATCAGTCAAGAGACATGATCAGCTTGTTATATGTCTGTGTGCTGACCATGCTTTTATCTTCTGGCATGTTCCTCTGGTATAAGTTTGGATCAGGCTCCTGAGGGGGGCACCCTGGCGACACCAGTCACTGATATACAAGTTACTGCAAGAACTAGCAGGCTGCCTGACATGATCTCCCATAAAAAAAGCCCTTACAAACACAACCTCATCAAATAGAAAATACAAAGTTTAGTTTTTATTTCATTTTATAACCCCTTCAGAACCAAGCCAAGTTTTTAACATTAAAAATCAACTTTAAACATCAAATTTGGATCAATTTGAGCGGCAAATACATAGGTAAAGAATAACAGCAATGAATACATAGGTGTGTACGTTTCACAAACAAAACACCCAACTCTTTAAAATAGGACAATGTCATATATTAAATTAGAATTACTTACCTGTGAACAGGGTTTCCTCAAATGCCATTGGTCAAGAGGGCCACCTTCCTCTGAAAAATTATACTGGGTGGGACACAAGCAATCTGCACATTGTGTCCACCTATGATGGTAGTGCTGGTGAAGGTGTTGGCAGTGACAACTTGGAGGTATGTTTCTTTTAAGTAAAGCAGGGCACAAGTCATTAGAGCAAAATATACATGCTCTGCATCCATATGTCAAAGAAGGTAGGTAGTCAGGGTGTTTGTCATGATTGCAGCACATTTGAGGGTCTTCTGTATGATTCATACAAAAGTCATAATGATTGTAACAGCTGTCTTGTCTTCTAGCGGAGGCAAAATGGTGTGTATGGTCGACAGAATGTCTCCTTAGATCTGGAACCATGGTCTGAGAAAGAGGATTGTCAGGTATACTTGGACAATTTTTTTTATTTGGTTTATCATTCACAGTGGAGTATGATGTGGGCCCTTTACTTACATTTTCAAAAAACATTCTTCTATCTGCAAAAGGTATTAGAGTATCTTCGTTATTCAGTTTTGTTATAAGTGGAAGTGTTTCTTCCACCTTCACTCCATTCCCTTTTCGTCCATTCTCCCTCCCAATGTAAGAATCTGTATTCAGTTTGTGCTCAGGAGACCATGTCCATTTGGAACCACTATTGTGACTGTAATTAAAAGTATTGTTTTCCAAATCTGAAAATTGGTGTGGAGACAGACGGGCGGCAGAAGGAAAATCAAATTTTTTTTCCTCATGAACTTTTTTATTTTGCCCTAAATTTGCTTTTTCTGTAACAGGACGGTCACTCATATTCTGCATCGAATTCCAATTCTTTTCGGAATCAAAAGACTGATAATTATTATAACAAGTATTGTCCTCATAGATTTGTTTATCAAGAGATTCAGCTGGAGTTTGACGTGACTCACATGAGTTTCCTAAAGTACCGACACTGCATACTTCACTAGGTAGTTTATCTTCTAAACTTGAAGAGTCTATGCATTCTACTGGTATTTGTAGGCTGCCTATGCTGAGTTCATCTTCAGTACTACACCTATCTGGACTACTAGGCATACTGGTTGAAACTGGTACCCACTCATTGAGTAATCTTTCAGATTTTGGTGCTCTATATATTGAATGTTGAATATTTTTTGCAGAGTATTTCCGTTGAATTTTATTTTTATGATCACCTTCATTTCTTTTTCGAAAGGCAGATTCTTGTTCATGTGTATCTGGACCACTGGACTTCCGCCATTCACTGCATGTTTTGTTTTCTGAAAGCAATACTTCCCTATCTTCTATAAAAGGCTCTATATTTTCTTTAATTGTATGTTTGTGAGTTTCCTTTTTATCATCAGTATATTCATCTTTATGGTGTGTGTAATCTTTGGAGTTTCTACGCATTCCAGAATTGAATCTTTTCACTTCTAAACAAAGTGCCTTGTTTTTCGGTGGTGGTGGAGGAGGGATTACCTCAGAACAACTTTCAAATACTTTGTCTTCCTCAGTAACAGAGTCTTCAACAGACAGCAGCACTTTAGAATCTTTATTCTTCTGAAGCTGAGCTTTTCGCCTCTGGATCTCATTTCTTAGGTTTGTAGCAAAGCGGTCACTTTTCCTTCTCATCTGTGCTGAACGATTACGAGATGAACCAGGTTTTTTAATTGGAGCCACAGATTCTATCTGCCCAGGTTCATTCTGTATTAATGTGTTAGTAATGCAGTTTGAGGTCACTGCACCTACATAATTATTTGACTGTGAAATTAGAGCATCTTTTTCTTCATTTGGCATTCTAGCTGATTTGTCTGAGGAGGAACAAAGATCTACACCACTAGTATGTGTGAGCTGCTCTGTTTTCTGGTGCGGTATTTTGAAAGTTTTTTTAGCACTGCATTTTTTTTCACTCTCGTCTTTGGATTTATCTGAAGTAAAGTGGCAGCAGTCTTCAGAAGATTTTAATTGCACATCATCTCTTGCTTGTAAACTGAACATATTTGCTTGAGTAGAAAAACGGCCTAAAGGCTTCCAGTGTTCACAATCGGAATCTTTATTGGTTTCTGTTGCCACGTGATCAATGCTACATGAAACCGCTCTGATATTTTTGCAATTAAATCCTTTTGTTTCCCTTTCATCTTCAGACCATTTCATTTTTAATTCATTGTGCTGGTTAGGTCGCCTCTCCTCATGTTTTGCACATGTATTGATCTCATGGACCCGATCAGTCTGCGAGCTCAGCATATAATATTGGTCAGATGACACATTCTCTGGTAAATGTACAGTACAACGCCCATTTGTACAGTGGCAAAAAGTCATTTCAGGACTATTAAACTGACCATCTTTTGTTGACCATATTCCAGGCATATGATATGAGTCATCTGGAGCTGAGGCCCTTCTATCATGGTTGCAAAATTGATTTTTGTTTTCCCTTAAGCTATCCCTGCGTATAGGAGGTCGAGGTGGAGAATTTATATTGTCCAAATTTGCATAGGGAAATATTGAAACTTTTTGAAAATGTTCATTTATTGATTGCCCAGAAATATCCACCTGCGACTCTACAGCACCTTGTCCTGTTTGGAGATATCGACTATCTTCTTGTTTATTTGAACCCAGAAAGCAGTTGATAGGAGATGATACATCCATTCTCGCTGACACTGTATAATCAGAGATGTTAGAGCTGGCAGAGAAAGAGCTATATGCAGAATCCCTTTTGTTTTGGTGCATGCCTGGGTCAAGGGGTGAAATTGTTCCTTCATAGTAATTCTGTCCTGGCTGATCAAGACTGTCCATGCTACCTATTGAGCTACTTTTATCCGTACTACAGTGTCTTGAGAGAATATTCCACTGTAAAGGATGTTCACTGTAACAAAAAAACAACAGCACAAGATTTTAGACTCCATCTAACCACTCTTGCCCCAGCAGTTTGACCCTTTCCAAAACACATATACTGGCCCTAAGGCTCCTCTACCTATCTCACTTGCCATGTTCTGGCCTCACCCACAGTAGAGCAAAAAAGCTATTATTTCTATCTATCTATCTGATATTCCACAGCACTCCGTTTAAGTGAAAAAAAAATTACGACAAATCACAGCAAGCCTGTAGCTAGTGAAATACACATTTTGGTTGTTTGGGTGATCTCACATCACTATTCTCATTAACCAAAACATTGTGTATTTTGTGTGCAGCACGTATGCTGTGATTTTTGTTGTGATGAAATTAACATGGATAAATTTTTTTCACTCTGGAGTAGTCTCTGGCGAGAAGAGTGATTAAGGGCCCTATTATACAGAGCAATAAATTGCCAGAATCCGTCCGATTATCACTCTTTGTAACAATAGTGACTACGATCCCTTTTATACATTACCTCTCTATGCTCCCGGTCTTTTCCTGCCCCCTGGTTGCTTCCTGGCGACTGCAGCTTTTAAATGGGCTCTGAGCTGACTGGCTGCTCAGCCAATCACTATCCACGGTAGACCCGGCCAGTGATTGGCTGAGCAGCCTGTCAGCTCACATAAGCCGCTCTGAAACTGCAGCCACCAGGAAGCAAGGACAGGAGAAGACCGGGAGCGTGGACAGGTAATGTATAACAGTTTAAGCCATGGGCTGCATGGACATCGGAGATCGTTTACATTATTGATCGGGCGGTCATTGGCCCCTCTAATAAAGCCCTATGACAGTGCTGCATTTAACTATATGCACTCCTGATTAGGATCACGTACATGTTAAAGGGCCAGCATCAGCACCTTGTGGGTGCCCGGGTGCTGGCTCAGGCTGCCAAGCGATGTATCCAAAATTCTGGAGTTTTATGGGGCATGCACTATGGAATTCCGGAACAAACACCCTTTAGGAAAAATCCTAAAGTTTGTCTGTGCCCAATACAACCCTATGGATCAGGAAATCGATACAGATTGTGTGTTAAAAAATCTGGATAGAATTTACTGAAGTGTGAAGGAGGTCTAAGACAATACCAGCTCCTTGTGGAATTACCTCTTCAAACATCACAGAGTACGCTCAGTAATGTTTCACATTTATCTCAAGAGGACAAAGCCTGTCTATAGGCATCTATATCCACAGGGCTTCCCACTATGTTCAGATCACTAAATGCTGTTAAAAACAGATCAGGCAAAATGGCACCCCCATAACAATGTACAAAAAATACAGTCAGAAAATAAAAACAGGTATAAAAAAAAAAAAACACCAACATTTAGCAACTGACTAAGTGATACATTCTATTTAAGTTACAGAATAGGCAGGACTAGGGCAATCATTAATGTATCCCAGGCATAGGCCAGGACGTTAATGCATAATAGCATACCTGAATCTGGGCCAGATGATGAAGATGGGAAAAAGGGAATATATAAATTTAGAAAAGACAACTTGTGAGCCACCAAAGGTATATGCTGCCTATTTTACCTGCGACTGCATCTGATAAGTGCAGTATTCTTTTGTATAGTCTGTCTGTGTAATGATACTGTCTGCAGATCTCATGTGTAGACCTAACGCCTTGCAGCAATATAATAGTTTACAGGGATGTTTGTCTAGTAGTAGCATATATTTGTCAGTGACTAAAAGCATGTGCATGCCAATTCTAACCTAGGGCACAAATATACCTTGTCCTGGCCCTGCATATTAATCACTAGGCTTCTGAAGTTACCTGGGAGCTCATAAACTCACCTAATTTCACTGCCAGAGTGCCAGGATATACTGAAAGCATCTGATGGGTACTGCATGTTTGCAACGTCTGGGTGGACCTCGGAGAGCTTGGCAAGGTGCCATGAATGGGGCCTGATTACTAAAGTACGCCTCCTAAACAACACAAAGATTGAATTAACAGGTTACTATACAAACCATTACCGTATAAAAACAAAATCAGCCAAATCCTAAAAGGTTACATTCACATATACAGATTTCATGCTACAGATATCAATGTAACTAAATTGTTATCAAATCTACAACTTTAAAACTCTACCTGTCGTTATAACTTTTAAATCAACAGTAGATGTGATATAAAGCTCTCAGAGAATGCAGTCATGTGACTGATGGATGCACTGAGCCGGGACACTGTATTGGTCAGACTTCATGTATTCAGTCTCTTTTTTTTCAAGAAGACTAAAAAGCCGCCTACAGAAAGCTAAAACTAGATCTCTGGAAGTTCAGCTTTGTTTTACTGCATGATAACAAAAAAAAAATAAAAAAAAATGAATGTATACTAAATACATCTGCTGTTGATTTACATTTTGAAAGTTGTAACGACAGTGACACTTTAAATATGCTTCAGATCCTGTTCAAGTGAATGTACCTTGAAAGAGAAAATAAAATACAAGACAGTTACACATGTGAAGGTAATAAATATTCTCTGCTACAGTTATAACATAAAGCGTCTGAAGGTAAACAAAAATGGCTTAAATGAGGGCAGCAAAAACTAATGACAGAAATGCTGAACAGATCAGTGTATTACTTCCATCATTTTGTTCAGCCGTTCTCCTAATATGCAGGAGACTGTGATTCTTGCCCTGACAACAACACCCCCCCCCCCCAAATCCCCGCCATCCAGCTGCTGATTGACAGTTGACAGTTATTCAGGAGGATATCCCTGAATAAGCTGCACAGAATAATAGGTAATACATCATTCTTTTGCGATTCTCTGTCACTAGTTTAGGCTACCCTTAGATAGGACAGTATAAACCTACTGACAGATTCTCTTTAACCCCTTCAAGACAGAGCCCTTTGATGCACAAAGTCAGATTAATGCAATGTTCCGCCTCGCCTTCTAAGAGCCATAGCGCTTTTATTTTTCTACTTATAGGGCTGGTCGGGGGTGTCATTTTTTGCACCATGATCTCTAGTTTTTATTAATATCATATTGGTGAAGCAGAAAAATTTTGATTGCTCTTTAGGAATTTTTTTGTGATATATAATTTAATAAAATCAGCAACCCTGGTGCGACAATTCCGCTCGCTACGATATGTAATATATTTATTTAATTTATATTTTTATAATGGGCAAGGGGGTATTTTAAACTTTTATTGGTAGGGTGTTTATAAGGGTTTTTTTTTTAATACTTAAAAAAAGTTTTTAAAACACTTTTAACACTGTAATATATGCAATCATTAGATTGCATATACTGATCTATGCTATGCCATAGCATAGCATAGATCAGTGTTATCGGCGATCTATGTATAGAGCCTGCCTGAGAGCAGGCTCTACACATAGATCGCCAATTCGACAGGATGGACGTAGGAGCTTACCCGCGCCTATCGGAACATGCGATCGGGACTCCCGCAGCACGGCGTCACTGAGCACCTTAAACGCCGCGATTGCTGTATATCGCGGCGTTTAACCCTTAGGGGACACAGCCAGTTTTCATTTTTGCGTTTTCGTTTTTCCCTCCTCGTGTATATAAGGCCATAGCGCCTGCATTTTTCCACCTAGAGACCCAAATGAGCCCTTATTTTTTGCGCAACTAATTGTACTTTGCTATGGCAGATGTAATTTTTGGCTAAAATGTGCCGGGAAACCAGAAAAAAATTATATGTGTGGTGAAATTGAAAAAAAAATGTTTTTTTTTTTTATTTGGGGGGGGGGGGTTGTTTTTACTCCGTTCACCCTGGGGTAAAACTGACTCGTTATATATGTACCTTAAGTTGTTACGATTACAACGATATGTAACATGTATAACTTTTATTTGATGGCTTGTAAGAAATTAAAACCTTTTAAAGAAAATATATGTTCCTTCAAATCGCTCCATTTCCAGGCTTATAGCGCTTTTATCCTTTGGTCTATGGGTCTGAGTGAGGTGTCATTTTTTGCGCCATGATGTGATCTTTCTATCGGTACCTTGATTGCGCATATATGACTTTTTGATCGCTTTTTATTACAATTATTCTGGATTTGATGCGACCAAAAATGCGCAATTTTGCACTTTGGGATTTTTTTGCGCTGACGCCGTTTACCGTGTGAGATCAGGATAGTGATTAATTAATAGTTCGGCCGATTACGCACGCGGCGATAGCAAACATGTTTGTTTATTAATTTATTTATTTATTTTTATTTATAAAATTGGGAAAGAGGGGTGATTCAGACTTTTATTAGGGGAGGGGATTTTGTGTTATTAAAAATACATTTTTCTTTTACTTTACACATATACTAGAAGCCCCCCTGGGGGACTTCTAGTATATGCACTCTGATCTCTCATAGAGATCCATGCAGTATAGTTATACTGCATGAATCCATGAGATCGGTGTTCTATTGCTTTTGGCTGCTGCAGCCAAAAGCAATAGAATGCCGAGCCGGGATCAGCGCCATTACGGCGCAGACCCTGGCCCGGGATGGATGCGGGGATGGCCCCCCCGCAATCGCGCCGCACTAGACCACCAGGGATGGATATGAGCAAGTATTTAGAAGCAGCTGTCAACTTTGACAGCTGCTTCTAAGTACTTAATTAGCGGGCACGGCGATCGGACCGTGCCCACTAATAGCCGCGATCCCGGGCTACATGCAGCACCCGGGATCGCGGCAGTTCAGAGGGGGGGTCGCCGTGCGACCCCCCTCTGAACTCCCATAGCGGCACGAGGACGTTCAGTAACGTCCTGGTGCAGCTATGGGTTAAGGGGTTAAAGGGGTAGTGCGGCGCTAAACATTTGTTCACAAAATTACATATATTACAAAGTTATACAACTTTGTAATGTGTGTTATGTATGTGAATGGCCCCCTTCCCCGTGTTTCCCCCCACCCACGCTAGACCTGGAAGTGTTGGTGCATTATACTTACCGCATTCGTGTCGACCACCGTCCGCCATCTTGTGACAGTGACGTTGTCTTTGGGAGACCGGCCGAAACGCTCCATCCGTCCCTCATGCCGCATCACCAGCTGCTCAACTGTGATTAGCTGAGAACAGTTATGCTCAGCCAATCGCGGCTGAGCAGCTGATGACGCTGAAGAGGGCAGCCGGCACTCAGGACGCTCGGAGGGATTCGGCCCGGCTGCCCGAAGACGACATCGCTGACTGAAGATCGGAGACGAGTCGGCACGTGACAGGTATGTATAGCGCACCACACTTCCGGGTACACGGGTGGGGGTGTAGGGACACGGGGAAGGCGGTCATTCACAGACATAACATACATTACAAAGTTGTATAACTTTGTAATGTGTGTTATTCTGTCAATAATTCTTTACCGCCGCACTACCTCTTTAACCCCTTAACGACAAAGGGCGTATAGGTACGCCCTATTGCCGGTAAGGGCGCTCTGAACCGCGGCGGTCCCGGGTGCCGCTTGTAGCACGGGACCGTAGGCATTAGCGGGCACGGTCTGATCGCCATGCCCGCTAATACAGTAATCAGATGCAGCTTTCAAACATGACAGCTGCATCCGATTACCGGATCCAGCGTCTCCCTGGTGTCTAGTGGCGGAGATCGCTCCCCCGTGATGTTATCCCGGAGGAGAGATCAAAAAGTCGTATATGCGCAATCAAGGTACCGATAGAAAGAACACATCATGGCGCAAAAAATGACACCTGACACAGCCCCATAGACCAAAGGATAAAAGCGCTATAAGCCTGGGAATGGAGCGGTTTTAAGTGACGTATATTTGTTGACAAGGGTTTGAATTTTTTACAGGCCATCCGATACAATATAAGTTATACATGTTATATATCGTTTTAATCATAACGACTTGAGGAACGTGCATAACAAGTCAATTTTACCCCAGGGCGTATGGCGTAAAAACACATTTACCCCAAATAAACAAAATGCGTTTTTTTTTTTCAATTTCACCACACTTTGAATTTTTTTCTGGTTTCGCAGTATACTTTATGCAAAAATTCAGCCTGTCATTGCAAAGTACAATTAGTGACGCAAAAAATAAGGGCTCATATGGGTTTCTAGGTGGAAAAATGCAAGTGCTATTGCCTTTGATGCACAAGGAGGAAAAAAAACGAAAACGCAAAAATCGAAATTGGCTCTGTCCTTAATTTAAAGCCAATGTACCATAAGGCAATATTTTTTTTTAATACAGTAGTAGATCGGAGAAAGCATCCCCTAGGTGCATTCCTTTTTTTTTTTAAACTCTACCTGGTTCCCATGCTTGGCTTTTCTTTGGCAATGCACCGTCCAGGCCAGCCACCCCAGTGGGATGATTTCCCCTCCCCCCTGTGACGTGGCTCAATTGACTCTATATCAGCATATTGGCATTGTTAAAAAGAACATTGCCATTAATGGACATGATCTCAGAAAGGAGAACAACAGGAATATGACCATTAAAGGAACCAAATCAGCACAATTGTACTGATTAGGTTCCCAGCAGAGTACTTTTAAAATCCTATAAGTTTTATTTTTTCACCTATGGTATGGCTATATGGGATGTCATTTTTTTGCACCATGATCTCTAGTTTTTATAACTATCATATATGTGTAAATCGGACATTTTGATCACTTTGTATAAAAAAATTTTAACCAAAAAAAACCCAGCAATCCTGACCTCCACCCCCCCCACCCCCTTCGCATTTACACTGTTAACTCTACAGGAACACCATTGTTTTATTTTAATATATCAGCCAATTACACAAATTTTTTTTTTTAAAGTCAGTTTCTGAGGTCACTTCATAGCACTGTACAAACTATTGGTGTATGGGTACAGCATGGGTCATCTGGTGACAGGTACCCATGCCATACCTGTATGGCAAGGGTCGTTCAGGGATTAAAGTAGTGGTGTCACACTTGTGGCCTTCCAGCTGTTGCATATTTACAGTTCCATCTCTGGCTTTGGAAGTCAAGGTATGGTGGGAACTATAGTTTTGCAACAGCTGGAGGGCCTCAAGTTTAACACCTGTGGTTTAAAGCGACTCTGTACCCACAATCTGACCCCCCAAACCACTTGTACCTTCGGATAGCTGCTTTTAATCTAAGATCTGTCCTGGGGTCCGTCCGCAGGGGATGCAGTTATTGTCATAAAAACAACTTTTAATCCAGCATCGCTGTGTCTAATGGCCGGGGCTTACATTTGTATATGCATTAGGCTGGCACACCCTCTCTGTCCTTCCTCCCCACCCTCCTCATCATTAGGAATGCTCCAGGCAGATTGCTTCCTATTCCCCACCTGTGTGCATAATGAATGCATGGGCTGGATCGTTAATACACCTGTGCAAAGCTCAAACAGCAGTAAATGTTCCTGGATCATTCCTAATGATGAGAAAGGTAAGGAGGAAGGACGGAGAGGTGGTGCCAGCCTAATGCATATACAAATATAAGCCCCGGCCGTTAGACACAGCGCTGCCGGATTAAAAGTTGTTGTTTTTTAAATAACTGCATCCCCTGCCGAACAGACCCTAGGACAGATCTTGGATTAAAAGCAACTATCCGAAGGTACAAGTGGTTTGGGGGGGGACAGAGTCGCTTTAAAGAGAAAAGCGGTAAGCGATTGAACCCAAGGGGAGAACAACAGTAAAGGGATGTAAGTTACTTTACTGGAATCAGCTGATTTGTACTCCTTTATATACACGTATGTGGTACATATCTGAATATTACCAACTTTGCTTCATGACACAACCCCTTTTAAGACTACATATAACACACCAGTCTTAATAAATTCTCCCAATTACCATTATTCTATTTGCACCAGATCATCATGACAAAGTCATCCTTAAGTCCTTTTCCTTTGTAGGGCGTTTCTACAGTCCTTGGCATTACAAAGATATCCCCTGTGGTAGTGCCAGTGCTGGCAGCTGGGTTCCTCAAATGTCACACAAGTTGTATAAACACCAAATGGAAACTGCAGACAATTAGCAGCACAGGAGAAACTAACTCACACAAATCTATGCTGGACTATATCCAAAGTCCAATAAATTCATCTCCCTCTATGTACATAATTCTTTAAACTGACACAGTCTAATGCCTCTAGTATTGATACAAAACAAAAATAATGCTATAGAATCCCTCCATAACTGTGTAACAACATACTGTTCAATACACAGTGCCTGTCGTCTTCTAGACAGTATAATCACACCTTTATTGCATTCAAAAACCTGTTGCTTATGCAGAACATGCATAGATTTAAGCAAACTTTCTGCCCACAGAAATTTCTATAATAAATCTGCCATGGGTGAAAATACTCAGATGGATTCAGGGTAAAAAAGTAGCTCAAGCAGCTAATAGCAACAAACAGGACTATGTTCCTATCTTTTAGAGTTGGTTTCTACAAACAAAAAAATTTACGAGAACAAATTGTAACAAAACATTAGTGGACTGTAAGAGGTGCTTTATCATATTATGAAATATACCGATCCTAATATAATATAATAATACAATAAAATAATATAAATACGATAAAAAATCATCGTTACAGTCATTAAAAACAGTTGAATAGTCCAGTAAAAAGTAAAACAGAAATGACATAAATACTTAGATGTTTTCTCAACAGGCATGATATAAACATAACATTTGTTTATTACTCACCTAGCAAATAAGAAAAAGGTAGGAAATTCAGAGCTATTAACTCAATTTCATTTTAAATAAAAAAATATTCCAAAGAAATAATATATGCAACTAACAAATGTAAAACGCCTTTTTATGAGAGGAATTTTTCCAGTGACTAAGAGGAAGAATGAGGTAGGCTTCTGTTTAACTCCACAAAAAGGGATGCTGAAGATGTGGCCTATAAAGCATATAAACCCCTCCCAGACATTCCTCAACCTTTCAGGAAAAGCAAAGGAAACAAAGGAGAATTAGAGATAAGAGTGGGATATTAACTAACACATGTAGGTTTTATCCATCCACTGGAAGTCGCAATATATTTGCATGAAAATATGATACACATGATGAGAATATACTAATAAATATGTTTGCCACTAGATAAAAGCATTATGCCTATTCGATCTCCATTCCCATAAACTTCAATTTCAAAGGATACATTCCATTGGCTCTCCCTCATCTCCCCAGCATAGGAAATCACTAGCAATTATTCAAGCAGACAGGAAGCGAGCCAGTCCAACAAATAATACAACGTTTATTTTTACAGAGAACTCTAAGGGGAAAAAAGTCATGGAACAATACAGAGCCTTACCACACCTAGATGATTGTGGGAGCCTGGACAGTGCTAAGCTATAAACAAAATATAGCTGTAATAGTCCATAACTGCCACTGGCAAATACCCATCAGTATTCTCAAAGCCTCACCTTCACTAAGAATTCATCAAATTGTCAGGATAAAAAACTTATAGCAACATGCCTTGAAAATACAGTGGCTACACAAAATAAAAATAACTCCTGACATGCCACATAAAGCGATATTAAAGCGACTCTGTACCCACAATCTGAACCCCCCCCCCAAAATCGCTTGTACCTTCAGATAGCTGCTTTTAATCCAAGATCTGTCCTGGGGTCCCTTTGGCAGTTATTGTCCTAAAAAACAACTTTAATGGTGCGTTCACACCTACAGGATCTGCAGCAGATTTTCTGCAGCAGATTTTATTTAAATAACTGAACACAGCATCAAATCTGCTGCAGATCTGCTGCAGATCCTGTAGGTGTGAACGCACCCTAAGGGTAGCTTTACACGTACCGTATCACAGCTCATTTTCTGCTGCAGATCCGCAGCAGATTTGACTAAATGAATGAACACAGCTTTAAATCCGCACTGTAAAATCTGCTGCAGATTCGATGCTGTGTTCATTCATTTAGTCAAATCTGCAGCGGATCTGCAGCAGAAAATAAGCTGCAATACGGTACATGTGAAGCTACCCTTAAACTTGCAGCCCTGGCCATGGCCTAGAGTGACTATGCATTAGTCTGGCACAACCTCTCTGTCCCTCCTCCTTCCCGACCTTCTCATCATTAGGAATGCCGCAGGCAAATTTTCTACTATTAATCACCTGTGTCAGCACGGCACATGGGCTGGATCGTTAAGGCACCTGTGCAGTGTTAACTGAAGAGGAATAGGAAATATCCTGCCAGTAGCATTCCTAATGATGAAGACGGTGGGGAGGAGGGACGGAGGGGTGGTGCAAAGTTAGGGCATGGATACTCTAGGCCACGGCTGTTTAAAACAGGGCTGCAAGTTTAAAACTTGTTTTTTTAGGACAATAACTGCATCACCTGCCGAACGGACCCCAGGACAGATCTTGGAGTAAAAACAGCTATTGAAAGGTACAAGTGGTTTGGGGTGGACAGATTGTGGGTACAGATTCGCTTTAAGTATTAAGTGAGCGAGCGCTGACCTGTCAAGACAGCGCTCGCTTGCTCCTCATTCCCTGCTCGCTGCCTGTGCTATTACATGCAAAGTCACCCAGTAGGGAGGAGCATGGGCAGTCTGCTGCCGCTGCTCCTACTGTTACACGGACTGATGGCCTGCAGACCGTCACTATTGTTGTCGGTATTTTGATAGGTCATATTTTAAAGACAACCATCAGCTGACAACGTGAATTTAATATGACCTATTACATCCTACAATTATCGGCCGAAACAGATGACAACTTTCTCTACTATAATATAGCACATGTGCCCCAGTGTATTGCCCCCTTACTGTATAATAAGCAATATCCCTCAGTGATGAAAAACAAAAAAACAATCAGTCATCAACCTGAAAAGAAATGTGGGCTGAGCACCACTGTGTCCTTGTCATGGCAGGGTGGAAGTCTAACATGAGTTCCCACTACTACATTTGTTATGTGGACTAGTTTTTAGATCTAAAACACTACCAAGAATGTCCGTCATATTAGAGTGTCTCAAAAGGGAACTCTCATGGAGATCAAAAATCTCTTCATATTATCCCCTTATTTTGGAACAGAACCATTAAGTGGGCCAAAAAATAGCATCAAGTATACCCCATATGGGACATATAGTTTACTTATGACCCAGAAAGAATTGGATCTGATTTTTTTTTTTATTTGGGAAAACTTTTTTTTTTAAATGGAATCTCACTGATCACTACTAATCCCCCAGTTTTCTTCTCCCACTGTTCACAGGACCAGTAGTAGTTCCATCAGAGAAGGAATTCAAAACAGTGAGTGAGTCTGCGGAGCAAGAGCGAGATTCTATCATCGTCTTCCTAATCAGTGCTGCTCCTCACAATGCTCTCCCTGCAGACAGACACTTGAGCTTACATGGAACCATGTAGGACATGGCAGGTAGAGGCCTAGAAGATTAGTATGCAGGCTCAATGCATTAAGCTACATCAGTTCCGACAGCCTCTTTCTTCCATGCACTCCTCCATAGGGATGTCACGATATCAGAATTTTGAGTTCGATACCGATACCATCTTTTTTTTTCCGATACTCAATACCATTTCGATACTTTTGAAAAAAAGCACTTAAAATACAAATATAATGACATCCCCCCCCCCTCACCCAGACTGTGGGTATGATGCCCCCATGCACCACATTTTTATTTATGTGACTTTTTGATCCCTTTTTTTGTTACTTTTAATGGTTCGGACAATTCCGCATGCAATGATGCCAAATGTTTATTTTTTTACATGAATAAAAGGGAAAGGCGGGGATTATTCTGAAATTTTTTTTAATTGTCATCTGCCTCATAGGGGTTTTCGCCTTCCCCTGGATCAGCACAGTAGGATTTCCCTAGGTTTTTCTTTACACTTTTTAATTCCCTTGTACCTCCCAGCATACCTTCTTGTGCACTACAACTCCCAGCATACCTCCTTGTCCACAAAGAGGTATGGTGGGGTTGTAGTACACAAGAAGGTATGCTGGGAGGTACAGTGGTGCAGCAGCAGCCTCTCAGCACAACAACTCCCAGCATACATCTTTGTGCACAAGAAGGTATGCTGGGAGTTGTAGTGCACAGAGGTATCCTGGGGGTTGTTGTGGTGTTAGGAGGCTGCTGCTGCACAACTGCAACTCTCAGCATACCTTCTTGTGCACTACAACTCCCAACATATCTTCTTGTGCACAAAGAGGTATGCTGGGGGTTGTAATGCACAAAGAGGTATGCTGGGAGTTGTTGTGATGGGAGGCTGCTGCTGCACAACTACAACTCCCAACATATTTCCTTGTTTGTTATAACTCCCAGCATACCTTCTTGTGCACTACAACCCCCAGCATACCTCCTTGTGCACAAGAAGATATGCTGGGAGTTGTAGTGCACAAGAAGGTATGCTGGGAGTTGTAGTGGACAAGGAGATATGCTGGGAGTTGTGTCGGAAGGCTGCTGCTGCACAACTGCAACTCCCAACATCTTCTTGTGCACTAGAACCCCCAGCATACCTCTTTGTGCAAAGAGGTATGCTGAGAGTTGTAGTGCACTAGAAGGTATGGTGAGAGTTGTAGTTGTGCAGCAGCAGCCTCCCGATCCCAGCATACCTCCGTGCACTACAACTCCTAGCATACCTTCTTGTGCACAAGCAGGTATGCTGGGAGGGGACTGGCCGGCGTGAGGGACCGCAAAGTGCAGCGGCAGGTCCCGGGGGACGGAGGGGAGGGGTGGATGAAGGGCTGGACTGGCGGTGCAGAGGTGGCTGCCGGGGCTGACAATGGGGGGCAGGACTGGAAGGACGCAGCCGCGGCGGGGGAATAGTTAAATAACTGCCACCCGTAATATCGCGGGCTGCAGTCATTAGCAGTGGGGGCCGCTCCATATACAGCAGACTTCTGCTGCATATGGAGTGGCTCGGGGGGGGCTCTGTCTTTATCCACACCAGGCCTAATAGTTCGTCCCCAGTTTTTCCTGTTGAGATGCAACAAAACAAAGGCTTCATTTGATCACCTGCACCCTACCAGGGGGACCACTTGATGTACTGATACTTAAACCCATAAAGAATTTGGCATAACTGGGCATGGCCTGAGCCACGTTGCAGTGATCCTGGGTTGGGTATTAAAGTCTCCTCCAATGTGAAAGGTATTGTACAGAAGGATACATTTCAGAGCCCGGAATTTAATCCATTAGTGACCACCAATAAAACTTTTCACATCGGACACAAATGGGCCTTATTAGGATACATACACCTTTTTACGGTGTGATCAGAATAAGAATTGGACGCACTCCTGTGCCAGCATCGCAGGGGATAAGTTGTCAGTATGACAGCTGATCTCCCACTGGAACTACCTGGGAGGGAAGAATCTTCAGCTTTGGGTAGTTTAACCAAGAAGCTGCTGTAGTTCCCAAGGTAGCATTGCAGTCACTAACACATCACTACAGTGATCTCCTAATAGTGCAATGGTGGGTACAGATGTAGGCTTTGTTAACATCATCCTTGACGCGATACAAAGCTCATAAATAGTGGTCTGTGCCTGGGACAGTAACAGGCTATTATTATTAGACTGGGGAGGGCCAACATAAGTGGCTATTCTCACCATTTGTCAGGCTATTACTACATCATCTGTATCAGGATGGTTATAAAAAAACAGAAGAGACCCCCATGCTTCATTTATTTATTTTAAAGAATAAATTGGTGCCCTACCTATTTTCCATAACCAGTCCACCACCCCTGCTGTTTACTTGCTAATTAACCCCTTCACGTGCAGAAGGAATGTTCATATACGTTCCTGACTGTGAGGAGTTTGATGTGTGCGGGACTGCTGCAGTGAGAGCGGCCTCACACACATCAGTGTCCCGGCAGTCCACAGATCAGTATATGCAGTCTAATGATTGCATATTATACTGAAAAATAATAGTGTAAAAAAAAAAAAAAGTAATACGTTTTTAAAAGTATTAAAAAACCCTTATACCTCCTCAATAAAAGTCTAAAACTACCTCCTTGCCCATTATAAAAATAAAACAATTTAAAAAAAGAAACGAAACATATAATACTGTATATCGTAGCGTGCAGAATTGTCTGATCTATTAAAATAGAACATTATTGTTCCCGCACGGTGAAGGTCGTAAAAGGAAAAAAACAACACACAAACACCAGTATTGCTAATTTTTTAAAATTATATAATCAGAAAAAATTTATTAAAAAACGATCAAAACTTCTCTTTTACATCAATATGATATTAATAAAAACTAGAGATCATGGCGCAAAAAAAAAATTACACCCCAACCAGCCCTGTAGGTGGAAAAATAAAAGTACTATGGCTCTTAGAAGGTGGGGAGGAACATTGCATTAATTTGACCCAGATATCTGGGCATCAGTGGGCTCTGTCTTGAAGGGTTTAAGAACAACAGCCTGTCCACCATCTTTGCTATACAATAAGATTCTTTTCTGGGATAGAGAATTTTTTTGGCTTTTCATTTGTAATTAAGTATTTTCCTATTCAATTTGTAGGACTTCCATTCTGTTATTCCCCAAATTGGGAGAACTTGGAAAGAATAATTCTTCCGATACCCTCATGTGCATATTACCACTGGCAGGCACCTGGTACCAAAAATGAAACATTTTTGACATTTTGCAACTTGAAAAATTATATAAACTCTGATGTCCAGTGTGTTTTCAAACAAGCGGCTAGTTACCATGGATACCATCTGTTTACCATTAGCTATACATGTTGCTGTAACTTTTACATTAACATATGGTAACCTTAACAACCGCTCAAAAGTACCTGGACTCATTGATGATGTGTGAGTGTCATACGGGGCTTTAAGGGCTATTAGTGCCATACACAGGTTTAGGGTTATTGCTGAGGTTCAGATTCGCCTCAAACAATCTGGTGCAAACCAAACTTTTTGTCAAAATTGTGTAAACATACCAAACTAAAGTTTTGAAAAGTCTGCCCATTTTTTGCAATGTGTCGTTCAACAAGCTTAGGTGAATGGTTAAGACAAGAGACAGGCAAACTTTTTTTTAGTTTACATGGACCGAATTATTTGAGGCAAATCCGAACCTCAGCAATGACCCCAAACTGTATTTAAATTTGATTAGTTCATGCTGCTTTGACATTTGTGGCATTTAATATTAAATATTTGAAAAAGAAAAATGTAATTACCTCCTGACAATCATTCGGAGAATCTTGTATGAACCCTTGATCAAGATCAAAGCTTCTTGTCGGGAACCATGTAAAGGTATTCCATTAATATTTACTAACTCATCACCCACTTCGATTTTTTCACACTTTTCAGCTTTTCCTCCATCTTCAACCTGTCCAAAAAAAAAAAAAAAAATTATATATATATATATATATATATATATATATATATATATATATATATATATATATATATAATTCATTTCACAGTTGGTTTGTTAAAGTGCATTGTCCCAAAAGTTAGTGGTCAACTACAGAAAAGCAAATATATGTAAATGTGGTTCCAAACAAAATCATATATATTTTCTTTTCAAATTGATAAGCCGATTATGCGTCTAGTAAACACCACAGACTGGCTGTGGTTGTTGGAAGCCACCATGGACAATACCACGTATAATGTGATAAACATTGATGGACTCAAATGGGACAGAGCAAAAAGATGTAAATGAATGAATGAATCGAGAAATGTTAAAGGATGTGCTTTGAAGATAATGGCATGGAGAGCCATAAATTAGACATAAACCAGCCCCTGCTGTGTACTTCAAAGCATACTTACCACCACATGTAGATGAGCAGGTTTTACTGTTTTGGGATAATAGGCCCAATGTAGTAATCAAAAGGAAAGGACTATCCAAAGGATATTTATTCTATCCAAAGGATGCTACTTACAGATGGTGTTTACCAGTGACTTCCTGCATTATGCCACACGGGTACACCATAATAAGTAGGGGCTCTATGAAGAGTGCTCAGAAGCGGAGCTTGCTTTATAGAAGCTGGAGGACCGACTGTTATCTGCAGCAATCGCCCTGCTGCCCACCATTAATTACTTAAACACCGCTATTGTGCCATATAAAAGTCAGTGACAGGAGCTGTCACTGACCAATCTGCACCCCCGCAGTGTGACTATCCTTTTCATTGACTGCAGGAGGTACAATACTTAACAGCGTGCAATCCCATTAGCAGTCCAGTCAGAGAGTCCCCTAAAGACACTTAAAGCGACTCTGTACCCACATTCTGTCCCCCCCAAACCACTTGTACCTTTGGATAGCTGATTTTAATCCAAGATCTGTCCTGGGGTCCGTTCGGCAGGGGATGCAGTTATTGTCATAAAAATAACTTTTAATCCAGTAGCGCTGTGTCCAGTGGCGCCGCAATGATGAGGCGACCTGAGTCGTCTGCCTCAGGCGGCGCCACCAGATGTCATCATTGGGGCGGCATTCAGTGGCAGATTATAATATGGGCGGTTCGGGCGGCCGCCCACATTATAATCCGCCACTGATTGTACCATTTACCGGAGACCCCCGCGCCCGGACAGCATCTGTAATTAGATGCTGGGAGCGGGGGGAGACTGTATTCATAAGCGCCGCGCTGTAATGAATCAGCCGCGCGGTGCTGTTACTACAGCGCGGCGCTTATGAATACAGTCTCCCCCGTCCCAGCATCTAATTACAGATGCTGTCCGGGCGCGGGGGTCTCCAGTACCAGCATTCCACATCCGTGATCAGTCAGGATCACGGAACGTGGGAACGCAGCCTTAGTCCCCCGGCTGATGTGCGGCTGCCGGGGGTGTCCCGTCCTGTCCCCGGCAGCGCGCGCATCAGAGAGCTCCCCGTGCGCTGGAAGTCAAAGCCACAGTCGCACGGGGAGCTCTCTGATGCACGCGCTGCCGGGGACAGGATGGGACACCCCGGGCAGCCGCACATCAGCCGGGACCAGACCAGAGAGGCTCGACGGGGGAACGGATGGCAGGTGAGTTATGTGCTGTTTTTGTTTTATCTGCTGTGCAGGGGGGGGACCATCTATAAGGGAGGGAAGAGGGGGACCATCTATAAGGGGGGGAAGAGGGGGAACATCTATAAGGGGGGGGGGGAAGAGGGGGACCATCTCCTAAAAGATCAGCACCCTCCTCTCCTGACCTCCTCTGTGCTGCTGTGACCTCCCCTATACGATCAGTCCCCTCCTCTCCTGACATCCTCTGTGCAGCAAGGGACCAAACATTATGTTTATTGGGGACAGCAGTGGGGGGGGGGGGGCGCAGTAGTGGATTATAATGTGGGCGGATTGACGGGGGGGGGGGGCGTCATCCTATAGTTCGCCTCGGGCAGCAGAGAGGCTAGAATCACCCATGGCTGTGTCTAACGGCCGGGGCTTACATTTGTATATGCATTAGGCTGGCACACCCTGTCTGTCCTTCCTTTCCACCCTCCTCAACATTTACTGCTGTTTGAGCTTTGCACAGGTGTATTAACGATCCAGCCCATGTTCATTATACAAACAGGTGAGTAAGGCTGCATTCCCACGTTCCGTGATCCTGACGGATCACGGACGTGGAATGCATGTATCGGAGTCCCCCCGCTCCCGGACAGCATCTGTAATTAGATGCTGGGAGCGGGGGAGACTGTATTAATAAGGGCCGCGCTGTAATGAATCAGCCGCGCGGTGCTGTTACTACAGCGCAGCGCTTATGAATACAGTCTCCCCCGCTCCCAGCATCTAATTACAGATGCTGTCCGGGCGCAGGGGGACTCCGGTACATGCATTCCACGTCCGTGATCAGTCAGGATCACGGAACGTGGGAATGCAGCCTAAGGGTGCGTTTACACAGAAAGATTTATCTGACAGATTTTGGAAGCCAAAGCCAGGAATGGATTTGAAAAGAGGATAGATCCCATTCTTTCCTTTATGACCTGATCCCTGTTTATAGTCTGTACCTGGTTTTGGCTTCAAAGATCTGTCAGATAAATCTGTCTGTGTAAACGCACCATTATAGGGAGCAATCTGCCTGGAGCATTCCTAATGCTGAGGAGGGTGGGGAGGAGGGACACAGAGGTGGTGCCAGCCGAATGCATATACAAATGTAATCCCCGGCCGTTAGACACAGCGTTGCTGCATTAAAAGTTATTTTTATGACTATAACTGCATCCCCTGGTGAACGGACCTCAGGACAGATCTTGGATTAAAAGCAGCTATCCGAAGGTACAAGTGGTTTGGAGGGGTCAGATTGTGGGTACAGAGTCGGTTTAAAAAGTGTAATAATGAAATAAAAAATGTTAAGACATTTTTAAAAGATACATTTTTAAAAAAAAAACTTCAAAGACAACTTGGCCAAAATGTATTTTTAAATATGTTATTACATAAGCAAAGTTAGAGAAATTCCTAATGTACACCAATTATGGGAAATACACATGTATCGCTATTTTCCTCAATTTAGTAGATCAGGCAGTCTTAAATTTCTCTAAAAAAAAAAGTGATGCCACGACTCGGGTGTATGTACCTTAAGTGTCTAGCAGGGGTACAGTATATGTAGAAATTTCATGTAAAAAATGAAAACATTTTCTTTTTACATGTAATTTCAATGTATACTGCGCCCCCTGCTGCACACTTCCACAAATTCCACAGAGAATCATTAAAAAACTAATCTGCTTTTATCCAAATATCTGAAGAGGCAAAGATCAAGGGGTTGAGGAGTCTAGATCTTGGATAAAAATACATTTTGGTAAGTGTAAGGTGCCAAGTTGTTTGTGTTATAAGCCTAGCAAGCTTTGTTTATAGCTATGAACACTGTACTGCTGGATGTCACCTATAGTGGTGGAGGAAGTACTGTATGAAAGATTGTGTCTTTAGAAGAGTTTTCCATTTGAATAGGTTGGGTGTGTTTTGTGTGTGTCCTGCATACTAGGGCAGATACTGATTAGGTTACGCCTAGTCTTGGGTGGTATTATACAGCCCAATGATCATTGTAAGCTAGATCGGCGCTCGCTTACAGAGCCTATTAAACAGCTCAAGAATCATTAATCGTTAACAATGTTTGTGCAGCTCTTGCTTTATAAAGAAAATAATAAAGATTATACTTACCTGTATATGCTACCCCAGTATCCTGCTGCCTTTTCCCATGTTCCCCGCTAATGAAAGCCTCCGCTGAAGCTTCTGAGGCCCTCTCTAAAATAACAGGCTGATCAGCCAATCAATGAATTAGACAGTACAGAGCTGAGGCCGGTGATTGGCTGAGCCGCTTGACAGTTGAGAGACTGCTCTTGGGCTGATGGACTGTTTTTCTCTTAAAAGTACATTAAGGGTAAATTCACACGAGCGGATCCACTGGGAGTCTCGCATACGAAATCCGCAGCTAATCCCCAATACACGTATTAATAATAATAAGAATACTACATGTATTGCGGATTAGCTGCGGATTTTGTGCGTGAGACTCCCGTCGGATCCGCCTGTGTGAATTTACCCTAAAAGTTATTTAGATGTGTCTATATAATGTATTACCGTTATCTGTGCAGTTCTGCCACACTGGTAGCTAATTAAAATCCAGGAAGTGAAGAAAAATGGCCTCTGTGCCAATCCACATTGTCTCCTGCTCTCTCTGCTCTCCCCCCTCAGGATTCCATGCCTCTGACTCACATTGTGTTTGCTAAGCACAGGCTGATGATGCAGACAGGGGGCAGGGTGTGATGTCACAGGAGGCTTGGCTGGATCCCCCAATCCCCTGAGTGATTCACCATCTCTGACCAGCCAGAAGCAGCGGCTGCTACTTCACTAATGCAAAAGTCTGCATTGAAATTAGGGCTATGTTCACACATCTTGGAGTGTCATTGCAGTACTGCAGCATCTGCACAAAAATGGTGCAGTAACACAATTAAATAATGCTACACAGCACAGAGTATCCGATCTGGCCCTGCCAATCCCACCTGGACAAAAAACAAGGCATACACAGTATAGCCCATGTAAGATAATATGGGATAAAGTCCTTATTATGGGGCTCAATGTCAAAGACAAAAGATGCTTGATCAAAATCTGTGCGTGGAAATAAAAAGAAAAAAAAATGTAATTCAAAAAGTTATTTACTTTATTCCAATATCAGCGTTACAGGTAGAGAATACAGCGTGCTGTGTGGTGTTACAGGTAGAGAATACAGTGCGCTGTGTGGTGTTACAGGTAGAGAATACAGTGCACCTTGTGGTGTTACATGTAGAGAGTACAGCGTGCTGTGTGGGTGGGACCACAATGAAATTATAAATTACTGCAAATAATTCAGTAACACAATGAAACTACAATGTGTGAACACAGCCTAGATGTTCTGCAACAGATTTGGGCAGGGAATGGGAAGGGTGGAGGACTGTGATGAACAGCTGAGGGAAAGCAATGCATTCTGGAACCTGCAGTACTGAGTGCAACTGCTCAACCAGGAAGTACAGAAACACAATAAAGAACAAAGACCCCAAAAACAAATGGGTTTTTGGCAGTTTCAAAACTGGGATAGACCGTTAAGCAATGCTATATGCTTCTGTAGCAGGTTCATTTTTTTTTACCTCTACCTGGAGTTCCCCTTTAACACAATGCTAAATGTACAATGGAAAAAATGGATTGTACAAAGCTAGCAAAGAAATTAGAGATATTGAATTGAATGAAATATCTATGCTCATTAAAATAGTAGAGAGATGTGAGCTAAAGGCTGGCTCAAACAGGGCCCATATAGTATAATATATTTAGAGAGCAGCTAAACTGGAGCGGCAAAATCCCAGTGGTTTAGAAAGGAGCATCACATCCTGTCGCTCGCTCACTTCACATAAAGTGTAGGTGTGAAGTGACAAATGTCAGCAGGGTCTCATCTATTGATGGGGGTGGTGTGATAGACACTGTGGCTTTATGCGATTGCCCTCCAGCACTCATTGTCCAGGACAGGCTTCAGTTGTGCAAAGTTATTGGAGAGTGTTACAAGAAGTCACCAATAATTTTGTCTAATCGATCACACTCTGAAGTGAAGCAATATCAATTGAATACCAGAGATTCCTGGTCTCTGTGCCAAGCTTAGCTCCCAGTGCCACTCACAGCACAGTTATTAACCCCTTAAGGTCAAAGCCAATTTTCATTTTTGCGCTTTTGCTTTTTCCATTTTATGTTTAAAAGTCCATAGCGCTTGCATTTTTTCACCTAGAGACATATATGAGCGCTTATTTTTTGCGAAACCAATTGTACTTTGTAATGACAGGCATTATTTTTCCATAAAATATGCAGCGAAACCGGAAAAAATCATTTGCGCTGTCAAATTGAAAAATAAAACAAATTTGTTTTGATTTCGGGGAGTTTTGCATTTACGCCGTTCGCCCTATGGTAAAACTGACTGGTTATGCATGTTCCTCAAGTGGTTCCGATTAAAACGATATGTAACATGTATAACTTTTATATTATGTGATGGCCTGTAAAAAATTCAAACCATTGGTAACAAATATACGTTACTTAAAATCGCTCTATTCCCAGGCTTATAGCGCTTTTATCCTTTGGTCTATGGGGCTGTGTGAGGTGTCATTTTTTACGCCATGATGCGCTCTTTCTATTGGTACCTTGATTGCACAAATACGACTTTTTGATCGCTTTTTATTACATTTTTTCTGGATTTGATGCGACCAAAAATGCGCAATTTTGCACTTTGGAATTTTTTTGCGCTGGCGCCGATTACCGTGCGAGATCAGGAATGTGATTAATTAATAGTTCGGGCGATTACGTGCGCGGCGATACCAAATATGTTTATTTATTAATTTATATTTATAAAATGGGAAAAGGGGGGTGATTTGGACTTTTATTAGGGGAGGGGATTTTTTATTAATTAAAACACATTTTTACTTTTTTTTTTTTTACATAAACTAGAATCCCCCCTGGGGGACTTGTATATAGACAGCACTGATCTCTCATAGAGATCAATGCTGTGTATATACACAGCAAAGATCATTGTAATCGGTGATAGATTGCTATGGCCTGCTGGGATCCCGCTCTGAACCCCCCCCTGCGGCACCATGACGTACCAGGTACGTCATGGGACGCTAAGGGGTTAATATTGGCATACATAAATGACAATTATTAAGGTGCAGAATTAAGAATCAAAGAACTACAGCATATCTTAGGGGACCGAGACACTAGAGGTGAAAATGTTTTAAAGGGGTTATCCAGTGCTACAAAACATTGCCACTTTCTTCCAGAGACAGCCACACTCTTGTCTCCAGCTAGGGCAGGATTTTGCTGCTCAGTTCCATTGAAGTGAATGGAGCTTAATTGCAAACCGCACCAGAACTGGAGACAAGAGTCGTGTTGTCTCTGAAAGAAAGTGGTCGTGTTTTTTAGCACTGGATAAGCCCTTTAAGGAGGTCTAAGTTTAGGCAAGGTGATGATCCAGTAATGTTCTGTAATAGTTATCTGCCCCTGAATTAAACTGTTTATAGATGTCCAGACATGTTTTAGGATTATGCCAATTTTTCCGTACCCAACGGTAAATCAATGTAATGTAGATTACACTACAAGAATAACTCTTTCGCGAGAAATCTATCAATATATCTAGGGTCTGGTGTTTACAGTCTAGAGACAAATATAAGACATCAGGAAATATATCTATGGTGTACAGACCTGGGAGGAAGCCAAAAGATCATTCACTGCAGCAGGAGATTGACAGCATTGAGCATGAGGAGAAAATCTCCACCCATAATAAAAAGAGTTCACAAAGACAAGTGAGGAGATGGGTAACAGGGAGGATGATCCTGGTACACAAAGTCCCAATGCGAACAAAGGAGAGACAAAGGAACATCATATTGTAAAGAGCAAATCATGTTGTAAAGAGGAAAAGGAAGTTAAAGGGTTATCCAGTGCCACAAAAACATGGTCACTTTCTTCCAGAGAAAGCACCATAGAATATCGGTGCCCTAACTTTGCACCACCCCTCAGTCCCTCCTCCCCACCCTCTTCATCATTTCCAAATTCCATTTGGAATCCCACCTGCTATCTATTTTAATGGAAGGGCTCGTGCGTCTCCATTCAATGAATTAACATAATTGACATGTCAATGCTTTGAGCAAAGAGGCGCAGAGGGCGGAGGCGCGCAAGGCCTCCCATTGAAAGAGATAGCAGGAGGGATTTGGCGCGGAGTCTGCAGGCAGTGATTCCAAGCAGGATTTTTGGTGCCAATTCCGTAGTGTGAACAGGCCCTTAAACAGTGTCTGGCAGCAGAATAAATCTAATTGACAATGACACTTATTCTGCTGCCAGACATGGTTTTAGGACAGGCCACCTAAAGCAACCTGAAAGATGACTCAAAGATGACTCACATCGCGACGTCTGATAGAAACGCCAGTAAGGCGCGAAGCAGCTGTCACGTCTTCAGTGATTTGAGTGTTTTGGCGTTCCTACCACCCGATGTATTCATGGATGGCTTTTAATTTGTGATGCAAGAATAAAGAAGAATTCGATTTTACAGGGTGAGTGCGCTCCTTTCCCTTCCATTCTGTGTGATCATATGCAGGTTACACAGATTCTCTAATGTTATATTTTTTTTTTTATGAAATCCCTTTTTTTGGCAATTATTAATAAAATGAGCCTATTGTGACGCTTATAATGGTTTTATTTTTTACCTATGGGGCTGTATGAGATGTCATTTTTTCCGCCATGATCTCTAGTTTTTATTAATACCATATTTGTGAATATCGGACGTTTTGATCACTTATTAATTTTTTTTTTTTATGGATAATGTAACATAAAATCGGTAATCCGCGCACATTGTTCCCACTTTTCGTCTACGCCGTTCACAATAACGCTTGTTATATTTTAATAGATCGGACAATTACGCACGCTAAGGTATATTATATGTTGTGCAGGCTCAGTGAAGCAGATCGCTGGTCGGACCACACGGAGGAAGGTGAGAGACCTCCGGCGGTCTGTTTCAACTATCAGGACCCCCGCAGTCACACTGCAGGGGTCCCGATCGGTAAGTGACAGGGGACTCCCCCTGTCACTTACACTTAAACGCTGCGGCCGCGCCACGATCGCGGCGTTCAAGGATTTAATGACACGCTGCAGCGCGATCGCTGCAGCCTGTCATTAACGGTAAGGTGCCGGCTGCTGATTGCAGCTGGCCCCCACCTGCTATGAAGTGCGCTCCGCTCCGGAGCGCGCTTCATAGCGGGAGAAACACCCAGGACGTACAGTTACGTCCAGGGTCGTCTGGTGACAGACTTCCATGACGTAACTGTACGTCCAGGGTCGTCTAGGGGTTAAAAGAGTACTCCAGCAAAAATCTTTTTCTTTCAAATGAACTGGTTTTAGAAAATTATATAGATTTGTAACGATTTAAAAATCTCCAGTCTACCAGTACTTATCAGCTAATGTATGTCCTGCAGGAAGTGGTGTATTCTTTCCAGTCTGACACTGTGCTCTCTGCTGCCATCCCTGTCCGAGACAGGAACTGTCCAGAGCAGGAGAGGTGACAGCAGAGAGTACTCTGACTGAAAAGAATACACCACTTCCTGCAGGACATACAGCAGCTGCTAAGTATGGAAAGATTTGAGAATTTTAAATGGAAGTAAGTTACAAATCTATATAACTTTCTGAAATCAGCTGATTTGAAAGAAAAATTATTTTAGCTGAATAACCTCTTTAAGTAATTTTCATTGTCTGTTGGTGGTCTTTTCAGGAGTCTTGTCTCCCTCCCAACTGTATCTTTTGTATTGCATCATTTTCAAGAAAGATCACTTTGATGTGCAACAGATATGTGCATATGCTGTCTCTTTGTTTGGTGAAGTTTGATATTTGTATGCATAGGCATAGCACTCTAGCACCTGTCTTTCTGTATCTTGATCCTGTGCATGTCACATATGTCAATGATATTGTGTCACACCCAATGCGCTACATCCATTTAGCCCGGGAAGCAGCCGTGCAGGTGCATGGATAACGATCTGGCAGGAGTATTTTTTCTGGCATGCTGCAACCACCTACTGTAACTGATTGGACTTTAGGGCCTCAGTAGTGTGTATATACATCTCATCTTCACAGTATGTCAATCATCTCCTGATGAAGCAGGTGCAAAATCTTACCTCCCAACATTTTGGACGGCCAAAGAGGGACACTTGTGGTTTATTCTAGAAAATTTTACAGACATTTCTTTTTCATTCAAGGGTGCATTCACACATCCAGGATCTGCTGCAGATTGATGCATTTAGTTACATCGATATCTGCAAATCTGAAGCAGATCTTGTATGTGTGGATGCATCCTTAGGTCCCAGTCACACATCAGTAACCTTGTCTGTAATTACGGACGCACAATGGCTTAATCATTTTGTTGCAGCATGGATCATGTCTCCAAATGGATCCAAAGTCTGTATCTGTTAAAGGAGCAGTAATGTCACATGATTCATCTGACTATAACAATTTTAGGATCCAACTTGCACAACATGATGGAATAATATGCAGGTTTAGGTCTATTGTACAGTAAGAAGTTTTTTGCAGCATAACACATGTAGTTGGGCATGGCCATACATTTTCTGGTCACTAGGTGGTGCTATTGTACCATTTCTCATGTTTGTAGCTAGTTAGGCATTGCACTTAAACTTTTTCTACATCCATACAATTTTTGCTCCTTACCAGTGCCTACCCATATCTTATCTATGTTTTAATATTGGTTGTTATTTATGTCTTTATTATGTATTAATAAAGAGTAGTTTATGATATTTTAGCAAGTCGTGTAATTTCTCAAAGTGGGTTTAGGTGTTTTTGATCATACACAGGTACTGTGGGTTGGATCCATTGTCAGTGCAGCCCAAAGCCTCTGCTAGACCTACGGGAGCGGTCTGACCGAGTGATTGATTTAGCCTGCCTACAGCAGACTAAAGCAATTGAGTCCCCAGATGAGGGATCAATGCAGTACATAAGTACTGCATTGATCTCTGTAAGCAATCAAGTTGTTATTCACAGAAGTCCCCCACTGCCCTACAAATTGTTGGGAAAAAAAAGTTATGTTTAGTTTATAAACACATAGGTTGTATATTAATCACAGCCGTTGTTGCACATCAGCAACAACGGCCGTGATTAATACACAAGTTACGTAGTGTGAACATGCCTAAGGCTGCAATCACACATACGTAGATTTAGCAAAATGCGCCGACTTTAACTCCACCCTTAAAAAAATTAATATTATAATTGAATTTTCATATGAATTTTATATATGTTTCTCATTAATGTAGCTTATGTTCCATCAATCTAAGCCCCTTATTTATAACAACCAGAAAAACATTTTCTCACATACATTTAGTCTCCTCCATATATCAGTAATAAAGCACTGGCCCTATTAGATTGGGCCAGCGGTCGGGGAGAAGTTGGCGATCCCTATTTGGCAGTAAGGGGGGGGGGGGGGTAGAGAATCTGTGCTGTTTTTTTACTGTATGCTGGATGATTATATATGAGCAGCAGTGTAATGTGAAGATATCCTGTGTAATATAGAGGAGGAGGACAAGTCATATTTAGTGTAGCAGGAAACTCTGTCCTCCATGTGGTGTTTTCGCTCTGGGAGAAGATTGTGTGTTTTTCTTCAGTGTGCTATAACTGCAGCAGGCTGTGTGTGTGTGTTTGTGTGTGCGCTATGGCTACAGCAGGCTGTATGTTTCTGCGCTATGGCTGCAGCAGGCTGAATGTGTGTGTGTGCGCGCTATGGCCGCAGCAGCCTGAATGTGTGTGTCTGCGCTATGGCTGCAGCAAGCTGCATGCATATGTGTTAAGGAGAAAGAGAGACGTATTTTAGGGGTATTCTGGGCAACACTGAAAAATCCAAATCCACTCTTAAACAAAGGCAAATTTTCCCATAAGAAATCACTGAAATCACCATCTAGTCTAGTTTTGAGTTGTTTAGGACATGGTGGCTGAAGACTAGCTACATCCACTGCGCACACACACACGAGAATATGCTATATATCTTTGCCTTTCTGTTGGAGGGGGGGGGGGCAAGCACACAGCACGAACCGATGAGTAGCATTCAAAGAGCTCCCAGACCCCGCAGGCTGTCACCTCCAAGGTTCTGGTTAAGGGCCCTATTACACTGGATAATTATCGTGCGAAAAATTGTAATATCGTTCGGGATAGGTGAATAGGACTTCTTTTTTATGTTCTCCCAGCCCAAAAATTTTTGCCCAGGTGCTGGACAAGATGTTCCAAGTAAAACCCCCTTAAAAGACAAGGGAGCACTGCCTCCGCCTGGAGGAAAAAAAGGCTTAATCTCCAGAGGTGACAAGCCTTCTTTACCATGAGAATAGTGAATCTGTGGAACAGTCTACCCCTGGATCTGGTCACAGCAAAACAGTGGAGGCTTCACAACAGGCTTAGGTTATGTTCTTAGAACAAAATAACATAAATGCATATGTATAGAATCTACCCATCATCCGTCCCCTCCTTGGTTGAACATAAAGGACATGTGGGGGGGTTTTCAACGGTACTATGTAACTACGAGCAAAAATTAATATAAGACACTGTCTTATTTTCGGGGAAACAGGGTATAAAGTGAATAGAGTTGAATTGTAATATCACACACAGCCTGAAGACAGGGGAGGTGCTGTTTTAGCAGGAAAGCAGCTGTGCATTTTCTAATCCTGGATAACCTCTTTAATCCTCTGTGGATTTGATTCTGCATATTTTAGGTATTAATATTAATTAAATCAACAGCATCAAATCCAAAGTAGGAAATCCGCAATGCAATATGCATTAACATACCTGCAGATTTTGGCAGACAAGTGATGGGAAAATATAAACTGATCGCCATTTGTAAACGTTTACTATCTTTCTTTGAAAGAGACATCTTATCTTGAAAACATTGGTTTGTTGGATTAATTTATTTTTTTTTACAGTACACAAGATGTGAGCCGCAGTAATCTTTCAATACCTAACTGATAGGCCTCTGATCAAGGCTACACACTACTTTTGACTTGAATTTGGATGTGCCACTTTAGAATATCTATCTAATGAGCAATGTGGGTAGCACAACACAAAGGATAAAGTTTTATTCCAGAGATGTTTGCATGTAGACTTGGGATTTTGATCATGGTCCACTCTCCAGCTAAATGAAAAATACACTTTTGCACTCCCAGATAAAATGGGGCAAAAAAACCTGTGATTTATTCCATCAAATGCCAAACAAAAAGATGCAACTTTTCTGCTACATCACACTTTTCAACTGAAACTGTAGATTTACCAACCATATTTACTGAAAGTTTATTTCAAGCATTTACTACTTTTTTTAGCAAAGAATTTTTTTTCCGATCTTTCCCTCAACTAACTTCAGACTGTATCCCAAGTTCTTGTGTTTAGTTTCTTGGGGTAACTTCACACAAAACGTATCCACAGCAGATAATTTCGCAGCAAAATCTGCTGCGGATACTTGCCCATTCACTTCAGTGAGCTGACATACGCACAGTGGGATTGTCTTCCTGCTGCCAGTATGTCAAACATACCACCGGTAACCCCTGGGTTCACCCTGCCGGAGCAGGGACCCGGTACAGTATGTTCCCAGGCCGCAGGGGTTAATGGCACCGAGTTTGACATACTCGCAGTGGGTATGTCAGCCCATTGAAGTGAATGGGCAAGTATCCGCAGCAAGAAATCTGCTGCGGATACGCTACACGTGAAGCTACCCTTATATATAAAAAAAAAATATATATATATAATAATAACTTTCTTATTTAGGCCTTTAACTTCACTGAGAGAGGAGCAAATATTTAAAAACCCGCACGGAAACACCTTAATGATGGCAGCTACTACAGTAGGACTAAATGCAAAACTGCAAAAAGTCTTTTTTAACGTCCCATTGATTGTACCCAGTGAGGAGGTGGAGTACACCCCTACACCCCCACGCGGATGTTGGGCTGCTGCAATCACCAGGCCGGGTGTATTGCCCCTGGAACCTCATCTCTCAGCAGCAGAACCTGAAACAGCCTGCGCAGGTCCTGGTGGATATGCCAGAGGATCCACACCTGAAACTTGATCCCGGCCTCCACAATGTTCACCCAGCATGAGTCAGGGCCAGCATCCCTGGCCACAAGCACTTATCCATGTGTTGGTGGTTAAGTGGTTCTGCCAAGTAGATTTGCTCTTAGAGAGGGATCTGGGTGTACTTATATAGATAATAGACTACAGAATGGCACACAATGTCAGTCAGCTGCTTCTAAGGCCAGCAGGATATTGTCATGCATTAAAACAGGCATGGACTCTCGGGACAGGGATATAATATTACCGCTTTATAAAGCTTTGGTGTGGCCTCATCTGGAGTATGCTGTCCAGTTCTGGAACCCGATTCATAAAAAGGATGTTCTAGAGCTGGAGAGGGTACAAAGACGGGCAACTAAACTAATAAGGGGAATGGAGGATCTTAGTTATGAGGAGAGATTAAAAGAATTACATTTGTTTAGTCTGGAGAAAAGACGTATAAGAGGAGATATAATTTATTTAAATATATAAATGGCCCCTACAAGAAATACAGGGTAAAGATTTTCCAGGTAAAAAGCCTTCAAAAGACAAGAGGGCACTGCCTCCGCCTGGAGAAAAAGGGTTCAATCTTGATAAACATGTGTCTTTTTTCAACCATACTAACTATATGTAAATAACTATGTTTTTCAGGGCATGGGTGATGTTACATGTCACATTCTGGTGTAAGGCTGGGACAGCACAACGGCAAAAGGGATGGCGGTCACCATGAGGCTGTGGAATGCGTCAGTTTTCCTAGGCCTATTTACCTCTTGTACCCCTTGCAGACAATGCCCAACTTACTATGAAATGCTGATGTTTCCCAATTACAGGCGGCTATTACTAAAGTTTTGTGGCACGGGGAATGGCCCCACACAGCGTAATATTAGCTTGTATAATTTGATGGTATTGTTTAGGCACATTAGAGATTGGATATTGTCCACATCACGACTTTGCAATCTGCATTTCCATCAAGGTGCTAGATCTTGGTTACCAAGCTATACACAGCTTGATAATTGTGCAGTCCTTGTTTAGATGTAAAATAATTATGAAATGTCACATTTTATTTTTCTCCCTTTTCTGGGCAGCTGGCACTCCCCTTCATAAGACCCATGTGACCCAAATTAGCAGGATATACCTGTGCTCACATGTCAGTACCTCATGTCTTTCCCATTCTGTCTGCAGCAGTGGTGGTGAGTGCAATACCACATTCATACTTGTGTTGTTTGGGGTCAGCCTTCTCCGCTGGTGGTGCTGGCTGGGTTTTGGGTTTGGTCCTGTGACATTGGGGTTGCAGGGCCATTCCATGGCCTCCCTTCCCTGCATGTGCACGCTTTGCAGGGTTGGCAGTCGCTGACCGACACAGTTTGGAGTTAGCGTAGGGACCTGTGTGAACCAGGAGACCATCACATACATGGGGCAATATGGTTTGATCAAATTATATACCAACATCCTGGCGTTGGTTTTTAAAAATAGCCGAGAGGCTTTAGTGTCAGCCATAGGTGCATAGGTGTGAGGTGCAGCAGCTCCTTTCTCTCCATGTCGTAATTAAGAGATGTACTTACCTGTTCAGGATCCCAAGGGGCCCTTCAGTCTTGTTCCTGTGTTTTCTAATAACCGCAGCTACCTCATGGACTTCTGCCAAGGTGCAAAGGCAGCCTGCCACTTCAGAGACGGGTTTGGAAGTGCCTTAAGCAGCAGCATTGAGGGGAGAACACAGGAACAAGGCAGCAGGACAGATAAGTTTATTTTTTTCTTTACGCTAGCTTAAGCCGCTGGACGTGCATCACTATTACATGCAGCAATGTACGGCCAGCAGTCAATTGTTTCTTCGGCTGATCTTTGTCTTTATTACTCTGAGCAATACTCAGCAATATTTGGCAGATTCAGTCTCCATGTTATAGGGCTCTTAGCCTGCTCTCTGCATTACTACATTACTACATTCAGGGTAACTGCCCATTTACCCTGAAGTATATGCAAAAGTCAGACTCTACGAGATACCATAGCAGCCCGGAAATCCATTACAAAACTATTTAAATTACCCTTCTCCTTATCTAAATATCTAAAGGCATTTAAAGACATCAATAGCAGTTCATGCAGCAGCAGGCTGGGGCTAACTCAGGGAAAAGTTTTACCTACCCCCGCATCAGATATTACCAGCTGTAACCGTTGCTAGAGCCGAGTAAGAAATTTTTTTGCAACTTGAAAAGAATGGTAAATTAGATTCCTTTCTGGGCTCTAGGGAGTACAGTGGTACTTTGGTTTAAGAGCGTTTTGGTTTAAAAGCTCACAGTTTTTCAAAATTGTGACTTGGTTTAAGAGCATTGCTTTGGTTTAAGAGCTCCCTGTACTGGGTGGGAGGGGTAGCGAGGGAGGGGCATGGTCTGCATAAAGGGGTCTACAGCCCTGTACTCTGACCCAGGAAGTCTTCCTCACCTTCTAAATCATATCAGATCCACTTCAGGCTGGGGCTTACATCAGGGGACAGGACTGTGGAGGTAATCTCTTCATAGCTGTTACCTCTCTCTCCCCGGACAGAGAGTGCTGCATGTATGTGCCCACATCTGCCCTGCTCATTCCTTCATGCTCCCTGCAGTCTCTGTCAGCCCTTGTGTTTCCCCATCATGTCCATTACTGTACAGTAACTTATAATATCACATATTTTGCTGTTTCTGAATATTTGTTTCAACTGTTTTACATGTTATTCAGAATAATAAATCATTATTTTTGGGGTGTGGAACCAATTGTCTACATATCACTGATTTCTTATGGGAAAATTTGCTTTGGTTTAAGAGTGGATTTGGATTACAAGCACGGTCCGGAACAAATTATGCTCGTAATCCAAGGCACCACTGTATATTAAATCTTAGTCAGATTTATACAGACAGCCTAAAGGAGAAGTCCAATGAAAATAAAAATAATTAAAAAAAAAAAATCTCTGGCAGGCATGGGGTGCAGGAACATAAAGAATGTATAGTTACCCATCCCCGTGCTCTCCACTCTCTGACAGCCTCCAGATGGAATTTTCTCCTGGCTTCCTGGTATGTCACTGCCCTGGCTCCTGCAGCTGCAATATCACAGCCACTGTTAGGGATTGGGAAAGCAGAACTGTGGGGGAACAGGGTTGGGTGCGTATACATTCTTTATGTTTTCCCCCCCCCCCACAAAGGGGGAACTCCAGATAAGGAAAACTTTTTTCTCTTAAAAGTACATTAAAAGTTATATGGATGTGTCTATATAATGTATTACCATATCTGTGCGGTTCTGCCACGCTGGTAGCTGATAGAAATCCAGGAAGTGAAGAAAATGGCCTCTGTGCCAATCCACATTGTCTCCTGCACCACTGCTCTCCCACCTTAGGAGACAGATTACATACCTCTGTCTCACATTGTGTGTGTTTGCTGAGCACAGGCTGATAATGCAGACAGGGCAGGGCATGTCACAGGCGGCTTGGCTGGATCCCCTAATCCTCTAAGTAATTCAACATCTCTGACCAGCCTCTTTAGCCTTTAGCATACATCTGAGCAGGCAAGGAGCGAAAGAAGCAACTGCTGCAACTTCACTGTGCAAAAGTCTTCAGTGAAATTATTAACATATTTTTCATTGCAGTACTACAGCATCTTCACAAAAATGGTGCAGTAACACAATGAAATGATGCTAAACGGCACAGGAGGGTCAGAGCCAGCACTGCTAATCCCACCTGGACAAAAAACAAGGCATACATAGTATATCCCTTGTAAGATAATAAATATTGGATAAAGCCCTTATTGTGGGGCTCAAGGTCAAAAACAAAAGATGCTTGATCAAAAAAAATTAATTAAAAAAGTTCTTTACCTTATTCCAATATCAGCGTGATAGGTAGTAACAGTGTGCGGTGGGGTTACAGGTAGAGAATACAGTGATGCATGGTGTTACAGGTAGAGAATACAGCATGCTGTGCGGAGGGGGGGGGGACAATGAAATTATAAAATACTGCAAATAATTCAGCAACACAATGAAACGGGCATAGGCAGGGTGGGGGACTGATAAGGAAATGCAATGCAGCAATAGGGTGGGTTTACACTACGGAATTCTCGCAGATAAACTCCGCGGAATTCCGTCGGCTGTCCGCGTGTACGGCTGCGCGCCTTTCCGCTGGCTCCATAGACACCATTCTATGGGCCGGCGTATTTCGCTATCCGCCAAATAAACTGACATGTCACTTCTTTCGGTGGATAGTGGGATACACCGGCCCATAGAATGGAGCCGGCGGAAAGGCGCACAGCCGTGCGTGCGGACATACTGCGGAATTCCGCGGAGTTTATCCGCGAGAATTCCTCAGTATGAACCCAACCATACTGTGCACAACTGCTCAACCAGGAAGTACAGCTACAAAATAAAAACACCCAAAGCAAATGGATTTTTGGTAGTTATAAAACTGGGTTTGACAGGTAAGCAATGCTATATGCTTCTGCAGCAGGTTTATTTTTTTACCTCTACCTAGAGTTCCCCTTTAACCCTTAGAGGACCGGGCCAATTTCAATTCTTGCTTTTTCATTTTTTCCTCCTTGTGCTTAAAAGTCCATAGCAGTTGCATTTTTTCACCTAGAAACCCACATGAGCCCTTATTTTTTGCTCCACTAATTGTACTTTGCAATGACAGGCTGAATTTGTTCATAAAGTGCACTGCAAAAAACAGGAAAAAATTAAATGTGTGGTGAAATTGAAAAAAAACCCAAAAAAAACCACATTTTTTTTATTTTGAGGGGTTTTTGTTTGTACGCCGTTTGCCCTGGGGTAAAACTGACTTGTTATATAAGTTCCTCAAGTCATTACGATTACAACAATATGTAATATGTATAACTTTTATTTTATGTGATGGCTTGTAAAAAAAATTAAAACAATTGTTAACAAATATACGTTCCTTAAAATCGCTCTATTCCCATGCTTTTATTCTTTGGTGTATGGGGCTGTGTGAGATGTCATTTTTTGCGCCATGATATGTACTTTCTATCAGTACCTTGATTGCGCATGTGCGAGTTTTTGATCGCTTTTTATTACCATTTTTCTGGATTTGATGCGACCAAAAATGCGCAATTTTGCACTTTGGGATTTTTTGGCGCTTACGCCCTTTACTGTGCGAGATCAGGAATGTGATAAAATATATTTTGGGCGATTACGCACGCGGGGATACCAAACATGTTTATTTATAACATGGGAAAAGGGGGGGTGATTCAAACTTATTAGGGGAGGGGGCTTTTTTTTATTAATAATAACACTTTTTTACACTTATACTAGTATAAGCACACTGATCTCTCATTGAGATCTATGCAGTATAGTTATACTGCATAGATCAATGAGATCGGCACTCTATTGCTTTCGGCTGCTGCAGCCGAAAACAACCGAGTGCCGAGCTGGGATCAGCGCCATTACGGCGCAGACCCCGGACGGGTAAAGACACGAGGTTCGCCCCTCCACGATCGTATGGCGGGGGGCGTTCCCCCCACTAGACACCAGGGAATCGGCTGCAAGTAGTAATCAGATGCAGCTGTCAACTTTGACAGCTGCATCTGATTACTTTATTAGCGGTCACGGCAATTGGACCTTGCCCGCTAATAGCCGAGGTCCCGGGCTACAAGCGGCACGTGGGACCGCGGTAGTGCGGCTCCGCTCTGAACACCCCTAGGCGGCCCAGGGCGTACGGGTACCGTTTAAAGCTTTATACAGGAGAAAATGAAGTTTTATTCCCCTGTGCACTTGGAGGGCATGATTGACAGTCAGAGAGGCTCTATAACATGTCAAAAGTTTTTACAAATGACAGGTACACTTTATTAGAAAAAAAATTTTTAATTGAAATTGAAACCACTCAGGTTTTAGCAGGCCATGAGGGCAGGATAAAAGAAATGTGTATTTGTAAAGTACAAATCTGAACATAGTCATTGGCAGACTAAGGGTCCTCTTACACAGGCTGATTATTGGCAAAGAGCATCACTAAAGATGCTTCTGCAGCCGATAATCGATTAGTAGAAAGAAGGCAGCAATCAGCTTTAGACCGGGTAAATGCTGATTATATCTTATGACCTGCTCAAAAAGTTATCTTTATCAGCTCCACATCTCCCTGTGTAGACAGGGTTTTGTGCGTCCGAGAAAGATAAAGGGAAACTGGCAGCATGGAGATACACAGTGGATTACATGGATTACGAGCATAATTCGTTCTGGGACCGTGCTTCTAATTAAAATCCACTCTTAAACCAAAGCATTGAAATGCAGACAAATGGTTCCACACCCCCAAAATAATGATTTTTTTGTTCTGAATATCAGGTAAAACAAATATTTAGAAAGCTGGATATTTCATATTATAAATTACTGTAGAGTTAAGCCAAGCAGCATGTTGTGTATAATGTATAAGTGCACAAGAATGAAAAAACAGCAGCAGTTTGTAGATACAGGATGGAGCTGCAGATCCCTATAATGCAGTAGCGTAGTACAACAGGCTAGAATAGAGAAGCAGGACTGCTGTCAGAGATCTGTGTGGTCACATGATCACAAGGGGGGGGGGGTGTTCAGCATGGACCAATCAGGAAATGAGAATCACAGAGCTCTGCATTAGGACAGTGACAGAAACTTTTCTATACAGTAGTGTGAATGGAGTGCGAGTGCAGGCAGATTAGCATTACTGTGTCTAGCTGAGTGTGAGTGAGTGCAGGCACATTATAGCTGCAATGTGTATAGCTAGGTGTAAGTGCAGGCACATTATAGCAGAAGTGTGTATGGCTGAATGTGAGTGCAGGCACATTATAGCAGGAATAAGGGGATGGGAAACACAAGGGCTGACAGAGACTGCAGGGAGCATGAAGGAATTAGTAGGGCAGATGTGGGCACATAACTGCAGAGCGGGCTTACAGCTATGAAGAGATTACTTCCACAGTCCTTTCCTGTGATGCAAGCCCCAGCCTTAAAGGGGTTATCCAGTGCTACAAAAACATGGCCACTTTCTTTCAGAGACAACACGACTCTTGTCTTCAGTTCAGGTGCGGTTTGCAATTAAGCTCCATTCACTTCAATGGAACGGAGCAGCAAAACCCACCCAAGTTGGAGACAAGAGTGGGGCTGTCTCTGGAAGAAAGTGGCCATGTTTTTGTAGCGCTGGATAACCCCTTTAAGTGGATCTGCCATGATTTGGAAGGTGAGGGAGACTTCCTGGGTCGGAGTACAGGGCTGTAGACTCCGCTATGCAAACCATGCCCCTCCTCCGCTACTCCTCCTACCCAGTACAGGGAGCTCTTAAACCAAAGCAATGCTCTTAAACCAAGTTAAAATTTTGAAAAACTGTGAGCTCTTTTTGCAAAGCGCTCTCAATCCAAGTTACTCTTAAACCAAGCTACCACTGTATATCCATGCTGTCAGTTTCCAGATAACAAGTAGCAGTCTATACATACTAGCCATGCTGCTTGTGATCCATCTTCTGGTTCTCCAGTCCTCTGGCCACTGCTGGAGCTTCACACTGCCGCCTCCTCCAGAATTATTGACAGCCGGATGAGGCAGGGCCTAAAGATACAAACGGCGAGAGAACCGGAGAGCGAAAGAACAGGATCACAAGCAGCAGTAATCAGCATTTTAAAATTTTCCCTTAAAAAAAACCAAAAATGTGGGGGAGGGGGAGAGGGGGGACACAGACTTTGATGCCTGCTGGGGAATGGCTTAGAGAAGCCTGCTTGGACAAATAATGACTTCCTCAGCCAGAGGGGGTGTGGGCATTTTTAAGGGTAACAGAGGAGACACTGTTACGGGAGGGGGGGGGGATAATAACATGCAAACCCCTCTAAATGGCACACAGATACTCCAGTTGTTCAATGCAGACACATAGAATTATCTGCTGCCTTTAAAATGCTTGGACACATTTATCTCGAATGCAACTGATGAGGCAGTACTGTCAACTGGTAAATCTTTCAGACAAAAAGGATAAAGCACATCAATATGGGGAGTGGCATTAGCACACATCCTTCTTGCTGTACGACACAAATGACAATTTGGCAAAACTACTCCAGATCCAGAAAATAATAAAATATTTTTAGTGGTCTGTGAAAACATGTTAAATGATGAATGATGAAAATGATAGAAAACAATTAGGCAAAGATGACCATTTTAACCCTTACCGCTAGTCTACCATCCTTGAATAAAATTGGAGCGGATTCTGTTCCCGTTCCATTCACAGCAGGTCCTGGCTGTCAGTGATAGTCAAGAACCTGCTGCAACTGCGAAGACCCAAGCCAGGCTTGGATCGCAGCAGTTAACTCTATAGATGTTGCAATCAATGCGATCGAAGGATCTATAGGGCAGGACAGAGAGAGTTCTCTTTGTGTCCATAATCTGGGCTATGCAAAGCAAGAACATAGCCCCGTCCCTGAGGCCGGCAGCCTCACAGCTACGGTGGCTGCTATGTCTTTCAATGGGAGGCCTCGAGCACCTCCACTCTCCGCATCTTTCCACTGAAAGAATTGACATGTCAATTCTTTGAGTAGAGGCACGTGAGGCCTTCCATTGAAAGACATAGCAGACGGCATTTGGTGTGGGCAGGGGTTCCGAGCCGAATCTCTGCACCAATTCCGTAGTGTGAACGGGCCCTTATCCATTACCCACGCACTAATGGTGCGTTTACACAGACAGATTTACCTGACAGATCTTTGAAGCCAAAGCCAGGAACAGACTATAAACATGAAACAGGTCATACAGGAAAGACAGGGATCTATCCTCTTTTTAAATCCATTCCTGGCTTTGGCTTCAAAAATCTGTCAGATAAATCTCTGTGTAAACGCACCATAGGCCATACTAATTATTGGCTAACTCAGGAGCTAACACAAAAATCATGGGTAGTCTCGGCTCACCTGTCTGATGTCCCGGATTGTTATTGTAGGTGCACGGATCCCGGGTAGCCAGCCCGCTTGTAACATGCAATCCAAGAGGGAAGGGTGTGGATACAGCACATCCAAAAAATCAAGTCTGTTAAAATATTAACCTTTATTTCATGTTCCTACTAAAAACGTGAGCTCCTGTAACAGGAGTGTGATAGCTAGTCTAGCTATCACACTCCTGTTACAGGAGCTCATGTTTTTAATCGGAACATGAAATAAAGGTTAATATTTTAACAGATTTTAGATTTTTTGGATGTGCTGTATCCACACCCTTCCCTCTTGGATTGCATGTAACTCAGAAGCTATTGGTCCCCAAGCCCCTAATGCATGAACGTTCTAGGCCCGCAACTGCTGATCAACGGACATTGTGACCCGCACAGCACTCTAGGAATCATTCACGTGTCGCGTAGAATTCCCTCTGTACACTGACGGTGTTCTTTGAACCGAACCTGAGAACTCCCAGCATCATAATTATGTATGATGTTGGGATCTCCTTAACAGTTTTAAAGTTCACACTAGTGTAGTGATAAAGATGTGCGGCTGTGTCAGTATAAGAGGAGCTCCCTACAAAACACCAGGGTGGCCCCTGGTGTTTCCCTATTTATGTTCCAATACTCGCAACCGAGTGGGACTTAAGGGGCTATTTATCAGGGTGGTGTGGTGCTCTCCCTATCATGGAGGCACCCCGTGGCAACAGGCTAGTGATATCTGGCTATCCCGTGTTTTGAGACTAGCAACAGAGGCTCCACAGACTCCTGTTTTGCAAACTACATCATAATTAATCACGATGGTGGGAGTTCCCAGGTCCAGAACACCGTCCATGTACAGATGGAATTCTATGGACACGTGAATGTTAGGGTACGGATGTTTCCCCCCACCCTCTCACAGACATTACGAAACCCCCTTGACCACAGCACAAACAATTGCACTGTTGTGCCCGGAAAAGGGCAGTTAGTACATTTTTTCCGGCCTACCTGTCTCTCCTTGCCTGCAACACCAACCAGCAGAAAAATGGCGTCAGGACACCTAACAGTCACTATTAGGCAGGGCTCCAGACTAAAAAATTTACCTGGGAGCCATTGGCTCCTAACCTGAAAAATTTAGGCGCCAAATAGAATATTTGGTTGCCAACATTTTAAACCATGTAAAATTAATGTTATGTTAAATGGGACTTACTGTGTGCAGAGGCCACGGCAGCATCCTCCTCCTTTAGATTCTTTCTTTTCTTAGTTTGAAAACGTTCAACATGGAAACTTGCAACTTGACAACCATATACAGTCTGACTCAGTACTTCAGCTTCACTTGGCTAGCCTTTTAATGAGGCTTACTCTTTTGAACTTGAACTTAAAGGGAACCTGTCGACTCCCGTGCCGGGGTGACAGGCTCCCAACCCCCCTATACTCACCTCATCGCGCCGGGTCCCGCTTCTGAAGATGGCCGGGTCACGGAGATCTCAGCCGCTGCAGCCCGGCGTGCACACTGAGAGATGAGTCCAACGCTCAGAGAATGACGGGGAGAGTCCAGCGCTCCGTCATTCTCTATGAGCGTTGGACTCATCTCTCAGTGTGCGCGTCGGGCTGCAGCGGCTGAGATTTCCGTGACCCGACCATCTTCAGAAGCGGGACCCGGCGCGATAAGGTGAGTATAGGTTCTAACGGGGGGTTGGAAGCCTGTCACCCCGTCACCGGGGGTGACAGGTTCCCTTTAAAAGCTTGCAATAGTCTATACATACTGAGCTAGACTTATGACTGCAGCCATAGTGACCCCCCACAAGATGTATATAAATAGATATATCTCTCACCTAGTGACTAATGCAAGTGACCCCCTACAATACAGACACCTGAGGGGCCCTGATAATAATAATTGTGCATATATCTATCTCCCAGTGTCTGCAGCCAGTTTGCCCTACACTTATAGATGACCCCCTCTACCCCCATTATAGATGCCCCCTCCTCCCCCCCATTATAGATGCCCCCTCTTCTCCCCCCCTTATAAGATACCCCCTCCCCTTATAGATGCCCCCTCTCTCCCCCTTGAAGATGGCCCCTCTTCTCCCCCCATTATAGATGCCCCCCCTTCTCTTCCCCCCCCCCCATTATAGATGCCCCCCCCCCTTTCCTCTATGCTAAGCAGTATTTAAAAAAAACAAACACACAAACTCACCTGACAACCGACTCCCCCGGCGATCCTCTTCTTCTTCAGGCGCTGTCCCCGGCTGATGCGCGGCTGCCAGGAGTGTCCCGTCCTATCCCCGGCAGCGCGGCGCGTCAGTGAGCTCCCTGTACGCCGGGGCTGTGACTTCTGACACAGGAAGCGTCTCTGACGTGCGCTTCCTGTGCCGGAAGTCAGGGCCCCAGGCAGCTCACTGATGCGCCGCGCTGCCGGGGATAGGACGGGACACCCCCGGCAGCCGCGCATCAGCCGGGGGCCCGGACTTAAAGAGACAGAGCGCCGCCGCCGGGGCCAGTCGCAAATGGCGCCCAGATTAATAAATCTGGGCGCCATTTGCAAAATGTCAGTCGCATTGGCGACCATTTTGGTCGCCATCTGGAGCCCTGTTAGGGTATATGCACACTGAGTAATTCTCACAGAAAACTCCATGCAGAATCCACCGCTCACCCCTGCGCGCTCCAGCTTCCCTCTACGACGGCTTTATAGACTCCATTCTATGGTCGGGCAGATTCCGCTGTCCACCCAAAGTAATGACATGTCATTTCTTAGGGCAGACGACAGAATCAGCCGGAGCATATAATAGAGCCTATGTGATGGGGGAACATCAAGTGGGAGCGAGCGGCAGATTCCGCATGCAGTTTTCCGTGAGAATTACTCTGTGTGCATAGACCCTTATACAGCGAGGTGATATGTTCCACCTGATTGCTAGAGCAACACAGCAGAAGTTAGAGGATGTACCACCAGGTACATCCTCTTTAATCTGAACCAACGGATCAAACAGCGCCGTCACGGGGAAGCCGATGCCGCGGTCCGTTTCTCGGACCGCGGCCCAGTTCTCGTGCACGGCGCCGTGCACCGGAGCCGGACGGTGCCCAAGCACTGGTCAGCCCCCAGTGGGAGGGAATTCCCTCCCCTCTATGACACGGCTCCATTCATTCTAATGGAGCCGCGTCATACAGGGGAGGGAATTCTCTGGTGGTACATCCTCTTCAAGTTTGCTGATTGGCTGCCAAGCTTTCAGCTTAGCAGCCTTTCAAAAAACTTTACTGCTCGAACTGCGAACTTTTCACCGTTTGTGATCAGGATTGTAATACCGAACACGCAGGATCGGGCACGAATCCGCTCATCACTAGTCCTTACATGTCTATTTTAGTAAGTACTTGCAAATCCCACAAAACTATAATCCTCGAAATGTTTCATTAGATTCAATTTTACTATTGCTTTCTTGTGTATTTTGCATTAGTATTATTTTAACTCAATAGCTGAGGTGGGAAATAAACAGAGAAACAGTATGAAAAAAACAACAATTATAGACATGTAGATTATTAACAGATTCTTTTTTTGGATTTCAAATGAAAGAAACAGATTGATAATAAATGATTTATTAACCTGACTTTTTATAGTAACCATGAAACATACAGATAATCTGACAAACAATTCAGACAATAGAGTAAATGGGCACAAAAAAATAAAACATAGCCCAAGCAATTAAAAGTTCCGAGGTGTTTCTGTCACAAGTCTTTTTAACTAAAAGCAATATGTCATAAATATAAAAGTATATGCAATCAGAGACGTAGTTGGGCCTTGTTACAAAAGCAGAGTTTAAGGCCCCCCTCTTCCACCTCTGTACAAATACACAGCGCCAACCCTGGCCTTTGCTTCTTCCAGCTGCATTGCTGGGTCTCTTAAAGGAAACTTGTTGCTCATTCTACCAGTGATGTGCCCATGCTCTCTAGTGTGACTTATTCATAAGCTGCCATTTGATGGCTTTCTGCCTATAATGGCCAGGCAGCCGCCGCTCACAGATACACTAGCCTGCAGAGCATATTCATATCATTGGTTGGATCAGTGCACCCTGCAGCTCAGAAACAGGATTATAGGAGAAGGAATGCAAGAAACAAAGAGACACCACACTTAAACCAGTGTCCCTGTCACTACTGTACACTGCCTGCAGATATAGTAGCAGAAAACGTCTGACACATCCCCCAAAAGCCATGGGTCTGGTGCCATATCTGTGTACCTGTGTAGTGTACTGAGACTTATATGCAGAGCAGGCGGCACATAATCTCTAATGCCTGACATTTCGGCCACCTTTGCCGTTGTTGTGTCCCATAAACTTAATGATGCTGTATTAATGGCACAACTTGTCAGAGGGACCCATCTAGATGCGAACTGTTCGCTCCACAATTGTGCGCTATACTGTATACAGGGCTAAGTGTTTTAACCACCTAGCGTCCCTAATTTCCCTTTTTGGACTAGTGTAATACTTTAAAGCAGGGGTAGGGTACCTTGGCTCTCCAGCTGTTGCAAAGCAAAACTACAACTCCCATCATGCCTGGATAGCAAAAGCATGATGGGAATTGTAGTTTTGCAAGAGCTGGAGAGCCACGGTTCCCTACCTCTGCTTTAAAAGGTATGATGGTATAAAAATATATATATTTTAGATACCCATTAGTGAAAGGCTGCGTCTTAGGGCCCTATTCCACAGGACGATTATCGTTGAGATTATCGTTAAATAGTTCGAATCTAAACGATAATCGTTCGTTTGAATAGCAGTTAATGATTAAGGACCGAACGAAAAATCGTTAATTGTTTAAAGGGGTGCTCCAGCGTGGGGGCACTTTTTTGGGGGGACCGGGGAGGAGGTGGCTGAAATAAAAGACGTCCACTTACCTCCCCGGTTCCAGCGTCGGGTCCCGCATCACGGCGCTCCAGTCCCTGGTTCCCAGCCGCTTCGGGGTGTCTGACGCAGCCCGAGACGCTACGCCTTAGGGCCGCTCAGTGAAGGAGGTAGGATCCGTTTAATGTCCGTTCGGATCCCGCCTCCTTCAATGAGTGGCTGAGCGGCCCTGAGACGTAGCGTCTCGGGTGGCGTCAGACACCCGGAAGCGGCCGGGGACCGGGCACCGGAGCGCCGTGATGCGGGACCCGCCGCTAGAACCAGGGAGGTAAGTGGACGTCTTGTATTTCAGCCACCTCCTCCCCGATCCCCCCAAAAAAGTGCCCCCACGCTGGATAACCCCTTTAATAAGACCTGGACCTATTTTTATCGTTGCTCGTTCGCATTGAATAAGATGTCGTTCGGTCGTTCGCAGTAGTGACGAACACAATAGCTACAACAAGATGACCGCAAGAACGATCATAAGTAATGATTATCGTTCCATGTAAATGGGTAAACGATTTCAGGTCTTTAGGATCGTTTATCGTTAACGATTATGCGAACGATAATCGTCCCTGTGATATAGGGCCCTTAAAGTGGGGCCTTACAATGTATAAGGAATTATTTGTGTATGATAATTTGGGGGTCACACAAAGCGTACAATACATATATTCAGCATAAATGGCCTCAGAAAACGCTTTGTGAGCGTGCCAAGTCTATCGCCTTTATTTATTTGTCCTGGAGAAAAAAAGTAAGTCTTTCCTACTACAACTAGTAACATAAAGCTTCGCAAACTAGGACCCAAAGAAAAAAAAAACAAAAAAAAACACAGTTAAGAAATACCCTTCCCCCTTCCAAAAGGACAAAAGGTTTCCCAGGATCATTCCTCCCTGGGCACTACTAATAAACTATGGGTAATATACAATGCTATGGCGTTTCTTTGAGACTGCTAGGTAAACTCTTCTGTCCCATTGCTCTATTATGTACGACCAGGAACAATAGGATTCTCTTAAAAAATAAACTGCAGAAAACATTTCAAAATTGTTCACACTTTTCTTGGACAGAAAAGTGTAGCTATTAGTTTTGTATAAAAGCAAAAACTTTTAAGTCTCTGTATATCATTCTCATGATACAGATCACCTATAACACCCAATCACATAAATATTACCTATGATCAATGGATCATTAAACAGAAAGAATAGTATTTATACCCAGAGAAGTGGAGATAGTAGATACTGCAAAACAATACAAATCAGAGAGGCAAAATACAGCAAATACCACACAAAACACACCCTAAGTAATGGTCAGCTTCATACCTTGGAGATGATCAGAGGACCTCCGTGCTCCAGACCCCCTTGAAGGGTAAATCCCCAAGGTGCTCCCCCCTGTAACTGCACATGGATATACTGCAATGGCTCCAGGAGCCCTTTGGCCACTTCAGGCTCCATACAGATTGTACTCCGCGCCGGCCCTTGTTTACTTTATCACGAAGAACTTTCCCCACTCCGGGCTCTTAAGGATAAAAAGCAATAAAATGTGCCGGGGTAATGCAAACAAAGCAGACGGCATTCCACAACCGGGAGTCCATAGACTTTCTTCCTAATGACACGGAAATAGGGAAGTGGAGGGGGTGGGAGCAGGGAGTGCACTGCCAGGAGCTACACTAAGGAGGGGAGGGCGGGATTACAGCTCTGAGGGAGAAGAGGACCTTCCAGACAGACTTCTAAGATGGAACAATGTTTCACATCTCTTGTTTGCTTTGGTTTCCAATAATCAATTGTCACAATCCAAGAACTGCTTAGACCCATGTGCGATCAGAGAGAACGGCTGCCATTTATGTACCCCCAAATTACTAGTGTCCCCCCACTGATATGTCACAGGCAGCCCCTCAGATTGGGGACTAGGCAGCTAGAAATGACATGGAGCTGGATATCTGTTGGATGGTCTGTATTAGCCTGTGAGGGTCATAACTACTGCTTGTGGTTCAGATTATGTAAGTTGATGTTCTTTTCTATGTAAGGAGGCCATCATTTTTCTTCAGGCACCGCTTTCTGGAAGATCACTTTAAAAAAAAGTATGTTGTAACTATGTCTTCCTTTTAGCCAGTGAGCCATACCCACTTTTTTGTACACTTGTAAAGGGGTACTCCACTCAGACATAACTTTGGAAATGTTGCTGCCCATGGTGAGACTAACAATTCCTCCCAGACTTGTTATTATCTATTCAGTTTCCTTCCCCCAGTTCTCAGCTGCTGCTTTCTGCTGAAAACACAAAAATCTGTTTGTAATCTGTCTCCTTCCTCCCTTCTGAGACAGTTTATGTAAACAAATCTCTTAGGGTATGTGCACAATGAGGAATAGGCGAGGACTTTGAAGCAGAATCCGCGCTTAATTTCCTGCGGATTTTGCTTGATATTGCTCCCCTAAAATATGAACAGAGAAATGTCCCATTGTGTTCAATGGGATTTCCACTGTTTTGTTCACACAGCAGAATTTTAAAGCAGAATTTTCCGCTGCAGATCCGAAGAATTGACATATTAATTCTTTGGGCTGATTCCACTAGAGAAATCGTATAGAAGTCAATGGGGCTTGAATGCAAAGTTGCAGATAAAGCCAGTCAGGGACTTGTTTACATCAGCAGTCTCAGAAGGGAGGGGGAGGAGGGGAAGACAGAGTGAAAAGCTCACACACAGATTTGTGTGTCTTAGGCAGAAAGCAGCAGCTCAGAACTGTGAGAAAACTGAACAGATAATAACAATTATGGAATAAATTGTTAATTTAATCGTAGGCAGCAACATATCAAAAGTTATATTTGAGTGGAATACCCCATACCCCTTTAAAGGTGAAATTTAAATTAACTAACATGAATCTTTAAAAATAAAGTGGGGGATATATCAAGACATACCCTGGCACGAGCCAGCTGAATACCCCGATCACCAGATGGGCAGGCAGGGGGCGGGGCACTGTACACTGCCATAATATCACTTGCTATCTGCCTGTATACTGCCATAATATCATCTGCTGTGTGCCTGTATACTGTACACTGCCATAATATCACCTGTTGTGTGCCTGCATAATGCCATAATATCCCCTGCTATGTGCCCTATATACTGCTGTAATATCACCTGCTGTGTGCCTACCCCACAAAATGTATAATAGATACAACCCTGAGTCCAGTGAGTTTTTTGTGTTAACTGGGATGCAGGATGACATTCTTCTTTTCCTGCTAATTTCCTTCCAATTTATGGTTTAGGATGCAGGTTCAGGATTCCCCCGGATTTAGTGTATGGAGGAAGGGAGACATTGTTCTGTGGTTTATTTCCACCACTTGTGGCTCTCTATGGGGTGCACATGTATGGCATCATCTTGGTGCTCCCTGCTGCGGCATAGCTGAGCCTGGCAATGGCGCCATATTGGTGCTTCTCCCGACATGTTGTGACAAGAAGTCATAGAGTAACAGTTTTTTTTGTGGAAATGGGAAAGTGGGGGAATGAGAAATATAAGGTCCCCATACACCTTTAATAACTGACTATCGTTTGACCATCAGTTATTATGATGACCCTCCCCAAACAGAGGAAAGTTCAGCGTGGCCGATTTTCCATCTCGCCCATTCCCTATCTCGGCCAACATCATCTGTTGGTGAATGGTAGGGTTACAGATCGAATGGCCAAAGTCTTAGGTGTATGGGGACCTTTTTATGGTCAATGACTCCCGGACCAAGGTATCTTTTACGAATTGGCAAAAAAAGGTACTTCTACCAACTTTCTCAGGGATACTCTTCTGGTCAAACCTCTGGTAGCATTTAGAAGAGCCAGTTCGCTCAAAAATATCTTGGCCCCAGCTAACTCCGCAAATTCAAACATAAGGACCAAACAACCACACACCCCCTATACGAGATCCTGGCAACTTTCAAATGAGGAGTCAAAGGATGCAAATGTTGTGATAACATCACATACACAAACCGCAAGCTTTAAATCCAACATCACTGGTGAACAATTTCTCATCAAGAGTTTTGTCAGCTGCAGCTCTACTTATGTCATATACCTGCTGGACTGCTACTGTGGCCTCCAGAACGTAGGACGCACCATCCAGACACTCCACAATAGAATAAATAAACCAAGCTAATGTTACCAAGGGTTTTCTGCTTCTTGATATGTCATAGAATGCAATAAATCTGCTACCAACTGAATAAATTTCTAAAAATGGGGGTCAAAAATTTCAAACACTATGTAAAAGAGAAAACTATTGGATTTACATATTAAAGACTTTGTGTCCCCAGGGTCTGAGAGAGTATGCAGTAGTGCCTTGGATTACGAACATAATTTGTTCCGGGACCATGCTTGTAATCCAAATCACTCTTAAACCCTAAAAAATTGATATGCAGACAATTGGTTCCACACCCCAAAAATAATGAAATTTTTATTCTGAATAAAAGTTACTGTATGGTATAGCAATCAGCACGTGAAGTATAGTAAGTGCACAAACCTGAAAAAAACAGCAGCAGTTTGTAGATACAGGATAGAACTGCAGATCCCCATAATGCAGTAGCGTAGTACAACAGGCTAGAATAGAAAAACAGGGTCTGTGTGGTCACATGACAGCAATGGGGAAGGGTTTGTGTGTTCAGCATGGACCAGGAAGTGAGAATCACAGAGCTGTGCAGGAGGACAGTGACAGAAACTTAATATACAGCAGTGTGACTGGCTGAGTGTAAGGGCCAGCAGATTATAGTAGCCCTAACATCAAAGCAGGTATACCACCTAACCTGTGTGTTGAACTAGCACTGATGTAACACCATTTCCATCACTAGCTAAGCTGTACTACACTACCAACCACCATAGAAGTGGCGTCACCGCTACCACCTCAGTGCGTGACTGGTAGTACCACACCACAAGCGAGTTTGCTATCTAGGAGTTTTTTTAGGACTAGGTAGTACATAATGTTAGAGACCACAGACAGACAGTCACTGGTGTTTTGTAGGAGTGTGGGGTAATATTAGTATTTAGTATTATTATTACTATTCTTATATGAATAATACTCTTTTTTAATTTTATGATGATCATTGATTTTTCATATATGCTATGCTTGTATATGGATTGTTCACTTATCAATTTATGCATGAATGAATAGTTATTTATTTCCATTTATGCATTTTCACCTTTGGGTTTGTGCAATATATAGTTTTATATGAACTGTCTACATTTTATCGTATCATGTTTTGTGTTATTGCAAAACTAGGGTTCATATGGGCATTATCTGTCTATTATGTTGCCTGTTTTTCTGCTTGTATATGCTTTTCCCCTGACCACACGCCCCAATGCTCATGGTCATGTGACCACTGGGTCCTGAGCTATCTCCTCTATAACAGTGTGATGTGTCTCCCCCTCTCTTATACAACACTACAGCAATATGGGGATTCATCCAGAAGTGCTCTCTCTTGAGTATTTTGATTATATTACATATCTATGACATTGTCTATGTATTTTACTTGTACACTTTGATCTGCCGATTGTCTATCCCTTATTTTATATAGTGCATTGTCTAATTGTCTATTATTTAACATATGCCACCGCCCCCCCACAAAGGATCGAGTTGGCGCCTTTTTTCTGTATGTAAACCTTGCCTGTACTGTAATCTGTATGCACACCTATCTGATAAAGGGAATGCATTTCCGAAAAGCATTATATATATATATATATGTGACTTTTAAATAAATTTGGTTTCTTTACGTTGAGATTGCATTATCGCTGTGGGCACTATGGGACTCCTATACTTTTTTTTTTACTTCATTTGCATGTACTGTACATAATATAACAAATCATTTCAGTCTCCAGTATATACAAGAATCATACACTGGACTGATATTTTTGGGAATATCCACACTCCCCTGGTGCTATTCTGCAGGGATTCCTATTAGCAGACTGGAGATGCCCTTCCTTTTAGTATGCCCTCCCTTTTAGTATGCCCTCCTTTTTGTTCACCATAAATTGACATGTGACCTCATTGTGTTTAAATGGTGTAGTGGATGCTAGGAATGGCAATAATAGGAACAGAAAGGGGGTGTGCTGGGGAAGCAGAAAGAGGAGGGCAGGAGGAGGGGGTCTTTCTGTCTCCATCTGATGTCAGCCTGCCCACCCTCCCTCCTACAGCTGGAAAACGCTTCGTTTGACGAAATAGACACAGAGGCCATACTCCATAAATCATTTACACGATTTATGTAAATCTCCCTAGATATAAGAATGGATCTATGAGGGAATCCTTGCGGCTCTCTGATGATTAGTCAGCAGCACAGCTGGATTTACCTGGAGCATTGCCTTCAAATAATGGATTCTCCTATGCAATAGAGGATTTGTATGTGACAGCTACATGAATGCACAGGAGACAGACCCCAGGAGCGGACAGTGACACCTGCACAGATCAATGAGAAGCTCCCTATCACAGTCATCAGTGCTTGTTGCAGCAGCGTGATTCCTGACGAGCACAAGGTTGACGGCGGGATGTGGTAGACTGCAAGAGGCGAAGGGGATCCATAGTGGACGACTGCTTTCCGAGCTAACAGAGGCAAGTCGTAGAGAAATCCACCCACGGAGGTATGTAGGTGTATAGGAGTAATGTAACAGGTCTGCGCTTATATAGACATGGCATGTGTATAGTGCACAGTACCCGGGACGCGTCTTTTCCTCATGATGTCTTTCATACACTTTCATGGAGATTTGCAGCTTCCAGGACGTGCGTGCTGCAGGTTGTCTCCATGAGACTGATGGCTGGCTCTTCTGACCCTTATTGTCTCGGGGTGTCCTTGCTTTATAGGATGTTTAATTGGTTATTGTGAATACAGACTGACAAGCTTAGAAAGGGGCGAGTGCCTGAGAGCTCGGTGTCACACATTCCCTCAAGTGTACAGCCATTTCTGAGGTTACAGCTAGGCAACCACTTGTTCTGTCTGATGTTACAACAGGCATCTTACAGTCCTTTGCCTCTGAGAGAAGATGTGAAACAGCGCCCCCCTTCACAAATTGGGGAGGATGACAAAGTGCAGGAGTAAAATATCTATCAGCCCAAATGCTGCCTCCTGGAGCTGCAGAAGGGAACTTCCTGAAAGCAAATTCAGTTTCCAGCTACCTCTCCCTGAAGGTGGGTAGTGTGCAAAGCTTAGAGCTACATGGCCGCCTCCTGTTGTGGGATTCCCATTAGGGACATCAGACTCAACTTCCATATTAAAAGGAACTTCTTTGCGGCAGAGTGATGAAGAGACAGATATCTGTCAGTCACAACTCTTAGGGCCCTATTCCACCGGACGATTATCGTTCAGATTATCGTTAAATCGTTCGAATCTAAACGATAATCGTTTGTTTGAATAGCAGTTAACCATTAATGACTGAACGAGAAATTGTTGATCGTTCAATAAGACCTGGACCTATTTTTATTGAATTCGCATTGAATAAGATGTTGTTCGGTCGTTCGCAGTAGTGACGAACGCAATAGCGACGACAAGACGACCGCAAGAACGATCATAAGTAACGATTATCGTTCCATGTAAATGGGTGAACGATTTCAGGTCTTTCGCAATAGCGGTCATTTGGATCGTTTATCGTTAACGATTATGCGAACGATAATCGTCCCATGGAATAGGGCCCTTAGGCTATGTTCACACTCACACACCATTTCGGGAGCCTCATTCTGAACAGTTGACAAGAAGGTTTAAAAAATTGTGTGGGAACATATTTGGGATATTCTAGTGCCCTAAGATTTTTAGATTTTGTTAGGGGAGCAGTAAAAACAAAAGGATACTTCCCTACCTTGGTCACCAGCAGCTCCCATTTCTGTGCCTTCCAGTTACCCTTCTTAATTACTTGTTGCAACTTTAGGCTATGTTCCCACAAAGTTTTTTTGCTCAGTATTTTTCAACCAAACTAGGATTGGATTGAAAACACAGAAAGGCTATGTTCACACACCGTTGAAATTTAGTGGATGGCCGCCACTTAATGAAAAATAATTACCATCATTTTTAAACAACAACTGTGTTTTTGAAATAACAGCCGTTATTCGCCGTTAAATAAGGCCATCCGCTAAATTTCAACAGTGTGTGAACATAGCCTTTCTGTGGTTTTGGTTGTAAAATACTGAGCAAAAATACTGTGCAGTAACATAGACTTAGAGTGACAATTGCCATTGTTTGACACTCAAAACTAACAGGCGTTATATTGAGTGTCAATAATTTTAAATTGCATTGAAATTAATTCACAACAGCCTGAAATAATTGAACTAACGTTGTTCAATACAGTGTGTGACGCATCTGACTATGAAAAGGACGTCAGTGAAGATAGCCTCAAAGTGAATCTGTAATTCAGGCTTTAGAGGGGTTGTCCAGTAAAAATATTTTTCTTTCAAATCAACTGGTGTCTGAAAGTCATATAGATTTTTAATTTACTTCTATTAAAAAATCTCAAGTCTTTCCATACTTATTAGCTGCTGTATGTCATGCAGGAAATGTTGTTTTTTTTATTTTCAGTCTGACACAGTGTTCTCTGCTGACATCTCCGGCTGAGACAGGAACTGTCCAGAGCAGGAGATATTTTCTATGGGAATCCCCATGGAAAACCGTTTCGGCCGCCAAGTGCAAGGGGGCCTTCCTCAAGGGGGAGCGGGATCGGAGCCGGCAGCCTCACTGCAGCCGCGCCGCCGAGCAGGTAGTGTATGCTCTCGGCGGCGGGCTGCAGGATGCAGCCGGAGATGGGGGGATGCGGGGATGCGGCCGGGGATGGGGGATGCAGGCTGCAGGATGCGTCCAGGGATAGGCTGATGTGGCCGGGGATGGGGGATGCGGCGGCGGGGCTGCAGACAGCGGGGGGGTTGAAGCACATATTCACAGCGGGATGTCAATCCTGCTGCGAGTATGTGCTATCATAGGGGTGAATGATACTGGATCCGCAGCTGATCTCGCTTCGAATCTGCAGAAATGAGATCCGCTGCAGATCCGGTAGGTGTGAAGGCACCCTTATACAATAAAGAAGATTACTAATCTGCAAAAAGCCAGACATCGTCTTCTTCTGAATTGGGAGATCTGAACCTGGCTTTCAAAAAGGGTTTTCGCGCCTACATGTGATCCAGCATTATTCTACAAATTTGTGATTTCTACACCGGGAACCAGAAAGGACCCTCGGGAGGTGGACAGCAACAGACCCTGATTTAATACATTGTGCGCACATTAGAGTCGTACCTGAGCATGTACGACCACAACAGGTGAGCGTGCATTTGTGATTGCAAAGATACGAATGCTCTGTCATATTGATCTGTACATGCAGCGCCATTTTTTTTGTTTTTTCTTTCTTTGTACAAAGTGATTATCGGCCGACAGTAATCACTTTAATGTCACATTGCTTTCAGTGGGTGCCAGAAAAGGCTGCTAAACGTCAATAGAAAGCTGCATCTAAATCCATGTGCTTTCACCCCTCTGGGCCTGTGTCTCTGTATGGCGGTAGGTTGGCAGCGTGGTCCCCGGAGTACGGCCATCCACAAGTGCTTATGGGGTGGCTTTAGAAGGATATGCCACTATGGGCCTTTCCACCACGGAACAGCTACTCGGAGGCTATCATGTCCAGCTGGAATGTGGAGGCTGTTCCACACGATCCACCACCATCATCATACTGGGTGTCAATGTGGAGCACAGACACTAATATATGTACCCCTGTCACCCCAAAAAAAGGATACAAGTTGCATTGGTTTATTCCTTTTCTGCTCACATCCTCCTCATATCCGTGCACTGAAGAGACCATTTTTAGAGGGTCACCACAATGCTCCTGCCTACAGTTGTTTCAGTGGGCCACAGATGGCTCGCTCCAACAAATTTTTGGGCCGAACAAGGGCCCTCGTCCACAATTATAATAATAATAATAATAATAATAATAATGCTTTTATTTGTATAGCGCACACAGATTCCGCAGCACTTCACATAGTTTTTGCCAATTATTGCTCCCTGTCCCCAATAGGGCTCACAATCTAAATTCACCTAACTGTATGTTTTTGGGTGTGGGAGGAAACCGGAGTACCCGGAGGAAACCCACACAAACACTGAGAGAACATACAAACTCTTTGCAGATGTTGCCTTGGTGATGAGGGTCACCACCAGGGTCTTTCCCACAATTTTTTAGAGGGTCAACACCAGGCTCTCACCCACAATTTTTACAGGGCGTGCATGAGGCCCTCCTTTTTGTGTAATGAAGGTTGTATGGGAATGCCTCTTTTCTTCTAATTTTTGTAGCCCTTGCACTTGGTGCATAGGCTTGATTAGTCTGCGAGTCCATCCTTCAAAATTTAGACAGGATGGGTCTGACTATGTCACACATAGGCACAATGACAGTTACCGGAGAGTAGAGTTAGACTTCCCCCTCGCCTATGGAATCTATGGTTGTCTTAGATGACAGAAACTAAGGTGAGAGATAGGCCAGCTTTTAAGGGGTATAGGAGGAGTTTATTTTCTCCTTTTTATTTTTGGTTTCTCTACAAGTAAATGTACAGAAAAGGGTGTTTCTATCACGGTACTGCTGGTGGTATTCTGTCAGGGAAGGGACATGGGTGCACACAGACTGTGAACTCTGAACAACAGCCAAGGTCAGGGGAGCAGGATAATCCAACTGACTAACGAGGGATAGTCAGATAACCGGGGTCAAGAAAGCCAGAATTAAACACAGGGAGACAGCACAGGGACATTTAGCTTACTAGGAACCAGCCCCCTGATCCTGACTACCAACACATACAGATACAACATGAAGGAATGGCTGGGAGACCTGCCAGTTTTGTACAGAATCCTGAAGCACAGCTGCAGGATTTAAAACTCCCGACTGGTGGAGCAGACCTGTGACAGCCGGGGACATTGTTGGTCTCCATGACATCACCCGGCTCAGAGCGCCTGGGAGATTTGGAGTACGCTCCTGCAGTGCGCTTGCTGTGTGGCTGCGGCAAAGCGCTCCTGATGACCTGGGGCAGCGCTCCAGCAGCAGGAGAGGACGTTGCTGGAGAACTGTCAGGTAAGTATCGTACAGTTTCCTATAATTTTTTTCACTTCAAATTGGACTCCATCTTGGGTTGGGTGTGCATTATTGTTAGTCTGTAAAAGTGGCGTAATACAGCGACCTAGAGGCATCCATGCTCCCCCTGCTATTCCTATTCAATTTCTGTGGTGTTTCCATAACTTTCTGAGGTTTTCAGATAAACCTGACACCCTCACCTCTGCTAAGCTGGGGGCACCTGGTTAAATGCTCAAGTCTCCCATTGACTTTAACAGCGTTTGTTACTTACGTCAAGCACTGAAACATTTTTGTGCACGCTCAACACAAGTCTTTTTTTCATGCACTATATTTTTTTTTAATGCTACATAACCGCCATAAATACATATCCCACAGTGCACTGGATATATAATCGCTTTCCTCCTTCCTTACAAACCGAATGGTTTATGTCTATCTAATGAACATACATAAGCTATAGTGTTGTTTAGGAACTGAAAGTCTTAAAACACCCATTACAATGAGCATTACAGAACTTTTTTTCATAAATTTCTCTTTTGAAGGATTTGCCTCAATACAGAAAGCAGCAGATGATCCTCCTTAAATTCCTTTCATGTTAACAGCAGTATTTGTACATTTAGTAGGCTTAGTTTACATTAAAGAGATTGAACCCATGTTTTCCTCTTTCAGTGTCTTACTTATAACCTATGTTTAGTGGTTATTAAACACTAATCTGATTTTCTATTTCAGTGTACTTAAAGAAAACGTATCAATCAGAATTAGCTCCAAAACAATTTATTAACTTTAAAAAAGGCTCCTATACTTACTATTAGCATGTATTTGTAAGGTGAGACTAACATTTAGGCCTCATTCACACTTCTATCTCTGCTGCCTGGTGGCAGGGGGGATCTGTGCCGCGATCTACACTAGGACATGTCCTATTTTTCCGCTGTAGGGGTCGCGGCACAGATCATGTTAATGGCTGCATTCATTTAAATGGTTTCTAAAATTGTCCATGGTCGTGAATACGCAAACACAGACAATTTTACGGAACGTAATGTGAATGCAGCCATAGGGCCAATTAATTTTTTTTTTTTTGCGGCACAGATCACAGCCCCAACACAGATCCGTAACATCTATAGAATGTGTTTATGGGGTTATAGAAATGAATGGGTGCGCATTCTGTCAGCATTTACGGGTCTGCAAATGCAGACAGAATAATCAAATGTGAAAAATGGTCCTTAGATTATGTCATCTGCTTTCTACTTTACATATTTTTAATGTTAATGTTGATGTTGATCACCAAAGGTTTTTGGTGAGTAAAAAACAGACTTTCTTTAAATGGACAAAGTCGTTTAAAACTACTCTCTACTACTCCTTTGATAGCCTAGGTGATTCTTAACATGTGTGTAAATTGATTTATTAAACGCTACTTCCTTCAATTTAGGTGAATAGGGCTGTACCACAAACACACACATCCTGAGTACAGACACAGTGCTGTTGAAGAAAGCAGCCATCTTTATTTTAATCCTATATAACCAGAACCATAAATAAATTCTTGACACAGAAAAAACTGTTCTGAATGTGTTTCTAAAAATAGGTAGAACAGGACAAATTACAGAAAGTTGAGGCAAGGTTTACCATGTAGACTGTACAGGAGAGAATAGGAGACAGCCTGCAAGCTTATTCAGTCTGCTTACTGATCCACACTGTTCCTCAAAGGTAATTAAAGGCTTCTTTCTCATCTCACACCACCCTGCTATATGTCTGCAGTGAAATCTCTTTCTCCTCCCTTCCTTTAGCGTCCCAGCAGAAGCAACAACAGCTGCTCAATGCTTAGTGTAACCCCTTTTTTGCTGTGATCATGCTGCTGCTGTTCTTTCAAATAACACAGTGTAGACCCAATGCATCAGTAACCTCTTCTCCATCCATATGCCACCTGGTACTATATTGGGTAAATCATCAGCTTAGCACAGTGCCAGCCTGTTAAGTCCAGTGTCAGTGCTCTTTCACCTGCCTGTGTCATTGTATAACAGAAAGGAGCATGTGCTCTGCTATGATTGGTCAGATAAGTAAGGATAAGGAAGTCCATGTATGTGTATTACTGGCACTGCTGTGTACAGCCCAGATTTGGTCCCACCTCCTGAAATATAAAGAATGCTAAATAGCAATGCATTATAGAAGAGCACTAAAATCACATTATCACCATTTTAACTTTATTGTCCTTTTCAGCAGAACATACACATATTTACCAATGATAAGAAGCAATAAATATTAGGCCTTCACTTAGCCAATATAGATTTTCAAAGCTTTACTTTGGCAGCCCCTCTTTTATCCAAACCATAATATTTATTAAAGATAGGGGGGAAGATCAAGAGGCTGCCAAACAGATTTGGTCAGTTGAAGCTGCATTGCTTTCTTCCTAGGTGAGTGTACTCCGATAGTCTCAGGTGACCCTCAGACACCCAGGTCAAGTATTCCCAATCAATCTGCCTATTTATTCCATATTTAACAGAAAACTTCTTTTTTTAAAATACTGTACATGCAGTCTATGGACATTTCATAACTCACCTACATTACTTATAAATGATGTCATTTTAAACGTCTCACTAGCAATTCAAAATACCACAAACACCCTGCAGTTGCTAAATATATTTTCTTCTTTTTTTTTTTTCATTTAGCTCTATACACAAGATGAAATAACCTACCACAATGCAGCCTTTGATAGAGTTTGGTACACCGTGAATAATGCATATTGCATATCGATTTCAGTTTTACAGTTGATAAAAGAGACAGCTTTCTGAAAAGCTCTATTGACCAACATTGGCACCATGTTTACAACCTTTTCAATATGGATTTAGTATGAATCATGTGAAAGGGGAAATGAGTCTTTCTCTACTGTAAAAGTGACAGCACCAATGCAGTACAAACCTCCCAAAATATTTTTAATAATAATAATAATAATAATAATATTGATTTTAAAATATTCTAGAAAACACATGATCATCTCAAGATCAGTTATCTATCACTGATTTACAATTTATATATAGCTGTGGCATACTGGTACAGTAAAAAAAAGATAAAGATTAGAGATGAGCGAACCTCGAGCATGCTCGAGTTCAGTTAGATTAACCTAAAGTCGACCAATTTTCTTTATCAAGAAATTATTCTATCTATTTGTCTTGTAACCATAATGTAGTTCGTAATATTGTGGTGTTTTTAAGTGCTAATTTACATCTAAAATTACACAACGTTTGTGGTATGTGTTAGCATAATGGTTTACAATGTGGGGGAAATGCAGGGGACATTATTACTATGGGGCAATGCAGGGGGACATTATTACTATGGAGGCAATACAGGGGGAAATATGGGTGCAATTCAGGGGGACATTATTACTATGGGGGCACACCAGAGGCGGACATTAATACTATGGGTACAATGCAGGAGGAAATTATTACTATGGGGGCACCTTATATAGAGAAAAAGTCAATCGCACAATCTGTTTTGAGGCAATACCACTCACTATTGGATCCCCACAGATCCCTAGAGTCCAATGCAACAAGAAAAGTAGTGAGATTAAATAGGTGTTAACCTCACCTGTACCTGCTTATCCCAAAGTTGTAGTCTTCTTTGAGAGCTGGATACCCGTGAAGGAAGGAATCCACACACTTGAACTGCTGTCTAAACTACGGTTTATTTTCAGATACTTGGTACAATTTCGCTCACAGGCTAATCCACACACCCTAGCGTCTACCTGGTGTCCTGTGGACGTTTCGGAGTATAAGGCTCCTCCTTCCTCATGCGCAAGGACGTAGGGGGTGGAAGGTGTAATATACGTGAGTCAGAATTAACATAATAAATATAACATTTCTCTAATGAATGCATACATTCGTATCATAATTGCATATAATAATTGCATATCAATTGACTATCCATATATTGCACGCATGATCGTACTAGGAGGAAATCCCTAAACGTCTAAAACGTAAAAATACTTTAAAGCTACATGCCTCATTGAGACCTTTAGGACTCAATGTCTTAAGCTCAGTAATCCAAAATACTTCACGGCGAAGGAGACATCTGCGATTCTCCTCACTATCATTACATACCTCAAGTTGTTCAATCACTTGCCACCGTAAATCACAAATCACGTCACTCCCTCTGATGATACTATTGCAATGCTGGCATTTCATACAGGCAAAGGTGCCTTTCCATGCTGCTGCCAAGAATGTCTGTCTTTCTCTCCCTGAATTTTGAACCATATTTGGGATCACTACTTAACAGGTTCCAATATTTCATAACCGCTCGCCTAATTAAGCTAGAATGCCGGTCATATATCATACTGTACAGTAGTTTATTATCCCCCTTCTTCGTGGTTTTCTTCTTACGCTTTCTCACTTCACTTCTATCCATCTTGCCTACTTCTCTACTTATATTCTCCAGATCACGTTTATCATATCCTCTTTCCATAAATTTTTTGGTGAGATTTTAGAATTTTTGCAGTACTCACGGATGGAACTAGAAATCCTCCTAGCTCTAATGTACTGGAATTTGGGTAAACTTTTAAAGACGTGAGGGGCGTGCTGGCTGGTTTTATGCAATGTATTATTCCTGTCTGTGGGTTTAGAATATAATGTAGTCTCAAAACTATTTCCCTTTCTTTTCACCTCAACGTCTAGAAAATTAATCACCTCTTTATCATACTCCAAAGAAAACTTAATGGATGAGTGACATGAATTGATCTTAGCCACAAAATCAGTGAAAGCCTGCTCACTCTCTGTCCATAGTAAGCAGACATCGTCCACATAGCGAACCCACGTGGACGATGCCGGCAAACTACTCATTACAAACAATTCTTCAAAATTATACATAAAAATGTTTGCAAGGCTAGGAGCCACGGATACACAGGTACAGGTGTGGTTAACACCTATTTACTCTCACTACTTTTCTTGTTACTATGGGGGCACACCACAGGGGGACATTATTACTATTGGGCAATGCATGCAGACATTATTACTATGGGGGGACAGCAGGAGGTATTATTACTATATGGAGGGCACAGCAGGAGGCATTATTACTATATGGAGGCACAGCAGGGGACATTGTTACTATATTCTAATCATCATGGAGGTCTGGTCCAGATGGACAGGAAAAGGAAAGTGACACCTCAGATCAAAGAAGATGTCACCTGTGAGTCACTGAATGATGTTTTTGTATTCGGTAGAATGCTATTTGGTAGGGGTGCAACACTACTCTGTGCCATAATACACACACTGCTTCTTCCTAGTAACCTGAATTTCCTCCTCCTAGCACTTGGCTATTCAGTTGTATCAGTAATGTGCTGATACAATTAAATAGGGTGATAGCTGCTCAAGGCAACTTTCACAAAGTAGCTGTCATTTTTACAGCTGAATCAGGAGAACTGCATAGTGACAGACTGAAAAGGAAATAGATATTGGAGCATTTTCATTGTTGTTTCTTTCCTTCTCTAGGTCTAGCAAATAGCCCCCTTATGGCGCGGGGGCAGGAAGAAACATCGTTGCTATCAGTGGTTGCTCTAGGATTTCTCCTGCAGATGTGCCTACTGTCCCCGGGAAAAGGGTAAGATAAACAAGTCTGACTACAGGCTTATCTAACTGTCAGTAATGTTTCCCAGCTCAGCGGGGTGTAAAATCCTTCAGTTAAAGGGGTACCCAAGATTAGAAAAAACATCTCTGCCCTATAAACAGCTCCACTCTTGTCCTCAGTATATATGTGGTATTGCAGCTCAGTTTCATTAAAATGAATGAAGTCTAGCTGTAATATTAGAAAACGATCAGAGGACAGCTGTGGTGCTGTTTCTGAAATAAATCAGATTTCATTTTCTAAGGCCATATGCACATGCTCTGTAGATCACAGATGCTACAGGGTGTGAAGCTGTATGCCAAACCTATTAAAATCTTTCTTATAATGTAGAGGCACAGCAGCACAGCTGTGTCACTACAGTAGCTGGAAGATTTGAATAGGTTTGGAGCTCCTGTCATTATAATGATACATGACGCTGTGAGTTCCCGATGCTAGCCCACGGTTTCATGCTCTGTAGCATCCGTGATCTACGGAGTGTGTGCATTATCCTGGATAATTACCTTTTAGGGTGGGTTCACACAGGACGACTCGCAGCGGAAATCTCGCTGTGAGTTTTGCAGCGAGATCCGCTACGAGGTAAGGTCCTGGCAGGTCCCTGTGAATACATACTGAAAGACCGCTGCGAGTATGTAATTCAGCTGCCCCCTTAACCCTTTCATCGTCTCCCGCTGTCGGTTTACAATACCTGTCTCCTTGCTGCACGGGGTCCCGGCTTCCTGCTCTCCCGCTCAGCCAATCAGTGTGTTGCCCAGCCGCAGCCACTGATTGGCTGGTCGGCAAAGCAGGAAGCAAGCAAGTGCAGCAAGGAGACAGGTATTGTATACCGACAGCGGGAGCCGATGAAGGGGTTAAGGGGGCGGCTGAATTACATACTCGCAGCGGTCTGAAAGAAGTATGTATTTACAGGGACCTGCCAGGACCTTACCTCGTAGCGGATCTTGCTGCGAGTCGTCCTGTGTGAACCCACCCTTAGGGTGTGTTCACACGTACAGGATCTGCAGCAGATTTGATGGTGCAGATTTGAAGCTGCAGATTTGCGCCATCAAATCTGCTGCAGATCCTGTGCGTGTGAATGCACCCTAAGAGGTTTTTCAGGAAAAAGCTGTTGGTAGCCTTCCCCTATCCCTGTTCAGCAACCACCCTACAGGGATGGCTGGAAACTGTTGGCTTGTAGTCAATGTAGTGTAGGCCCCACATTACTGCAGCCTTGGCTTCTATTTACCTCAGTAGGACCCGAGGACCCTGCAATAATATGGTGCTGTCACTACATTTAGTTGGTGCCAGCTGCATCTGACCCTATTCTCAGTGTAGTGTGAGTGCAGATCAGTTGGGGTGCTGGGTATTAAAGCTGCTGACAGGTCCAATTTAACCACACTCAACTGAATAAGATAGTCAAGCATAGGTTGTACCTTACTGCAGACAGGATCACCCATACAACCTTAGAATATTCAGAGCCATGTGTTGGAGGGCTTGTGCACATAAACATACTTTCACATATGTGGTGGGTTTGTCCTTTTGTAAATCCTCTCTGGATAGCTGTGTTTAAAGTGTCACTTTCACCATAAAAAAACTTTTGACATGTCATAGACATGGCAAAAGTTTTGATCGGTTTAGGTCTGATCGTGAGAACGAGTCGGGAGAAGAGCACGCTAAGTGCGGTCCTCTTCCGACTCTGTGTCACATGATCAGTCAGTGTAAGTCTATGGAGCCCGACTAATTTTGCTGACACTCAGACACGGAACGATGAAAACTTATGACTTGTCTCTCTGACATGTCAAAAGTTGTGTATGATGACAGTGACACGTTAATCACTGGTCAGAAATGGCAGGCAAAAGAATGTGTCTCACCGCTGATTCCACCTTAGGAGGTGTGAGTATCTTTAGGGATTGATGTGTTTATGGATATGCTGAGTTTAAAAATCCTGAAATTCGGACATTGCGGTCCCCACATGCAGCTGAGACCACAGCTAATGCGGTAACCAATAGCCACACAATATTGCCTACTAATCTCCCGGCAACATTTTCCAGCTATTGGTGAAGAAAGGTGATTGTGGTTTTGACTGCATTTGTTCCTCTACAAGTAGGAACAAGTTCTATTATATGCATTACCTTTGCTTTGTATTACTGTCTATAATAGCTTTCCTTATACATTACAATAGTGTAGAATTGACTATGGGTATTTTTTATAGGATTATCCTATTAATTTTGGGTGTAAGGGGGAAGATTACTTGATTTTTTTAAAGGTTACCTAGGGTAGGTGAATTATTTATTGGAGATTTTACTTGGATAGAGACTGGCACTTGTTTCAATTGTGAAATCCAGATCTGATGCAGGCTCGATACATCATGAGAAATGTCAGCCTCACACACTGAGGCAAGACAGCCTGATCCCCCAAGGGGTCACAATTTCCCCTACTGCACTAAACACCCTCTCTGATGCTACGCTGCTGGCTGGGCATGACAGCAGGGTGAGAGCGAACTCTGCCAGCTGAAGCCAGATGTCCAGCTTCTCTGTCCAGAAGTACGACTTTACCTAGAACCTAAGCTGCTACCTGATGGACACCTCAGGGTGGGGCTGACAGGTTTCTCCTATGCATCTCCTTTACGTGCGTGTCAAAGCTCAAGCACTCCAACAAGCACATTGCCATATGTACAAGGTTAACTGAGTGCCTTTGCTTACCGCTGTGCTCTGTGTAACTCCAGGGTGTTCTGGGGTCATCCTCTTCCGAAACATCTTCCCTCATCTCCTCTGGTGTTTCCAGGCCAGAGATGCTACCTGTTGTTGTTTTATACACCTGGCCATATACCTCCTTCTCCACCAACAATTCGTACATATCCGCGCTCAGGTTGACTTATAGATGGTTGCACAGCTCCCGTTGGCAATGATGTTCCTTAGTGCGGTCTCCATGATGCAAATGGCAGACACTGTGCATAATCTTTCAATCGGAGACCTTAAAAGCTGCCAGAATGTGTGATGAGAAAGTCAGAGACCACCGATCTCTGTTGGTACAGCTGATCCAACATGTGGAGGAAAGAGTTCCACCACATCAACACATCGTAGTCCACGATGGTGTTGTATCTTGCGGATGGCGTTTCGTGCCACATACGAGTGGCTAAAGTGGGTAAATAGTTTCCTCGTCATCTTTAGGAGACCCTTCATTCCTGGGTAGAAGCAGAGTAACCTATGTACCATAAGGGTTCAGAATGTGAGCCCTTCCCACTGCAGCGCCGACACAATGTTCTTGTCATTTTCCGCCACTACAGTGGCCACCTGCAAATGCCGAGAGGTCAGCCACTTGAATATGTCATCCTCCATGGCCCGAAGACTTTTTTGCCCAGTGTGGCTGTGTTTACCCAGGCTGCACAGGTGAAAGACAGCTTGACAGCGCTCGCTTGGCAGCATTGGTAAGCCTCAGGGACAGGGTGTGTAGTGACGTGATGACCAGACAAGGTGGTGGAGGCAGACGATGAGGTATACTGAAATCTTGGAGAAGATAGTGGTGTTACCTCTGTTGCTTGTTGCTGCAGCTCTCCCGGAAGCACATTTATCCAGTGGGCAGTCACAGAGATATACTGCCACTGGCCATAGCTGGAACTCCACGCTTAGGGGCACCCAATATGAGACAGACGCAAGATGTTGCCAATCTTCTTCTGCAGGTATGCATGCAGAAGGAATAGCCTTGTTGGCAAAGAAATGGCGACTTGGCACTCTCCATCTAGGCTGGGCACAAGCCATCAGGTCCCTAAATGGCTTTGACTCCACTAACTGGAATGGGAGAAACTGTAGGGTAAAGTGCTTAGAGAGGTGTCCGTTTAGCTTCAGTGCCATTGGGTGGGTTTTAGAGTAGTGCCGTCTCCAGGTAATGGCTTCAGACATCGACTGCTGCCTTAACAGTAGCGGTGTTTGCTCAGTGTGCCTGAAGGAGGAGGAAGAGGTAGAAGGAATGGAATGGCTGCTTGACACCAAGACTACAGAATCCTGGCTTGGACTGATGGGTTGGGTGGTGGTAACTGCAGCTGTTTCAGATCCTGGGCAAAAAAGTGGCATGGAGGTCCAGGTTTTTCCAGGCAATGGGGTGGTGGTGCTTTTTATGCTGACACATAGGAGTTGTCCCTGGGTTTGAACTTAAACCCTGACCTACTTTATGGTCACAGATGCTGTAGATGACTGTTTGATCTTTGCCACCACCAACACAAAAAATCGCAGACCACTGATCACTGATTTTGGGGTTTCTTTAAAGCAGGCACACTGCTAGAATGTGGTTAAGTGGCCTTAGAGTGCCAATCTGAATTGTACTAGTTGAGGCTCTAGCCATCCCCTTTTGCCTCTGGACCCACAAGTTGCAGATGGGATTTGACGCTGGGTCAGTTGCAGAAGTACAGCTTCTTCCCCTGATGATGGACCGAGATTCCATGTGGGGCCTGCAATGTCATCAACATCGTAGCCCGGGACAAAGCTGTCATCCTCCATAGGCATGCAGTAGGATCCTCAATGTGTATACATGCCTGAGTAAGGTTCTGACCCAGTTGAGAACCGAAAGTGGGTAGTGGCTTTTATAATGTATTTACAGTAGTGTTCTGTTTTAATGTATATATATATATATATATATATATATATATGCCTGAGGAAGGCGCATTGCGCAAATAAATATTGTTTATTGTTTTATACTATACCGCCTGTCCCTTGATGGTGTATACTCTTTCATATGATACTACACCTGCGCAGGGCTCGTTAGAAGGGTTTCCCTGTCCCAGAGAACCGCTGCTGGGAATCTGCCTGTTTGCACTCAGATCACGGCGCAAACAATGACCCTCACACTGTCCTACAGGCAGTGAGGTACCCGAAGCTAGCTGCAGTGTGATTTAAGTTCTTGATAGATGTGCCTATCTCATGCACAACCTTTCCAGGTAAACCTACATTCGTTCACCATTCTTCAAGCTCCCACTATTTGACGTTTTCTTGCTGCAATAGAAGATGCCCCGTTTCTTCCCTTTGCTTTTGTACATTTTTACTTACCGTATTTTTCGCTTTATAAGACGCACTTTTTTTTCCTCCCAAAGTGGGAGTAAAAACTAAGTGCGTCCTATAAAGCGAAGACGGCTCCCAAGCAGTGCCGAGCACCGCAAGGAAGCCGCCCCCCCCCGCCCCCTCTATTGCCGCTCACTATGCATATGCATAGTGAGCGGCCCTGAGCCATCCCCTCCGCCCGCCCAGCCCGCCCCCTCTATCCCCGCTCAGCTGAGCCGATCAGAAGCCCGGAAAAGTGCAATGAGCAGCACTTTCCTGCGCTCCTGATCGGCTAAGCGGCGATGGAGGGGGGCAGCTGGGCGGGCAGAGGGGGCGTGGTATAGGGGCATTGGCTACTATATGGGGGCACTGGCTACTATATGGGGGCACTGTATGGGGGCATTGGCTACTATATGGGGGCACTGTATGGGGGCATTGGCTACTGTATGGGGGCATTGGCTACCATGAGGGGCATTGTATGGGGGCATTGGCTACTATATGGGGGCACTGTATGGGGGCATTGGCTACTATATGGGGACACTGTATGGGGGCATTGGCTACCATGGGGGGCATTGGCTACTATATGGGGGCACTGTATGGGGGCATTGGCTACTATATGGGGGCACTGTATGGGGGCATTGGCTACCATGGGGGGCATGGTATGGGGGCATTGGCTACTATATGGGGGCACTGGCTATTATATGGGGGCACTGTATGGGGGCATTGGCTACTATATGGGGGGCACTGTATGGGGGCATTGGCTACTATATGGGGGCACTGGCTACTATATGGGGGCACTATATGGGGGCACTGGCTACTATATGGGGGCACTGTATGGGGGCATTGGCTACTATATGGGGGCATTGGCTACTATATGGGGGCACTGTATGGGGGCATTGGCTACTATATGGGGGCATTGGCTACTATATGGGGGCACTGTATGGGGGCATTGGCTACTATATGGGGGCATTGGCTACTACATGGGGGCACTGTATGGGGGCATTGGCTACTATGTGGGGCACTATATGGGGGCACTGGCTACTATATGGGGCACTGTATGGGGGCATTGGCTACTATGTGGGGCACTATATGGGGGGATTGGCACCACTGCTGCTATCTCCAAACTGTGACAATGAGCTAAATATTTTTTTTTCTATTTTTCCCCCCTAAAATCAGGGGTGCGTCTTATCAAAAGGCGCGTCCTATAAAGCGAAAAATACGGTATGTGACTTTTTGATCACTTTCTTGTTACATTTTTTTTCTGTGATGTGATGTGACCAAAAATCAGCAAATTCGGTTATACTGTTTACCATGTGAGACCGCTGACCACCGCTCTCTGCTCCTACATACCGGCTCCCGGTCCGCTCTGCATGCCGGCCGCGTCAGCCCTTCCCTTACCCCGCAGGGAGCACGGCGCTCCCGGTGCTTCCTGGTGTCCGGGGTGGGGGAGGGCTGAGGCAGCCGGCATGCAAGGCGGACCGGGAGCCGCTATGTAGGAGCAGAAAGCGGTGGGATAGTGTGAGGAGCGGCGGCCGGCGGCAGGGAGTCAGCGGCGAGATAGTGTGAGGGGCGGCGCGGGCGGCGGGGAGTGAGCGGCCAGATAGTTAGTTTGAAGCTAAGAGAAGGAGGGTGAGCGGAGGAGAGGGCATAAAGAGCAGTCCTTGTGTGAGCAGTGGCGCGGGCGGCGGTGGCGATGTGATGGGGATAGCACAGCTACTACTCCCCCATTATCTGCAGATAATGGGGGAGTAGTACTGTGTATATGTGCCCAGCACCGAGCAGGGAGGGAGGGAGGAGGTAGATGCACGGGCAACTCTCTCCCTCCCTGCTTGGTGCCCTGCAAATGTATTCATTAAATACATTTATGGGACACTTGCTCCCCAAAGTATTCCATAAATGTATTTAATCAAAACGTACAGTACATAACATTTTCACATACACATCAAATGATTCAATAGAGTGTCCAGCAGGGGCGCACTATATATAGAAGTTAATGGTACTCATTGACTTCTATACATAGTGTGCCCCCTGCTGGACACTCCATAGGAATTACACCCTTCGTCGTGACGTCACTGTTTCTGAGAGAATTCTAACACTCCATGATCCACTAAATTAAGGGAAATAGCAGTATATGAGCATTTCCCATAATTAATGTACATTAGAAATTTGTCTAACTTTCCATAAGTAATAACATATCAAAAAATTATTTTGGGTGGACTTCCCCTTTAACCCTTAGACGACCCAGGGCGTATAGTTACGCCATGGAAGTCTGTCCCCAGACGACCTAGGGCGTAACTGTACGCCCTGGATGTTTCTCCCGCTATGAAGCGTGCTCCGGAGCGGAGCGCGCTTCATAGCAGGTGGGGGCCGGCTGCAATCAGCAGCCGGGACCTCACCGGTAATGACACGCTGCAGCAATCGCGCTGCCGCGTGTCATTAACTCCTTAACTCCTTAAAGTCCCAAAGGGACTTCAAATGTGTAAAAAAAAAAAAGAGTTAAAAACACTAACACACTACCCCTCCCCCAATAAAAGTTGAAATCACCCCCCTTTCCCAATATATAAATAAAACATATAAAAATAAATAAATAGATAAACATATAATATACCGTAGCGTGCGTAATTGTCCGATCTATTAAAATATAACAAGCGTCATTGCGAACGGTAAGCGGCGTACACGAAAAGAGGGGAAAAAGTGCGCGGATTACCGATTTTATGTTACATTATATATATAAAAAAATTAATAAAAAGTGATCAAAACGTCCGATCTTCCCAAATATGGTATTAATAAAAACTAGAGATCATGGCGGAAAAAATTATACCCCATACAGCCCCGTAGGTGAAAAAATAAAACCGTTATAAGCGTCACAATAGGCCCATTTTATTTATAATTAATTGCCAAAAAAAAGGATTTCATTTTAAAAAAAATATATAACATTAGAGAATCTGTGTAACCTGCATATGGTTGTGTTCGTACTGACCTATAGAGTAATGGTATCATGTCGCTTTTACCATATAGTGCATTACGTAGACACAGGAACCCCCCAAACGTTACCATATTGCATTCTTTTTTGCGATTTCACCAATTTATATCTTCATAAATAATATATTTGGAATTCCATCATACATGTTATGGTAAAATAAATGACGCCATTACACAGTACAACTATTCCTGTAACAAATAAGCCCTTACATGGCTTGTAGATAGAAAACTGAGAGTGCTGGAGCTCTTAGAAGGGGAGGAGGGAAAAACGGAAACACTAAGATCAAAATTTGCGCGGTCCACTGGGTCATTTTGGGCCTGGTCCTCAAAGGGTTAAATGTACACAGTAAAATACCTGGCACAAGCGATCGCTAAGTGCCGACTATTTGAAGTTGGGAGGAAGCTACTGTGAGCGGAGGGAGGTGACGGCAGGGGGCGGCACAGAGAACATGGCCGGTGCTCGGTCAGCTGCCCGCTGTGTTCTCTGCACTATACTTTATGTTAAAGGAGAAGTCTGATGAAAATTTTTATTAAAGTATTGTATTGGCCCTCAAAAGTTATACAAATCACCAATATACACTTACTACGGGAAGTGTTTTTTTCCCTGCACTTACTACTCCATCAAGGCTTCACTTCCTGGATAACATGGTGATGTCACGACCCGACTCCCAGAGCTGTGTGGGCTGTGGCTGCTGGAGAGGATGATGGCAGGGGAGCACTGAGGGGTACAGGGCACTGGAGGAACACTGAGCATCCCTCTGGTATCATCCTCTCCAGCAGCCACAGCCCGCACAGCTCTGGGAGTCGGGTCGTGGCATCACCATTTTATCCAGGAAGTGAAGTCTTGATGTAGTAGTAAGTGCAGGGAAAAAGCATTTTATAAGCATTTAGCGTAATAAGTGTATATTGGGGATTTGTGTAACTTTTGGGGGCCAATACAATACTTTAATAAAAATTGTCGCCGGACTTCTCCTTTAAGCTGCACTATTACGCAGCTTAACAAAGTATCGAAGACCAGGAAATCCTTGTACTGAAATGTTTTTTCTTGCGTGGAAAATCGATATTCGCACCGATATTTCAGTGCATTCAGTGCACTCCATTCCACTAATCCAGAAACCAAGTGCACTAATTATAGTGCATGAAAAAGCACTATATTGTAATCCGTATTCTTCTTCTTCTTCCAGCCATTCTTCTGCGATTAATACAGCCCGAACCGCTTTGCACACAGACTCCGTTCAAACTACATTTAGACGCCCTTGGCGGTGAGAGGTGTGCTATCTTTTTTTGGTTCCGATCGGATTTGTTGTTTTTAAGAAATTTACGTTTAAAGACCCCTAATTTCCCACAGAAAATAATGGCCCATTGGAAATAATGTTCACACTGTAAACACTAACAGCCAATCACAGCACATATGCAAATAGCTGAAATATAGCAGCCAATAGAAATTCTAAGGTCTTGCCAGTCAATGCCTCACAACATCGACACAGTCACATGTCCACTATTGGCCAATAGAAGATGTAGAAGATGGAAGGTCCTTAACGATTTTGTCTCACTGACATGAGTAAGATTGTCATGGTAACTGAGCAATGATCTTTACCATTATAAGTAGCAGAGTTCAGTCAGTAATATAGCAGAGCTGAGCCAGCCGTGTTGCAGAGCCGATACCCGCACTACGTAACAGAGCTGAGACAGCCGTGTAGCAGAGCCGACACCCGCACTTTGTAGCAGAGCTGAGCCAGCCACGCAGAAGAGCCGTCACCCGTACTACATAGCAGAGCTGAGCCAGCCAGGTAGCAGAGCCGATACCCGCACTACGTAGCACAGCTGAGCCAGCCGCGTAGCAGAGCCGACACACACACTAAGTAGCAGAGCTGAGCCAGCCGCGTAGCAGAGCCAATACCCGCACTATGTAGCAGAGCCAACACCCGCACTACAAAGCAGAGCGACACCCGCACTACCCTCACTCTTAAAGGGATGGTACCCAAGTCGCTCTAAAAGGACGGTACCCAAGTCACTCTTAAAGGGACGGTACCCAAGTCGCTATTATAGGGACGGTACCCAAGTCTCTCTTAAAGGGACGGTACCCAAGTCTCTCTTAAAGGGACGGTACCCAAGTCTCTCTTAAAGGGACAGTACCAAAGTCGCTCTTAAAAGGACGGAACCCAAGTCGCCCTTAAAGGGACTGTACCAAAGTCGCTCCTAAAGGGACTGTACCAAGTGTTAAAGTTTCTCTTAAAGGTAAATCACTGTTAAAGGGGCGCTCTTTTCAAGCACTATGTATTTCCCTGGTTAGGGCCGGCGTCAGCACCCGGCTTACTAGGGCAAGTGCCAGGGCCCACAGAGCCTCTAGGGGCCCAATTTTACTACTTTTTTTTCCCCTGTCACTGAGGCTGCAGGGGGCGCCATCACTTTTACTGCCATGCCTGTTGCTGTGGGTGTGCAAGGTGAAGCCCAGCCACTGCAACAGAATGCAGAATTACTACCCTTTATATATATATATTATCTCTGTAGCTAGATATGCATGCGCCACAAAGGGGCCCGCTAAGCCTCTGTCGCCCAAGGGCCCACGTAAACCTGGAGCCTGCCCTGTCCCTGGAAATGCAAATCTAGTTAGGAACTGCAGTCTAATTACTCTAATCCACTAATCCAGAAACCCAGTTCTCTAATCAGGAACTCCACTCTCATCACTCCAACAATCAGGAACTGCAGTCTCATCACTCCACTCCACTAATCCAGAACTCCAGTGCACTAATCAGAAACTCCAGGCCACTCTACTTCAGTAATGAAATCAGCTAATACAGAATTTGGTTATCACACTCTGGGCGACATTTATGAACACCGGAAGCAGTCGGCCTATGTATTATCGAGAGGAGGGGGCGGGGTCATGGCCCAGGACAACGTCACTAGTGATTGGACGGCTGCAAGGGATTATGGTTAATCTAGTTGGATCCCACTTTAGGTTGAAATTGTCTGTACCACAATTTTCTTATACTGAGCATGCTATAAGAAATAGAGGATAGTGATATAGGTGCCAATCGGGTAACAGAGGGATCCCCCTTTAATTATTTAACTACCACTATTGACCAAGGCATCTAGAAGGCTAAATGTTTGGGATCAAAGTTGTGTCCAATCCTGATTGCTGGAGCTGGATGTCAGCTGTATGTCTAGCCTGGACACCTCTGATCACTATTGTTTGAACACTGTCTGTGGAGCTCTTGGTTGTTAAGTGTAGAAATTATTCTTTTAAATGTTTCTGCCATATGCTATGACAGAATTGTTTGAGCAATTGCACATTCTTCCCATCTGTTGGCATTTGAGTGTGTGTTTATACTTGGCATCATCTGGATCAGTGGGGTGACAGTTGTCTGGCAATAATAACTACTACACAATCTGCAAACAGGGAAAAACATAAATAAGATTTAAATGAAATAAAATTCAGATATAGGCTATGTTCACACATTGTCGTTTTGCAGCCGTATTTTTGGATTGCTGTCATTTTGGCACCTAAAGACGGCTTCAAACAGGGCTAGACTGAGACTGCAGATCCATCCTGGCACTGAAATCTCACCAGTCCACATGCTATATCATGGAAAACTAGCAGTGTAAAATCAAGATGTAACATCGTGGATAAAACAAAAAAAAGCTTGATTTACCTACTTTTCAGAATTCTCTGCAGCTCCTGTTTTCTCCACTATGGGGGACATGTATCAAGCGGTGTATTTTATTTTTTCAGCGGAAAGTGCCGATTTGCGAATATTTTATTCGCAAATGGCGTTTTTGCGAATAAAACATTCACAAATCGTCACTTTACGCAAGGTACGCCAGGGGGACGGGGAGGAGGTGTGAAGGGGGTGGTACAGGGTCCACGCGATTCATCTTTAGTTTCGCCAAAAAATATGCACGAAACCTACTCCAGCTCTCAGCTGGATACGTTATTTCTTTTTCTCCTTATAGAGCTGAAGTCTGAAAGGAGTATGGACAGTAACCTAAAATTAGTATCCTTCATTGTTGAGTATTTGGAGCAGTGTAGTACGTGTAGTACATTGAAAAAGGAGCTTTTAGTGTCTGTGCAGCCGTGCTAACCCTTAAAGCGACTCTGTACCCATAATCTGACCCCCCCAAACCACTTGTACCTTTGGATAGCTGCTTTTAATTCAAGATCTGTCCTGGGGTCCGTTTGGCAGGCGATGCAGTTATTGTCCTAAAAAACTACTTTTAAACTTGCAGACCTGTGCCAAACGGCCGTGGCCTAGAGTTTGTGTGCATTAGGCTGGCACAACCTCTCTATCCCTCCTTCCCGCCCTCTTCATCATTAGGAATGGACCAGGCAGGTATTCTCCTATTCATCAGCTGTGTGAGCACGGCACATGGGTTGGATTATTAAGGCACCCGTGCAGTGTTCACTGCAGAGGAATAGGAAATATCCTGCCAGTGGCATTCCTAATAAAGAAGAGGGTGAGGAGGAGGGACAGAGGGGTGGTACAAGGTTAGGGCACGAATACTCTAGGCCATGGCTGTTTGACACAGGGCTGCAATTTTAAAAGTTGTTTTTAAGGACAATAACTGCATCACCTGCCGAACGGACCCCAGGACAGATATTGGAGTAAAAGCAGCTATCTGAAGGTACAAGTGGTTTGGGGTGGGCAGATTGTGGGTACAGAGTCGCTTTAATGGTTGTGCACTCCTATCTGAGCCTTGAACACTCTCACACCAAGTCTAGTAGTTCCAACTGTTTCCTTTGTTCACACACTGTAAAATAAAATTAAAATATGGCTGTAGTTTTGAATCCAAAATACGGCCAGATTTTTAGTATAATAATGCACTTCATTAAGTCAATGGGAAATAAGATGGCTTAAGCAAAATGCAGCTTTTAGGCCTCATTCACACGTTCAGTAATTTTTTTGGACTGCAAAACCTCCCACTATTTTTGCTCCATGGTCCGTATAAATCCATCCGTATTTGCATCCGTTTCCGTATCTGTAAAATGTGAATAGTACTAGTTTGCATGGATTTGATCCGTGTTTTTTGCGGACGTCAACAATGTGACATCCATGACGTACAGAGTACAGAGTACATGACGTAAAAAGTACAGATCCCATAGACTTCTATTGGAAATCCATATTGCAATCACAATCCGCAGCAGGTCTGTGTGAATAGCCCAATAGAAATCAATGTGCTGTAAGTTGAACCGTGATTATGGATCCGCAGTTACGGACAACTTTACTGAACATGTGAATAAGGCCTTAATCTGTTCACACATTGTTTTACTTTTACTTAAAATTATGTTCATATTTAGCTTTTATTTTACTGTGTGTGAACCAAGCCTTAAATTTAAATAGGAGGGACACAAGTATTTATTGTCAACTATTCATTGCTGATAAGATACACTGCTGATTTTGCAAGTTTTCTTTTTTAATTTAATATCTTTATTTAACTCATTTCACATAGACATATAAAAATGAATACACTAGTTAACAATTATCTAAGAAAACCCTTAACCTACTCTGACCCTCCCAAGTGAAGAAGAAAATAAAGAAGAAAGAAAGAAAATTTAACCATTTTTGCCCTTTTGAATTTTTTTTAACATTTCCAACACAATTTTCCTAGTTTTCAGCCTTAAAGCGACTCTGTACCCATAATCTGACCCCAAACCACTTGTACCTTCAGATAGCTTCTTTTTCATCCAAGATCTGTCTGTTCGGCAGGTAATGCAGTTATTGTCCTAAAAAAATACTTTTAAACTTGAAGCCCCATGCGAAACGGGAGTATCTGTGCCCTAACTTTGCACAACCTCTCTGTCCCTCCTCCTCCCCGCCCTCCTCATCATTAGGAATTCTCCAGGCAAATTGCCTCCTATTTCCCACCTGTGGCAGCCCGGCACATAGGCTGGATTGTTAAGGACCTGTGCAATGTTCAGCATGGAGAAAATGTTTCAGTGGCATTCCTAATGATGAAGAGGGTAGGGAGGAGGGACGGAGGGGTGGTGCAAATTTAGGGCACAGATACTCCCGTTTGGTACAGGCTTCAAGTTGTTTTTAGGACAATAATTGCATCACCAGCCGAACGGACCCCAGGACAGATCTTGGATTAAAAGCAGCTATCCGAAGGTACAAGTGGTTTGAGGGGGTCAGATTGTGGGTACAGAGTCACTTTAAGCCCCTATTACACAGGGCGATATTGAGGAGCAAATGAGTGCTTTCAGCTGCTGGCACTATTACACACGTTGGCAGCTAGCGGGTGAGTACAGGGGGGGCGCGGCAGTTGCGGGGGGAAGGGGGCTGCCTGGGTGATCGCTAGATTATCCGGGCAGCCCATAGCAGATAGCAGCGGTCTGCTGCCATAGCTCCTATTCCACAGAGCAACTGCAACAGATCGTTGTTGTCCTGGTTGATTGTCTTTCAACATGTTAAAAGACAAACGACACCAACGATCAGCCGACATCGTTCATGTTGTTTCCTATTACACCAGACGATTATCGGCCAAATACAGCAGATAATCGTTAAGTGTAATAGGGCCTTTAGGCTAACCCTTTTCTAGTAATCAGAAATCTTACATAAAAAGATGCCTTACAATCTTCCCCTTTATTTTCTTTGGTGTATCTTGGTGTATTTTATTTGTTGTATCTTCTACTATCCCTAATTCAGAAGAGAGGCAAGTTTTAAACCCACTTTTTTATTAAATACCTGAAGCCAACATTGTTCCAATTTTCCACAAAACCACAACATATCGGCAAACCCGGTCCCATTTATACCTTGGGTGTATTACAGACGATGCAAGATATTGACATGAATTATTCAATAGTTTCCTAAAGTCAAGTCCTTGTTCATATTAAAATATATAGTTTACCAATGGAGCTCACCTATTTATCCTATTTATTGCTGACATTTTTGTTTACTTTTGGTCCCAACAACATTAAAACAAATCAAATGTTAAAATCTTGATCAAATCATTATACAGTGGTGCCTTGGATTACGAGCATAATTCGTTCCGGGACCGTGCTTGTAATCCAAATCTGCTCTTAAACCAAAGAAAATTTTTCCATAAGAAATTATAGAAATGCAGACAATTGGTTCCACACCCCAAAAATAATGATTTATTTTTCTGAATTACATGTAAAACAGATGAAACAAAGATTAAGAAACAGCAGAATATGTGATATCATAAACTACTGTACAGTAATGGAGAGGATGGGAAACACAAGGGCTGACAGAGACTGCAGGGTGCATGAATGAATGAGCAGAGCAGATGTGGGCACATACATGCAGCGCTCTCTGTCCGGGGAGAGAGGGGTTACAGCTATGAAGAGATTACCTCCACAGTCCAGTCCTCTGATGCAAGCCCCAGCCAGAAGTGGATCTGCTATGATTTGGAAGGTGAGAGAGACTTCCTGGGTCAGAGTACAGTGCTGTAGACCCCGCTATGCAGACCATGCCACTCGCGCTCCCACCCAGAACACGGAGCTCTTAAACCAAAGCAATGCTCTTAAACCAAGTCACAATTTTGAAAAACTGTGAGCTCTTAAACCAAAATGCTCTGAAACCAAGTTACTCTTAAACCAAGGTACCACTGTATATTGTTGCGGTTTTCTGATTATGTGAGCTGCATAATACCACATTGCTTAAATTTGGGGTCACCCTTTACGCATGTCTCAGCCTCCCGCAGTCTAAGCGCCCTATTACATGAAGTGCTTGTGGAGGTATACACATCAATCATATATACAAATAATTCTTTTTGATTCTACTGGATGTTAGTTGCACATGTTACAAGGACCCTTTGTTCTACCCTTGGATATGAGCACCGCTACTTGAACTTCATTTTTTGGAAGAAATGCGTGCATGTGGTGTCATATCCGTGTGTTTAAGATATAATAAATGCCTACAATGTATGGAGTTTTTGTGCAGGTGATGACTGCTTAAAAATTATACTTACGAATGTATATGGGTCGTTCAATTTATTATGAGGACGTAGTATATAGGACTGTTGTATTTTTGCCATAAACTTTACTATTATGACACTATGAAACATTTATGTGGGGACTTTTGTGTAGTAGTATATATGTATATATGCGCCGTTCACTGCCGTTGCAGTATTTTGGTATATGTATATATGCGCCATTCACCGCCGTTACAGTATTTTGGGGACTATACACCTTATTAGTACATGGTGATTTACCTCCCTACAGGACAACTAAGTCCTGTGGGGTTGATACCATGTATGTGTATGGACTTTTTGCTTTAGCTCTAGATCTTGGGGCTGCTACTTTATTGACTAAACTTCTTGACGTGAACAAGGTTATTGTGTGTGGCTTTCTATCTACTTGCAAAATGAGATCTTGCTATATGATGAGTGCGCACGCGGTGAATATTTGCTATGAACATATATGTCATTTTTGGGGGTTAAAAGAGAGGTAATTCATTGTAGCATATGTGGCGCATGCGCATGTCTTGGTCCGGAACTACGCGGCCATCTTTATCACTGGTGGAATACTGAGCGTGATGGTACGTGGTCAACGCATGCGCAGTACTGTATTCGGTGACGCGAGGCCATCTTTGATATGGGGAAGACTGTCTGCAGGTGGCGCATGCGTAGGACTAATGTGTGCACGCCGTGGACGCCATCTTGTGTGTGTGTGTGTCCATGAACGTGCGGCTTGTGACTCTCCTCCACATGTAAGTTATATATATATTTTTCTCATGTGTACAGTATTGATGATGATTACTTATGGATATATAAGCAACCCTATACAACCAGAGTGTACCCCTGACGAAGTTCCGGGTTTGGGACATAACGCGTAGGGTGCTTTGGACCCCACTCAGCAGACCACACTCCATGAGGTGACACCAGAGTTTATGTACCTTGGTTTCGTTAATCTTTAGACTTATTTATTTCTTTTACAAGCATATATATGCACATTGTGTATTGCACTTTGTTGTTTACAGGCACTTGCACTTTGGTAATCATGAGTTATTGGTTTCTTTTTTGATTTTTGTATCATTTGTTATTTACTTGTGAAGTGTGTGTTCATATATATTGGAACTGAGTGTGGGGAGGTAGGGACCCCATGTATTGGTTCAGGGTCCCTCCTGGATATTTCTTTGGGTATTTTAAGTGTTTTTAATGTTTTTGGGTTTGGGTAGGGTTGTTTTCTGTATGTATTAATATATTAATAAAGATGATGTTTATACATTTTTGAACATATAGTTGTGTGCCTGGTGATTTATGACATACACTTTCTCTTGTTTATATGCAACTATTACATGAAGTGATAATCTGCTAAATCAGGCCGATTCAGCAAATCATCGCTCTGTGTAATAAGACAACGATCAGTCAATGACAGCGATCATTGGCTGATTGTGTCTTTAGGTTCTGACCTGAAATCATCATTCACCAGACGTGTATCGATAGTCATGTGCGGCCAACGGATGATGTATCACTAAAGAAAATAATAAACTGTATATGTTACCTTCCCACACTCCCGGTGTTCTCCCCACTTTTCTGCAGTCCCCGCAGCCACCAGTAAAACTTTCGGAGCCAGTCTCTGAAGTGACAGGCTGCTCAGCCAATCACTGGAGTGTGTGGGAAGGTAACATATACAATTTATTATTTTCTTTACTGATTCATCATCCGTTGGCACAGGACTCTAGTGCCTCTTGCCACTCTTTCAACTTACCTTCAATTTTAAGTAAAGGGCTTCTCTTTTGCCGGTCCCACCCTAGAGAAATCAGAGCCATCAGAGAGGACAGAGTACAGCACTCGTCTCTCTCCAGTGGCTCCATCAGAGAATGTATAGAGCTGCAGGTCACATGCCGTACCTGCAGCTGTGTTCAAAACAAAGGAGCCAGGGACCTAGCTGGAGTACCCAGGGGGTATCGAGGTCGGACCCCTTGCAATCTCTTACTTTTTTTTATAAATTCTTTATTTAACATCCACATTTTCCAACAAAGAAAAGCTGAACAATCAGGGGCAAACACACCCCGAGCCAGAGAATTGCAAAAAAAACATTTGACAATGGGGGACACATGGAAATGTACACAGTAGAATAGGAAGGTAAAATTGAACATTCATGTCATACCGGACGAGAAGGTACAGTGTCCACATGCTCCCTGAGTTATTGTGATGGCCCGGTGGCTACCCCCAACCGTCAACCCCTTTGTCTTTTTCAGCTAAAGGACCAGATAGAGGAACTCTCAGCAAAAGACGCTGAGGTTCAGAGGGCAGAGAGATGGTGGCAAAAGAACAGAGGAATAGGGATACATAAAGAGGGGTAGATGACAGGGGAAAAGGGGGGAGAAAGATACGCAGGGGAGACAGGGGGGGGGAGGGGCCAGGTAAAAGAAGGGCGAGGGAAGGAACTACGGTAGAAAGAGAAGGAAAGAGGAGAGGAAAAAGAGAGAAAAAAAAAAAAGAAAAAAAAAAGGGGGGGGGAGAGGGAGGTGGGGGGAAGGAGGGGAGTAGAAGGAATAGCAGGGAAGGTCTGAGGGCAATGTCCAGGACTAGGTGCCCCAACTATCGCAGGCCCGCGAGCACTCGGGGTGACATCTAAGTCCCTCCGGCGTATATCAACCAAAAAATTACCCCTTCAAATAATTCAAAAACACATTACTTCAAATCAATACGTCTCATCTTTATTTAAATCCATAATTCCCAAAATATCCCATAAAATCAACACTTACACAATAGACATTTAAAAACAAGGTGGAGGGGTGTCAACACATCATACTACTATCAATATTGGTACATGTGACAGGCAGGGATCATTGATAAATAAATAAATAAGGTATTAAAGTGCTGTAGGGCAATACAAATCCAAAGTGCAAGTGCCTCTATAAATATATAAACCTATACAAAAATTCATCCAGGTCAATGACGCAATTGTTCACAGGCTAAACTGCCTGTATCATAGGTCCTAAACTGCAGCCCAAACAGCTCTCCACCGCCCCCCTGCCGCACATACACCCCACCACCTCACCCTCCAACGCGTTTCGCAAAAATCTTTCTCAAGGAGTGGTGTCCCTCCGGCGCTCTGGGAGGGTTCTGGGCACAGCAAGGTTTCATATTCAGCCGTGTCCTGGAACTCCATCCAGGCTAGCCATGTACCTGTAAAACGAGCGTTCTGGTCGTGCAGCACAGCAGTCAGGTCCTCCATTCTCATAAGTTCATTCACCTTAGAGATCCAGAGAGAAACAGGTGGGGGGACTGTGCGCTTCCAGTAGAGAGGGACGCACGAGCGAGCAGCCATCACCAGGAAGCGCAGCAGGGAACGTCTGTACCTCTGTGTGGGCAACTCAGTGTGGTGAAGTAGGAACAGGGCAGGCGGGAGGTCCACCGAGGGGCCAATGACCCGCCGGATGGTCTCCTTAACCTTGTCCCAGAAAGCTGCGAGCACCGGGCAGGACCAAAACACATGCAGATGGGTACCTTCCGCAGCCCTGCATCTCCAACACATCGGATCTACCTCAGGCCAGATCGCATGCAATCGCACCGGCACCTGGTACCATCGTGTAAGGATCTTATAGCCCGCCTCTTGAAAGCGCGAGCTCAAGGAGCCTTTGTGGACAAGAGACAGAATGTCAGTCCTTTGCGCCGGAGAGAGAGAGAGATGGAGGTCGTTCTCCCATTTTGTCAGAAATGGAGGGGGTTCCTGGTCGGGTGGGATCAGCAGGTCGTTGTAGAGAAGTGAGAGTGCATGACGTAGTTGGCCAGAACCCTCGCACAACGTCTCCAAATACGTCTTAGAGGTAGAGAATTGTGCGGCAGGCGGTAGAGTGTGTAAAAAGTGTGTAAGTTGGTTAATACGCCATGCGCCTAGTGGTCTTGGGTCAGAAATGGCTTCCAGAGCCGCAGGGGACAGCCATGTTGCCTGGGATATGAAGTGGGAGGCTCTAAAAATGTTGGCACTCGCCCACGCTCTGAAGCCTGGGTCCGAAATCCCAGGTCCGAAATCCGGATGGCCAATGATCGGTGACATAGGTGAGGTGAGTGGGAGCACGCGGTCGCGGACCAAAGCGTCGGCGCAGGCTAGGAGCGTCGGGCCTATCGTCGGGTGTAAGCGTAGGTCTGTTAGGGAGGGGCCGGGGAGCCAGGGGATGCAGGCTAGAGGGATGCTGGTGGAGGACTGTTCTATTTGGACCCATGGCTTCAGTGCCGCATGTCTACACCAGTCCACGACCCAGGTGAGGACCGATGCCAGGTAATACAGGTGAATATCCGGGAGGGCAACGCCACCTCTGTCTTTTTTGCGATACAGTAAAGCTCGTTTAACCCGTGCCGGTTTAGCGCCCCATATGAATCTAGTCTGAGCGGAGGTCACGGCTTTAAGGAACGATTTCGGGACACGAACCGGCAGGCATTGGAAGGCATACAGCAACTTTGGCAGCAGATTCATTTTAATAATGGCACATCTGCCAAACCACGTGAACAATCCCTTGCTCCAATTGGCGCAGCAGGACTGAACCGTTGCAAGAATTGGGGGGAAGTTAGTGGAGAAAAGCTCTTTCGGGTCAGCAGTGAGATTGATCCCTAGGTATTTGAGCAGCTTGGAGGCCCAGCGGAACCTGAAGGAGGCGCGAAGTGACAACACCGTCTCAACAGGCAATGATATATTGAGTGCCTCAGACTTTGCATAATTGATTTTAAAATTAGAGAGTGAGGCAAAGGGTTCCAACTCTCTCAGAATGACTGGTAGAGTAACCTGAGGGTTAGTCACAAAGAAGAGCAAGTCATCCGCGTACGCGGCTACCTTGTGTACGGTGTTGCCCACTCGCAAACCCCCAATATCCTCAGTCCCCCACACAATTCTCAAGAAGGGCTCTAGTGTCAGCACAAAAATGAGGGGAGAAAGAGGGCATCCCTGTCTCGTGCCGTTGTAGATAGAAAAGCGGTCCGAGAGGACGCCGTTCACCCGGACAGTGGCAGAGGGGTTGGAGTAAAGGGACAGAATCCAAGTTAGAAAATTTGGACCTAGACCCAAGGCCCGTAAGGTCTCTTCCATAAACGTCCAGTTGACACGTTCGAATGCCTTTTCGGCGTCCGTAGAGAGAAGCATGAAAGGGGTACGGTGGGCCGAGGCATGATGGACCAGGTCAACTGCACGAATGGTATTGTCTCGGGCTTCACATCCTGGCAGGAATCCCGTCTGATCTAGGTGAACGGCGCCCCCAAGGAGGGGGGACAGTCTAGAGGCCAGGATCTTTGCAAATAGCTTCAGGTCAACATTCAAAAGGGATATTGGCCTGTAGCTGGCACAAAGGGAGTGGTCCTTCCCCTCTTTAGGGATGACTGAAATGACCACCCTGGTGGTGTCAGTGGGGAGCGAGGTGCCCTCAGGGAGTGAGTTAAATGCCTCAAGGAAGTGGGGGGTTAGTAGAGGTTTAAGTGCCTTATAATATCCCAGGTAGAATCCGTCGGGGCCCGGTGCTTTCCCGGACTTGGATGCCTTAAGGGCCGCATGGAGTTCCGTATCCGAGAGTGGCTCTTCCAGAGCAGAGAGAGCCTCCTCAGGGAGATGCGTAAGGCCGGATCGGGCTAGATAGTCCCTGATACGGGAACGAAAAGATTGACTGAGTGTAAGGGGATTAGATTGATCTGTGGAGTATAAAGCAGCGTAGAAGTCACGGAATGCCCGCGCAATGCCAGTCGGTAGGTGCTCCCGTCCTCCTGAGTCAGTAACGATTTGGGGAACATAGGTCCGAGTGCGTTGAGCTCGCAGCGCCCTAGCGAGGGTCCGTCCGCACTTATTCCCAAACTCATAGAAGTGGCGCCTACATTTCACCAATGTGGCTTTGTCCAGGAGATGAGTGCGGAGGGACTCCCGAGAAGCCAGTAGTCTCACCGTAATATCATCTGTAGGCGCACATTTGTGGGCTTGCTCTAGGTCTTGTAATTCTGCCAGTAAACAGGTCGTTTTAGCTGCTTTTTCCCGTTTAAGGCGCGCCCCGTGTTTCACCAGGATCCCTCTAGCCACGCACTTATGTGCCTCCCATACCACCATAGCCGAGGACTCCCCACCTCCATTGGTACTGAAATATTCGGTCGGGGACTGTCTAAGGTCCGCTAGGACCACAATATCCTGGATCAGAGATGAATTAAGCTGCCACTGCCATTGCATGGGGTACGGTTCCGGCAGAGCTAGAGTGAGAGAGATCATGGCATGGTCTGAGAACATAATGGTGTCAATCGCTGCATTTCTGAATAAGGATAGATGTCCGTGTTTTAACAGGAGATAGTCTAACCTTGAGTAGGTGTCGTGTACTGGGGAATAAAAGGAGTAGTCCCGGTCCCTAGGGTGGCTAAGTCTCCAAGTGTCAATTAACTGGTGTTCGTGTAGTAGGGCGTTCATGCGGGACAAGTGTGAGCGACTAACATGTGAAGATCCTCTAGAGGTATCTAAGGATGGATCCAACGCTATGTTAAGATCCCCACCAACGACCAGGATCCCCTCCTTAAAGTCATCAATTGCATCAAGGTACGTTTGCATTGCATGCGCCTGGCCCGAATTAGGGAGATAGAGGGAGGCAAAAGTAAATACCTGTGCGTTGATCCTACCCTTCACTAGAATCATACGGCCCTCCTCATCACACCGGGTGTCCACGAGTTCCCAGGGTAGCGAACGAGAGATAAGGATGCTAGTACCTCTTGCTTTCTGGATCGGTGAATAGCTGTGGTAGGAGAAGGGGAACCAAGAGTTAGTCAGGGAAAACTTATGAGTGGGGAGCATGTGCGTTTGTTGGATAAAGGCGACATGGATATCCTGTTTTTTAAAGAGATTCATCATAATGGAGCGTTTGCCGCAATCATGTAGGCCCTTAACGTTAAGGGAACCTACTTTCAGGTCACCTTGAGGCCATTGCCCGTGAGAGAGTGGGGAGTGGGGAGTAGGAGGGGGGGGGGGGGTGAGGTGAGGAAAAAGGAGAGAAAAAGAAAAAAGAAAAAAAAGGGGGGGGGAGGAAGGGTCAAATTGGGGAAGGTAGGGAGGCGGGACAAGAGAACAAGCGGATGGGAGGAGGGAAGGGACGAAAGGAAGAGGATGAAGGAGGAAGGAAAACTGGGAGAGACAGAAGGGGGGGAATCAAAAAGAGAGGACAGATAGCACTAGTACATGCTCAACGGAGACAGAGCTCCCAGAATGAAATAAAGGGAAAGAGAGACAAAGATAGAGATAGAGTGGAGACGTAGAAAACCATGGGGTGAGGGGCCCCGAGCCACAACCTACAGATCCAACAAAACCCTTCAGAACAAAACGAACACTGAGCCTCCACATCCCCATCACAGCAATGGGTGTTAGGGTGCAGAGGGCCCAGGGCAAAGACTTAGGTTACAACTAAGAACAGTGAGAAAACATAATGAGGCAACACAAGAAGGCAACAGTGGGCACCAGAGTGCGAGACATATACGAGTGAAAGTGGACCCACGCAGACCGGACAGAGCAATCCCCGAGGGTAAAAACATAGTGTGCGAGCAGACAAGAAACAAAAGTCCATCCCTGCGTAGGCCCAGCTATAGGGATGGCCGACGAATCCAGCACAGACAGAGTGCGGATCCCCCATAAATAGATCCTCGCAGAGAGCAGGGAGGCAGTATGACTGTGTCAACCCCGTCGAGGCCAGAAAAGTGGTCGTATAGCAGGGCCATTACAACAAGGACAGCTGATGACACGGTGGACACATGTCTCTAGTCAGCTACCGCGGGTGTATCTGGAGGTGGAGATCTGACCGTGAAAAACAGTGGAGGCGGGTGCAGTTGTTTCGCAGCCGCCACTTCTAAGCTTCCATCGGGAGTCCCAAGGAGAGGTCCACGATTGTTGGGGGCGAGACAGGTTGGGAATGGGTCAGATCGGCGGAGACTATGGATCTGCGGCGGCGCAATTGCGCAGTTGGTGGCGGCAGGTCCACGGCCAGCCAATCCGGAACGGAGACGGGAGGCCTATCCAGGAAGGTGAACAGCTGCGGGAGATCCTCGTGACATCTGAGGAAGAATGTAGCGGAGTCCTTGCGCACAATAACTTGGAAGGGATGGCCCCACCTGTAGGATGCCCCTGCCTCTTTAATTAGTGTCAGGAGCGGCTGCAGAAGGCGTCTCATAGAGAGTGTTCGGGCGGAGACATCAGGAAAGAGGCGCACTGTCGTGTCCTCATACTGAATAGTACCCGAATTTCTCATGGCCGCCATTATGCTCTCCTTGTCTGAATAGTAGTGTAAGCGGCACAGGACATCTCTTGGCGCGGCGTTTTCCCTCGCCGGTGCCCTCGCCACTCTGTGTACTCTGTCAATAGCATAAGTAGAATCCAAAGGTCTGGAGGTAGCCATGTTGAAGAGCTCAGACACTCTGCGAGGCAGTTCATCGCCCCCCCCCCCCCCCGAAGCTCCGGCAGGCCTTTTATACGTACATTGTTTCGCCTCCCTCTGTTTTCCTGGTCATCTAGGAGGAGTGTGAGATGGTGGGAGTGTTGGCGGATGCACGCCATGTCACTTTCTAGGAGATCCACCCTGGAGGACAAAATGGCGGATGATCCCTCAACTACCGTGGTGCGCTGGGCCAGCTCCTTCACCTCTGTGCGTACCTCCGCTATAGCCTGCTGGTGCGCAGATTCTATGCGGCATACAACCGCGTCCAAGTCCTGTTTCGTGGGCAGGGCCTGTATAAGCTCCCGCAGGAGCTGGAAGTCTGAGGGCCACGTGTCACCTTGTGAGGAGGCCTCCCCTGTCAGGTAGCGGTCGCATGAGGGCTGCGGCCTGGAAGCCCCCGGCCAGTCCGTTTGTCCCGCATCATCCCCGGTATCGGAGTCTGCCCAGAACACCGGCGGGTGAGTTTGGCTGCTCGGGAGGGCACAGGGAGAAGGGGCCGGATGTGCAGCAGGCGCCATGTTGCCGCCACCGGAGGCCTGTATCCCGGATCCTGCTGGCTGGAGATACCTGTCTATGCGGGCGGACGCCACTGCTGAACGGGTAGCCGGGTGCTGGGGTGTCCCCACCGTCTTTTCCTTGCGATTTGCCATCTGGAGTGTGCTGTAACAGGCTTGTGTAAGGGTGGATCTGCGTGCGGTGGCCCGGAGCTCCGACAAGGTGCGTCCTCACGGATCCATAGCTAAGCCACGCCCCCGCAATCTCTTACTTGTCCCCTATCCTGTGGATAAGTTAGTTTAAGGTGGATAATCCTCTTTAAATTGTCAGACTGGATGATACCTTGATTTCAACAGTTTTTCACTTTAATGCTCAGGAGCCCTTCTCGACCATGGAGGATATTATTCCCTCAGAGTTTTTATAGGTTTACCCCAGGGGGTTAAACTGACAGACAAGATAATGCCTTGCTAGATTCACACTACATTTTTGTAATCCATTCTTTTCATCTATTTTGTGCAAAAAAAACGGATGCATTTGTGTGCACCGTTTTTGATCCCTTTTTCCATTTACTTCCATTATAACAAAAAAGATCAAAATGCATCTTTTTTTTTTAGCATATACAACCACATTGACCACATTTTTGTGTATGCTAAAAAAACAGATGCGTTTTGATCCTTTTTTTATAATGGAAGTCAATGGAAAAACAGGTAAAAAACGGATGTACACAAATCCATATTTTTATCCGTTTTCTGCAAAAAAAAAGGATGAAGAAAACGAATTGCAAGAACAAAGTGTGAACCCAGCCTAATTCATGAATGATTATCTTTAAGCCTCCAGAGCAATTTTCAATCTCAAAGAATTAATTTAAGATCCTTCAAAGTTCCTGTAGTTAACAACAATGAGTTAAACTAGGCCACGAGGTAAAGCATTTAATTCAGTAATAATTAACTTTTAGGCCTCCACAGCACCTTTCAACTGTCAATAGTATCTTTAAGTTCCCTCAAGCTCCTGTGAATTCCAACAGTGGGTTTAACTAATAAAAAAAGGAGAGCATATAATAGTGACTTTAAACATCTAGAACAGGGGTGTCAAACTCAAATATACAGTGGGCCAAAATGAAAAAATTGGACAAAGTCGCGGGCCAAACTTGATAAGCACAAATGCCGCGGTCCTGGCATTGTCAGAGCAGCGTGCAGTGTGATAAATGACATGATAAATTGCTATGATATAATCAAACCCCCAAACCCCCCAATATTTGATTAAAACCCCAAAATATGATTAACCCCCCCCCCCCCAATATTGCCCCATGTAGTAGCCAACCCAACCAAAATTGCCCCACATATTAGCCAGCCCTCCCCAATAGTCTCATTTAGTAGCCAGCCCTCCCAAATAGTCTCATATAGTAGCCAGCCCTCCCCCAAAGTCTCATATAGTAGCCAGCCCCCCCCCCCCATAGTCTCATATAGTAGCCAGCCCTCCCCCAAAGTCTCATATAGTAGCCAGCCCTCCCCCATAGTCTCTTATGGTAGCCAGCCCTCCCCCATAGTCTAATATAGTAGCCAGCCCTCCCCAAATAGTCTCATATAGTAGCCAGCCCTCCCCATAGTCTCATATAGTAGCCAGCCCTTCCCAAAGTCTCATATAGTAGCCAGCTCTCCCCATAGTCTCATATAGTAGCCAGCCCTCCCCAAAGTCTCATATAGTAGCCAGCCCTCCTTAATAGTCTCATATAGTAGCCAGCCTTCCCCCATAGTCTCATATAGTAGCCAGCCCTCCCCAAAGTCTCATGTAGTAGCCAGCCCTCCCCCATAGTCTCATATAGTAGCCAGCCCTTCCCAGTAGTCTCATATAGTAGCCAGCCCTCCCCATAGTCTCATATAGTAGCCAGCCCTCCCCCATAGTCTCATATAGTAGCCAGCCCTCCCAAATATACTCTTATATAGTAGCCAGCCCCTAAAACAGTTGTTAAAGGGAACCTGTCACCCGTGGATGGCCCCCCTAACCCACCCTACCCCTGGATACAGCCCCTTATACTTACCCCATCCTGTCAGTTCCGCTCCTGATGGTGGTCCCCCCATGGAGATACAGCCGCCCACTCATCTTCTCATGGAAGTATGGGGGGGCCGTATCCAGGGGTAGGGTGGGTTTGGGGGGCCATATCCAGGGGTGACAGGTTGATCCATTAGCCTGGACTCACCCTTTTCTGTGGCCCCAGAGGCCACGGGAGGCAGCCAGTGCAGGACGTGTGTGATGATGTAACTGCGCCACTAGCATTGTGACACTGCTCATATACTCAAAGGCCACAGGCTAAAAAATGGCATGGCGAGCCAGATGTAATTCAAACGCTGAATTACCTGGCGGGCCAAGAATAATGTCACGGGCCAGAGTTTGACATGTCTGATCTAGAGCAAATCTCACCCATATAGGATGTGTACGTTTCTTCCAAGTTCCAGCAATCCACCACAGTGGGTTGAACTAGCTCTTCTTATGTGTAAACAAGCATAACCCCTAGCTGGCTTTTCATCTTACACACATTGTGCTCCACCATACACTTGGGGTCACACACTTCTTTTTTAGGTTCAACTGATTATTAAAGGGAACCAGTCAGTAGTATAATGCATATAACGCTGTTAGCAACTCCTAATAGAATTGCTAAGCATTGTCTTATCGTACTTGGTGTGCCATCCTCCGTTATGGAATATAAGAGAAAATGTTGTTTTATTGAGTTGCGTGCTGCAGGGAGAGAGGTGGGAACTAGTCATCTGGGCTATAACTAGTCACGTTTTTCTGCCTGTCATTGTTGCCATTGTATAAAATTGCCTTTGTAGCAAATACTTATTTTCCCTACTCTACAAGAAAGTAAAAGTGTATACTAACCACTTCCAAAGATCCCAGCCACTTAAGTGACTCCAAACTACAAAAGAAAGCAAATGCAAAAAAAAGTGTGTCCTGGCCCCCTCAAGCTACTCTGCCCTTGCTGAAGGCCAGCCAACAGTTACACAGACCTGGTGAATGACTGTAATAGCTAACATCTGCCACACTGATACTGTTACCTGACAATATTATTTACCTAGGGCTTGTCTTTGCTCTTATAGAATGTGAAAGAACTCATTATGGATGTTCCCTTTAATCAACATCTGTTATCCTGACATTTTGCCTTACAAACCTTCCTGGGCACTCTCAGGCTCCTTAACCTTAGTTGATAGGAAGGGTCTTGTGTTTTAGTACTTGTTTTTATTAGGTTTATTAGTCAACCTTTGGTTGGCCCTGTTTTTGACATGCATTGATTGCAATATCATTTGGCTTTCTTGTGTGTGACATAGATAAGCTTAAAGGGGAACTATTTGCAAGTTAGACAAAAATAACCTGCTGATATCTCCTATTGGGTGCTGAGTATAAAGGCATGTCTCTTACCTTCATCCTCGGCAATCTTCCTATGCAGTTTTAATGTAGTCCAGTGTCTGGTAAGGCTGTTTGGAGCACTTCCCCAGCGACAATCCACTCATTCTAATGATCAGTGGAGTGGGCCAGACGTGGGCAAGGTGGATCGGCACTCTGGGGGCAGGGCGGTTTTCCAATCAGCCTTACCAGAGACAGGACTACATTAAAACTGCACAGGAATGGTGCCGAGGATATCTGAGGACATCCTCAGTACCGTGTGCACAATAGGGGGCTATCAGCAAGTTAGATTCGTCTAACCTACTGATATTTCCCCTAAAAGAAATGTGCCCAAATGTTTTACCACCTGCTAGTTGTATAGGACCTTTTAATCAAGCGTATGTGGTAATTTAAAAAAAATGTACTTTCCTTTACCTACAGTATGTGCAAGTTCTTTTTAAAAAAAAAAAAAAAAACTTCTAGAGGATCTGTTACTAGGAACAGAAGTAAATTAGGAGACTCGCCTAAGGTCAGCTTTTTATGGTAGTAGCCACCCCCTCCCCCTCCTGAGATAATGCCCCTACACCCATTATATGCAAATGGATCCCCAACCAGTCAGGTGAGCCTCCTGATTTAATTCTGTTTAATGACAGGTCATGTAAAAGTTTAACCTGTGTGGGATCTGATCTCCTATTAGCTTTCTTTGGATGTGTTTGAGCCTGGAGTGCCACCATCTGGCTTTTTTATCACATCACCGCTGTCATATCTAAATGTACCAGTGGTTATATAACTCGATTCTATATCATTTAGTTATGTCATGTTTATTTTATCCATTTATTTTATTTAGCCGCTTCTGTATCTTCTGTCTGCTGCCCTGCCTGCTCCAGAATGATTGGCAGCGGGGTGCAGCCTTAAGGCACAGAAGCAGCTAGAGAGCGGGGCAGGCTGAGGCTGTGTGGGCTGGTGAGGACAGTGTCACAAGCAGCTGCCTCTCTCTATAGAGATAGGAGGGGAGTAACAAGGCATTCTAGTCATCAGCACTATTGCACTTTAAGGCCATGTTCACATGGCGTAAGACACCTATGTGAGCCCGCATCTGAATTCCCCGCAGCACACAATGGAGCGTGCGATTGGAGCTGCACGCTCCATTGTGTGAACTGACAGGTTCTCTGTGGCCGCTATTCAATGAATAGCGGATGCAGAAAACTGACATGTACATTGTACATTCCTGAGGTTTGAAGGAGGTGTCTGTTAGTTAAATGCATTTCTGACCAAAGTCAGATATGGCCGAAATGTTGATCTCTTACTTTTTTTAATATAGATTTGCAATAAACAGTGATATTCGTTTATAACTCTGATACCTTGACTTTTCTCAACAAAATTACATCAACCTCTATTAAAAATAAACTACTAAAATGAATATGGTGTCACGTAATTACACAGTTTTATGGAAAGTCTGTGACTGTCATACTATGGTTTCTTGCACAGGTTGTCACCTAAACATGCTCCTGAAGTTGTTGATGACAGCAAGGACAATATCACCCTATTTACCAGGATCCTGGACAGACTTCTTGATGGATATGACAACAGGTTAAGGCCAGGACTAGGCGGTAAGGACATTATTGATTATTGATGGCAGCTCTAAATTATGCAGGTGTGATCTGTAAAATAAGTGTTGTTTCTCACTAAAATTGGTGGTATCATTCAAAAAGAGAGTTTGAAACAGTTCACCAATATATGCTTGGACAGTGGCATACCCCAGAGCAGTAACTAGGCATTCTTTTGCCCCTTCTTTGCCCTGTATCTAAATATCTTGTCTAGAGATGAGCGAACCTCGAGCATGCTTGAGTCGATCCGATCCCGAACTTTCAGCATTTGATTAGCGGTGGCTGCTGAAGTTGGATAAAGCCGTAAGGCTATGTGGAAATTATGGATATAGTCATTGGCTGTATCCATGTTTTCCAGACAACCTTAGAGCTTTATCCAAGTTCAGCAGCCCCCGCTAATCAAATACCGAACGTTCGGGTTCGTATCGACTCGAAACCGGTTCACTCATCTCTAATCTTGACCAATGCTAAACCTTTGTTGATGCCCCTGCTGGCACTTAACATCCAACCCCAGTTACTATCCCCAAACTACAACCCCCTGTTTTTTGTTTTTTTTTTTATCATTATTTGTATAGCGCACACAGATTCCGCAGCGCTTCACCTATCTGTATGTTTTTTAGGTGTGGGAGGAAACCGGAGTACCCGGAGGAAACCCACGCAAACGCGGAGAGAACAATTTTTTTGCAGATGTTGTCCTTGGTCGTATTTGAACCCAGGACTCCAGCGCTGCAAGGCTACAGTGCTAACCACTGAGCCACCATGCTGAGCCACATATGTGCCAGTCTCATCTTGGTGCATTAAAATATTGTACTGCACTTCTGGAGGTGAAATAAGTTAACATGTTACAGAACCATGTAACAGGACTCTTCTAATCTGTAAGTGAAAGTGAAAAAAATGACACCTACTTACCCCAGGATCAGGAGATTATACAGATGTCCTCGCAGACATGTGTGCACCTAGTCTTATGCATAAAAGGATTGTGTTCTAATTTATAAAACACAGCAATATGGAAGCATTCCTGTTTTAAGGTAGTTTTTCTTTCTATTCATGTCAGGATCGTGCAGTAACCTGGTGTGAACTGGGACTTGTTTTTGCATTTATGTGACACACCCGATTGCTTCTCTGCATCCGGGAATGCAGGAGTTAACCAGAGCTTTGCAAGAACCTGATTACTGCAGCTGAGCAGGCTTCTTGACTGACTTGTTCCTCTGGCTGTCTGGAACCTGGAAGATCAAAGCGCCGGTCCAATGAGGATCCGGACCGGGCTCTTGGTTACCATAAAACTAAGCTGTAGGAGTCTCTCAGAGCTGGCTATTAGGTTAAGACCCTGGTCCCAGCTCCCCCTGTCTATTCCTGTGTTTCCCGTCCTAACTCCCTTTGCTTGCTTGTTTTTTACCTGACCTCTGGCTTTGACTTTAGACTATCCAAATGATACTTGTTTTTTTACTGCACTGCCCGTCTGGTTTTGACCCTTGCTAGTTTACTATCCGATATTGTGTTTGTCTGTCTGTCTTGTGGTTGCCTAGGGCCGTGTGAGGCAAGTAGGAAGGGACAGTTGGTGGGTTCAGTTTCAGGGCTCACTGTCGTGCCGTGTCCCTACCTGCCCCGTCCTGACAATTCATTTGCAGCTAGTCACCAAAAATGCAATCAGCTGTTTCAAGCGGACAATTTCTGGTATCCTTTCTTTAATTGGGTCATGTGATCTCATGGTGACCCACTTGAAATTACGTTTGTTTGTGCTCTCAGGGGGTCACCATCTCAGCCAGCAGAGCACGTATGGACTGTTCCACACAAGCTCTCCACAGAGGAAACAGATACTCCCATTAGAGTTACTGATGATTTTACAGCCTCTGTCACACATTAATTATGCACTTTATGACAAATCTGCTACTTAGTAGTCTTAGACATGCTAAATCACAAACCCTTATGAAAGTTGTATATTGGTTGTCACCTAGTTGCCCCAAAAACATGCACATGACTGTCTTATGGCCTCTTTGGCCATAGGCTTTAATGGTAATCAGTATCGCAGCATCGCAGTATCGCAGTATCGACTCTTGGTACCTGTGGTTTGCTGTATAGGCAGCAGCTACAGGGCCACCTCTCCTGTGCTCTGTGTCCTGCCAGTTTAGCATCAGCTTCTTCTGCAGTCTACATCCTCACTTCCTTCACACAAACTACATTACTGAGAGGAGGAGAAGAGAGGGTGGACCCTGACACTGTGCCTTAATACCCTCATTGTGGCCCTGCAATCTGCATAAACAGTATTTATGTTAGTAGCTTTTAAACTGACAGGGTTGTTGTGTATCAGGGGAGCTTGGTGCCCCCTCAGCCTTGTGCCCAGGGCAGCTGCCTTTCCTGCCTTACCCCCTGGCTCCTACATTCCTGCCTACGTGGGGGGAGGACTGTGTAACAGCACTGCAGAAAGAATGAAAAACATAGCTCCCACTGTGCCACTGAGATGAGATGAGGGGCCAGGCCCCATGTGGATGGGTGTGGGCCAGGCCTCTGTATGCACACCATTCTCCCCTGGTTAGCTAGTGTCAGAATAATTGTCCTGAACGGCTAATCAGGGGACAACACACAGGCAGACCTGGTTGCCGGGTCCCTGGATGTGGCTACGACTGCTAGGCAGTAGTTTGGCCACTTGGCCGAGAGAGGGGAGGATCCCAGACAGACCGGATCCAACAAGCATATGGCAGACTCGTACTTGCAGCAACCCAGAACTACAGTAACCCATTACATTACTTTGGCATATGCTTGCTGTCACTAAATAGAAACTTTTGAGAAACACAGAAAAATATAGTATAATGACTACATCACACAGAATACCCTTTAGACTTTAGTACAGTGCCATCCTTTATATAGACGCCTTTAGCAGCACAAAAACAGGGTTTAGGAATACTGTAAGTACATATACTACACATACTTTTCATTAGGCCAACATTTCTGTATTACTTTTTTTTTTAACTTTGTTATAAAATATGACATAAAATATAAAATTTTAACTTTCTGAGATACTAACTTCAGCATTGAAAGAAAGTGCCTTTAAATTGATCACTCTGTGTGTAATGAATGTGTATAATATATGGGTTTCACATTTTGAGTTGAATTACTTAAAAAAAAATTTTTGGGGATGAAATTCTAATTTATTGAACTGGTACATTCCGGTCTTTGAAGGCAATGAACCTGGTGCGGTATATGTCGTCATTCATTTCTACCAGTAAGCCAGTGAATACTCAAAACATACTGTACTGCACTAAGTGTGCAGTGTGTATCTAAGTGTGAGCCTTGCCTAATTCTTTAAGGGTAACTATAATGTTTTGTTTTTGTGCAAATTGTTCTAATTATTAAATTATTTTTTTTTGTATCTTACTTTTAGATTCAGTGACAGAAGTTAAGACAGAAATATATGTCACCAGTTTTGGCCCAGTTTCTGACACAGATATGGTAAGTAATCTACTTACCTCAGCTGCTCAGACTACCCCACCTAACATCCCTTTGGGTACAATACATGCAAGCCCTACGTGACTAAACACAGTTGTAATCAGTGTCGGACTGGAGTGCCTTGGGCCCACCAGGGGAAATCATTCTTGGGGCCCACCCTTCTGCCACCATACTTATCTATGGTAACATTAATAAGGGTATATAACACGGCGTGATATGGGGCAGCATAGGGCTGCAAATGATTGCTTATCAGCAGGGCAGGTGATGTGCAGCCGACAGCAATGATCTAAGGGCCCTTTTACACAGAAAGATTATCTGACAGATTATCTGCCAAAGATTTGAAGCCAAAACCAGGAACAGACTATAAACAGAGATCAGGTCATACAGGAAAGCCTGAGATTTCTCCTCTTTTCAAATCCAGTCCTGGCCTTGGCTTCAAATCTTTGGCTGATAATCTGTCAGATAATCTTTCTGTGTAAAAGGGCCCTTAGCCACACAAAAGATCAAATCAGCCGACTATGGGGCATTTGCTTTCATGTCAGCAGATCTCTGGCACTTTTACATGGGCCGATCATCGGCTGAATAGACTTCCTAGGAGCACTTGTTACCAATTATTGGCCGGTGACCACAACCATTACTACCATATTGTTACTAACCAAATCTGGTATACTAAGACCAATGAACACCGCACCAGATTACAAGTAACAAATAATACCACCACATACTGACTAACACCGCCACATACTGACTAACACCACCGCTGGTACTGAATAAAATCCTCTGAACAAAGATCAATATACCCTCATAGAGTCATATAGAGGTAGCCCCAGCTCTACACCATATACATTACAGTGCACATAGATTTAGTGACTCACAGAAGACGTCTTCTCTGATCAGAGATCTTCCCTTTTCATCTTCTTTTCCATCTGCCCTGGGCCGTTATGAGAACTTCTCCGAGCCACGAATCCACGGAATCTGCCAGAGAAATATATTAGGCTCCTCACTCTGTCACCATCCTCATCTCTCTACACACTGCACATCTGTATTGGCCCCTTTACACCTTCTCTCAGTGGTTAGCCCTGACTATTTGTAGTGTGTGTGTGTGTGTGTGTATATATATATATATATATATATATATATATATATTTAATGTGTAGACACCTTGTAGATGGCCCCTTGTTCAGTCCTCCATGTAGATGGCCCTGTGTGCCTGTACTATAGTAGAGATCCTCCTCTGTGTAATCCCCTTACAGTAGATGACAACCTCTGTGCATTCCCTATATCAGGGGTAGGGAACCTCGGCTCTCCAGCTGTTGCAAAATGGCAACTTCCATCATGCCTGGACTGCCAAAGCTAAAGCTGTAGTTGTGCAACAGCTGGAGAGCCAAGGTTCCCTATTCCTGCCCTATAGTATATGGCCCCCTCTGTGTAGTCCCCTTATAGATGACCCCTCTGTGTAGTCCACTAAAGTAGATGCCCCCCTATGTGCATGCCCTATTGTATACACACCGCACCCAGTATAGTTACCCTTATAGATGCCCCCCATTGTTGTCCCCCTCTGTGTAGTGCCCTTTATAGATGCCTCCTCAGTGTTGTCCTCCTTATAAATTGCCCCCATCCAGTGTCCCTTATAGATGGCTCCCTGTGCTGTCACCCTTATAACTGGCCCGTGTTATCCCCATATAGATAGCCCCCTTATGTTGTCCATCCCTACCCCCTATATAGCCCCTTATGTTGTCTATTCCCCCATATAGCCCCCTTGTGTTGTCCATTTCCCCATATATAGCCCCCTTATGTTTTCCTTCCCCTGTATATAGCCCCCTTATGTTGTCCTTCCCCTGTATATAGCCCCTTATGTTGTCCTTCCCCTGTATATAGCCCCCTTATGTTGTCCTTCCCCTGTATATAGCCCCCTTATGTTGTCCTTCCCCTGTATACAGCCCCCCTTATGTTGTCCTCCCCCTGTATATAGCCCCTTATGTTGTCCATCCCTGTATACAGCCCCTTATGTTGTCCTTCCCTGTATATACCCCCCTTATGTTGTCCTCCCCCTGTATACAGCCCCCTTATGTTGTCCTCCCCCTGTATACAGCCCCCTTATATTGTCCTTCCCCTGTATACAGCCCCTTATGTTGTCCTCCCCCTGTATTTAGCCCCTCTTATGTTGTCCTCCCCCTGTATATAGCCCCCCTTATATTGTCCTCCCCCTGTATATAGCCCCCCTTATGTTGTCCTCCCCCTGTATATAGCCCCCCTATGTTGTCCTCCCCTTGTATATAGCCCCCCTTATATTGTCCTCCCCCTGTATATAGCCCCCCTTATGTTTTCCTTCCCCTGTATACAGCCCCCCTTATGTTGTCCTCCCCCTGTATATAGCCCCCCTTATGTTGTCCTCCCCCTGTATATAGCCCCCTTTATGTTGTCCTCCCCCTGTATATAGCCCCTTATGTCGTCCTCCCCCTGTATATACCCCCTTTATATTGTCCTCCCCCTGTATACAGCCCCCTTATGTTGTCCTCCCACTGTATATAGCCCCCCTATGTTGTCCTCCCCCTGTATATAGCCCCCCTTATGTTGTCCTCCCCCTGTATATAGCCCCCCTTATGTTGTCCTCCCCCTGTATACAGCCCCCCTTATGTTTTCCTTCCCCTGTATACAGCCCCCCTTATGTTGTCCTCCCCCTGTATATAGCCCCTTATGTCGTCCTCCCCCTGTATATACCCCCCTTATATTGTCCTCCCCCTGTATATAGCCCCCCTTATATTGTCCTCCCCCTGTATACGGCCCCGTTTATATTGTCCTCCCCCTGTATACAGCCCCCTTATGTTGTCCTCCCCTGTATATAGCCCCCCTATGTTGTCCTCCCCCGTATATAGCCCCCCTATGTTGTCCTCCCCCTGTATACAGCCCTCCTTATGTTGTCCTTCCCCTGTATACAGCCCCCCTTATGTTGTCCTCCCCCTGTATATAGCCCCCCTTATGTTGTCCTCCCCCTGTATACAGCCCCCCTTATATTGTCCTCTCCCTCTATATAGCCCCCCCATGTTGTCCTCCCCCTGTATATAGCCCCCCTATGTTGTCCTCCCCCTGTATATAGCCCCCCTATGTTGTCCTCCCCCTGTATATAGCCCCCCTATGTTGTCCTCTCCCTGTATATAGCCCCCCTTATGTTGTCCTCCCCCTGTATACAGCCCCCCTTATGTTGTCCTCCCCCTGTATATAGGCCCCCCCCTATGTTGTCCTCCCCCTGTATATAGGCCCCCCTATGTTGTCCTCCCCCTGTATATAGCCCCCCTTTGTTGTCCTCTCCCTGTATATAGCCCCCCTTATGTTGTCCTCCCCCTGTATACAGCCCCCCTTATGTTGTCCTCCCCCTGTATATAGGCCCCCCCTATGTTGTCCTCCCCCTGTATATAGGCCCCCCTATGTTGTCCTCCCCCTGTATATAGGCCCCCCTTATATTGTCCTCCCCCTGTATATAGCCCCCCTTATATTGTCCTCCCCCTGTATATAGGCCCCCCTTATATTGTCCTCCCCCTGTATATAGCCCCCCTTATGTTGTCCTCCCCCTGTATATAGCCCCCCCTGATAAAAAGAAAAAAAACACAAGACAACTCACCTAACCACACACTCCTCCGTCGGTCGCTGGCCTCCTCTTCTCCTGACAGATCTGCAGCTCCGTTGCGAAGTCCCGGCAGCGCCATCACTGACCTCAGTGTGCGCCGCGGTGGTTGGGACTTCCGGTATGCGCTCCATGAACCGGAAGTCCTAGCTGCCGTGGCGCACACAAGGTCAGTGATGGCGCTGCCGGGACTTCGCAACGGAGCTTGCGATACTCTTGTGATCGCAAGCAAATCTCTGCGGTCACAAGAGGGATTGACAGGGCGGGAAGCCATAGGCTTCCCGCCCTGTCAATCAGAACACTGCTTACATTTAACTGGAAGCGATCGTTGCGATCGCTTCCAGTTAAAAAGGGAGGTGCGGCCCCCGGCCCCCCTAGGAGCAGGGGGCCCACTCCAGCTCGGGGCCCACCGGGGATTTCCCCGGCCCCCCGGTGACCCAGTCCGAGCCTGGTTGTAATCATTGGATAAAGTTGTGTAAAGCCACTGCTTGCGGAGTAATAGATACAGTATGTGCTGTGGAGTGACAATCTGGCAGTTGTACAGATAAGACTGGATACAGTGAATGCATAACTGACCTCATTGTTCTATTGCTAAGTTTGGTAGAGGAGGGATAATGCAATGATGTGACAGACCCCCTGACGCTGGACCCTAGAGTGATGAGCTTGCTTGCGACAGTGTGCCTCTGCCGCCTCACTAGCAGTGGTGCATGTGCAAGATTTGTACATTGAAAAGGGGACAAATAGAAAAAAAGGAGAAAAATATTGTCACCATACATACCACAATAGCGTAGCACAGTACCAAATATACCAGTATACAGTGGTGTAGCTAAAGGCTTGTGGGCCCTGGTGTAAAGTTTCTGCATGCTCCCCCGAATCATATGCTGTCAAGGGCAGAATAAACACACAGGAGAGCAACAGGTTAAAAAACTACAACTCACATCATGAACTTTCAGCATGAACTTACATTATGAACAGCAACATGATGGGGGCTGTAGTTCTGCAACACCTAGTAAGTCACAGGCTGTAGAACTACAACTCCAATCATGGACAGTCGGCAGGACATGATGTGAGATGTAGTTCCGTAGTCTGGATAACCACAGACTGCAGAACTACAACTCCCATCATATACTGCCAACAGGAGGTTCACAGGTTAGTAATGCTCACCCCTCCTGGTTTCTGCTGTGCACTGGTGCTATGGCTAATTCTGGTAAGGTCTGAATGCTGTGTATTACACAGAAGTGCTGAGTGGCAGGATTTGGTTTAAAAATAAATAAATAAATAATAAAACCCAACTGACAATGCAATGTGTGTGTAAAACCCCTCTAAAAATGGACTGGAAATGTATTGGGATGTGCTAGAGACATACAACTATTGCATGCCTGAGGGGCTTATCAGGCAGACAAAATTATAACATTAAATTTTATAGTTAAACTAGTGAATTATAGAGCGACAGAAAGAGCACCAATACCTAAAAATATATGAAAAGGAAAAAACTAACACGTTTAATACTAATTATTATACTGAAAATAAAATCTAAAGAATTATATTATTTTGTTTTTCTGCATTTCTTAATATATTTCTTTATTAGGAGTACACAATAGATGTATTCTTCAGACAGAGTTGGCTGGATGAGCGATTGAAATTTGATGGACCAATAAAAACTCTACCCTTGAATAACCTGTTGGCAAGCAAAATTTGGACTCCAGACACCTTCTTCCATAATGGAAAGAAATCTGTGGCACACAACATGACCACACCCAACAAGCTGCTGAGGCTTACTTACAATGGGACCCTTCTTTACACCATGAGGTAATATGTTTTGTGTGTACTATAAAGCTGCTTTTTTTGTTTGCATCATGGTTGTTAATTTAAAATCTACATAAAACAGAAAAATTTAAAGTGTGTGTTGGGGGGGGGGAAGTATAACACAAATCCCTTTGTTTTAAACAAAATTTTATTATGGTTTCTACAAAGCATAATAAAGCAGGGATCATCACATTCCATAGGTAGTACAATTACAGGACAAAGAAAACAATAAAGGCGAGAGGTACATAGAAGAGTAATAGTCGAGGTCCATTGTATTGATGAGCAGACCCAAACTGCCAAGTTTGAGTTCATGCCTGAAGTCGGTGTCATGATCCTGACTGGTGGCAAGATGTTGGTTTACTGCTTAAGCACTTTTCACAGGTGCCAGGTGTGGTATGCACCCACCCCTGGATGTACCGACACACGCCTGTTAATAGGTTGGTGTAGTGCAGGTGTTGTGTGGGGAGTCCAGCAGTTAGATTAACTAGGGGTACAGGTTATAACAGTCTCTCTCTTTCAGTATAGTTGCAATATAGTAGATAATACTTGAGCTGACTGAGATCCCTTTGTGAGCTGGGTACTGGAGATATACTTCAAATACACTCGAAAATATACTTTTGAATATACTCTTGGATATACTTGATAGATCAAAGCCTCTCACTGGTGGAATATAGAAATCACAGCTTCTCGCTGGTGACTAATACTTGGACATAGAGTCTCTGAATACTTAACTGTTACTTGGAACAGTCTTAACTTGAATAGCGTGGATTACGGAGGACTGCCTGCAGCTGTGGTGGCTTTAGTGAAGAAGTACCTACGCCCATGGGTATGAACATCTGCCTAATGCTGTTGGTGGGCACAGAGCAACACCCAATCAAGTGACATAGTGGGTAGAGCTAGCTGTCGGGAAGACTCCTAAGAGAACCCAGAAGTCGGCAGTATGTTTTTCTGCTTTAGTTGCGCTTACCTAGCTACTAATGTTTTCTCCTGTCTAGTTATCAAGATAGAAGAAGGATAGCCACCCAGTGTGGATAGGGTTCCCATTTCCCGTCCTACTGCAGCTTCACAATGTTACGAGGTGAAAGTACTTGTAAAAGAAGTAAAGTTTCTCATATAGTCCTCACAATGGATCCTGGCCTCCAGGCCAAGCCATGGAATACACTGTAGCAGGAACACTATTTTTGGTACTCTCTCTAGAAACACACTGTTAGAACTGGCCCAAACTTTTTACATCGGATCTAATACCCCAAGGGGTTACCTGATTGGGCAGGGATCTTCTAGAAGATGCTGAATAGTAGCTTACAATAGCTTAGAGAACAGAGGAGAGATAAGTGTGAGATAGCCAGCTTAGGGATTAGTTCTCAGTTTAAAGGGGTTATGCAGTGCTACAAAAACATGGCCACTTTTGCACCACTCTTGTATCCAGATTGGGTGGAATTTGAAATTTAGTTCCATTGAAGTAAATGGAGCTTAATTGCAAACCACACCTGAACTGGAGAGAAGAGTGGGGCAAAAGTGGCCATGTTTTTGTAGCGCTGGATAACCCCTTTAACCACATACAGTGGCATAGACAATGGAATAAACATGTTCACAGTTAACCCTTCCCTTCAGCTGTGCTAAGTGCATAAGGCAAAGTGAGACATCTAGTGGGGGAGTGCAGAACACAGGACCTTCATCCTTGAGCATACCAGACAATAGTACCGACCTACAGGTGTGCTAGAAACAGCAGTGGCACACGCACTCTAGGATATCTCAACACCTCAGCAGCCAATCAGCAAAGTTTACTGTGTTAGCATTGCCCTGCAGGTGCATTGCTGCGATTGGTCGGCGGGACACGTGACCCAGCTGTATAATAGTGGCGTTCACATGTTCCACCGCCATTTTGCTGCTGGTTAGTATAGGGAGAAGTTGCAGCTGCAGGCAGGGAGATATAGGTCATAAAAAATTAACTAACTGCCCTTTTCAGGGCACAACAGTGCAATCTTCTGTGCTGAAGGTCTGGGGGTTTGGTTGTGAGAGAAGAGGAACTCTGTGCAGAGTGATTGCAGCAGCCTACCAGCCAAGTAGCCCCCACCAGGGGGACCCTCACGGGGTTGGGTACAAGATTACATAAATAGTCCTGGAGGTAGTCCGTCTTGACAGAGTGCCAACTTACAAAAAAGTGCCGATTATGCCATATCCTCTAATTTTATCGAATTCCTGGTTGATTGCTTGTCTCTGTTAGGGACAATGTTCTCCCGAGTTTGGCTGTTCCAGACTTTTTTTTACAATGCCCATTACTGCTCTTTTTTTTCCCTAAACCAGTGCCTATAGCTCTGAGATGGACTGGAGGGAGTAGGTACAGCCACAGGAGGGGGTATCGGGTCTTTTGGACAGTGTTCTGGCTCAAAGTGGGGCTCTCCCTGAGTCAGCAGCGGTGTCTGTAAATGAACTTCTGCCTAAGGGTACTTGGAGGGGGATCAGGCAAGCTTGATGGCCTCACTGGGAATGCTAGACTTCAGTCACTTACTTGAGCATCCATGTCACATGTTGACTCCCAGTATGATGGTGGTGGATCATGTGGAACTGCCTCCTCATCCCAGCCAGAGTTGATAGCTTCCATGTCAAGCTCTGCCCATTCAATGACCAAGTGTGAGTAATAACAAATGTTTTGCGATTTTTCAGACTTTACACGTACCGCATCAGCAACGGATTTCACTCTGCGAGTTTGCACCAAAATCCGCTGGAGATCCATGTACTGTGAAGGTCTATGGGGTTACATATCCGCAGCGGAATGAATATTCGTAATATATGTAACCCTGCCCCTTTAACCCCCTGCATCCCTCCGCTCACAGCCCCCGGCCCAGAGCATACATTACCTGCTCGGCGCCCCAGCTGTGTATGAGGCTCCCCTCGCTCCCTATCAGCCAATCAGTGCAGGTAATGTATGCTCCGGGCCGGGGGCTGCGAGCGGAGGAATGCGGGGGGTTAAAGGGGCCGGGTCACATACTGGCAGCGGAATGAAAATTCGGCTGCGGATATGTGCCCCATTCACTTCACACTACCAGAATCCGTCTGCAAACTCTCTGCATGAAATCTGCTGCAGATCCAGTACATGTGAAGGCACCGTTAGGGTATGTTCTCAGTATAGAATTATGTGTGGAATTTCAAGCTGAGGTAGCCCCACAGACTCCACTTGAAGTTCCACCTGTCCCATTGACTCAGTGTTATTTCTCAAGTTCAATGCTTGATCCGCCCAAAGAATTGACGTGTCAAGTCTTTGGGTGTACGGCAGATTGAGCTCGAGAAATGCATTGAATCAATGGAACAGACAGAACTTCCAGCAGAGTCCGTGGTGCAAACTCTGTTTGAAATCCCGCACTTAATTCTGTAGTGAGAACATAACCTCAGGGTATGTTCACACTATGTATCTGTGTGGCTGTATTGCGGGCTGTAAATAATCGGGCGTATTTTTCCGGTTCATGCGTACGCTGGAAAATATACGATATACGATATTGCGGCCGGAACTGTGCAAATTCACGGCCGTGGATTGACAGGCGGTCCGTAAGGAGTACTTAAAAAATAGCCGCCAATAATGCCGAATGCCGATGCCTCTAATAGTTAATATATTAAATGAATAAAACACATTTTCTTTGTAATAAAGTCCCTTTCGTTGTTCAATAATTTAATTCTAACGAATCCATCATTGTGCAATTAAATATACTGTTAAAATAAATATATATATAAATAAATGTATATTTATATATATATATATATATTAATTTTTTGACAGTATATTTAATTGCACAATGATGGATTCGTTTAAATTAAATTATTGAACAACGAAACTGATTTTATTACAACAAAAATGTGTTTTATTAGTTAAATATTAATTAGTACAGGAAGCTCCATTAAGCCGTTAATTCATATTCCCAGTAAATAGAGCAATCTGTACTAATCAACACTTTACTTTAATTAAAACATCAAATGTTTCTTCTAATTATGTTATCACAATAGCATTATTAGAAGAAACATTTTGAATTATATGTGCGCTCAGCTGATTGGCTGATCGGCTCAGCGCACATATAAAGAGCCGGTCCGCAGCACAGTGACTTCATTGTGCTGCGGACCAGAGAAGAGGACACATCGGGACATCGGATGGTGAGTATAAAGCTCTCCCCACCCCCTCCCCAGCACTGCACCCATCCCAGTAAGGAAGGGGGGTCACTTAACCCCTTCCTTGCTGGGATGGGTGCAGTCTGACATCAGTCTGGCCCCCAAGGGGTTAAGGGGGATGCAATGCATTATCCCTTAACCCCTTGGCGGCCAGACTGTAAGCAGCGATCTGTAAAGATGCTGCATACTGTAAGGTGCACAACACCGCTCACAATGATGGGTGTTGTGCTCCTGTTTGTGTGTTTTTTGTGTGTTTCTCCCTTTTTGTTTTTCAGATATCGGTATCCTGTGGATTACGTCAGATTCCATGGACTACGACGATGACCAGCGGTTGTTTGGTGTTTTTTTTTAATAAAATGGTCAATGAGGGGTGTGGGGGTGTTTTTATTTGAATAAAAAAAAAATTTTCACTTGTGTCTTGTCTTTATTTCTTTACTTTATAGACTTAGTAGTGGAAGCCGTCTAATAGACGGAATCCATTACTAAGTCGCGGCCTAGTGTTAGCCGGTATAAAATGGCTAACACTAACCCCCCATTATTACCCCAGTACCCAATGCCACCAGGGGTACTGGGAAGAGCCGGGTGCCAGTGGTCCCGGAGCATCAAAATTGGCGCTCCTGGACTGGGGCAGCAGCAGGCTGGTAAGATTTAGGCTGGGGAGGGCCTAAACCAATGGCTCTTCCCACCCTGGTGTTACCAGGCTGCTGTTGCTTGGTTTTTAACCCGGCTGGTTATAAAAATAGGGGGGACCCTATGCGTTTTTTTTAATTATTTATTTATTTAAAAAAAACGCATAGGGTCCCCCCTATTTTTATAACCAGCCGGGTTAAAAACCAAGCAACAGCAGCCTGGTAACACCAGGGTGGGAAGAGCCATTGGTTTAGGCCCTCCCCAGCCTAAATCTTACCAGCCTGCTGCCGCCCGATCCAGGAGCGCCAATTTTGACGCTCCGGGACCACTGTCACCCGGCTCTTCCCAGTACCCATGGTGGCATTGGGTACTGGGGTAATAATGGGGGGTTAGTGTTAGCCATTTTATACCGGCTAACACTAGGCCCCGACTTAGTAATGGATTCCGTCTATTACACGGCTTCCACTACTAAGTCTATAAAGTAAAGAAATAAAGACAAGACACAAGTGAAAATTTTTTTTTTATTCAAATAAAAACACCCCCACACCCCTCATTGACCATTTTATTAAAAAAAACACCAAACAACCGCTGGTCATCGTCGTAGTCCACCGAATCCGACGTAATCCACTGGATACCGATATCTGAAAAACAAAAAGGGAGAAACACACAAAAAACACACAAACAGGAGCACAACACCCATCATTGTGAGCGGTGTTGTGCACCTTACAGTATGCAGCATCTTTACAGATCGCTGCTTACAGTCTGGCCCCCAAGGGGTTAAGGAAGAATGCATTGCATCCCCCTTAACCCCTTGGGGGCCAGACTGATGTCAGACTGCACCCATCCCAGCAAGGAAGGGGTTAAGTGACCCCCCTTCCTTACTGGGATGGGTGCAGTGCTGGGGAGGGGGTGGGGAGAGCTTTATACTCACCATCCGATGTCCCGATGTGTCCTCTTCGCTGGTCCGCAGCACAATGAAGTCACTGTGCTGCGGACCGGCTCTTTATATGTGCGCTGAGCCGATCAGCCAATCAGCTGAGCGCACATATAATTCAAAATGTTTCTTCTAATAATGCTATTGTGATAACATAATTAGAAGAAACATTTGATGTTTCAATTAAAGTAAAGTGTTGATTAGTACAGAATGCTCTATTTACCGGAAATATGAATTAACGGCTTAATGGAGCTTCCTGTACTTATTAATATTTAATTAATAAAACACGTTGTTCAATAATTAAATTTAAACAAATCCATCATTGTGCAATTAAATATACTGTCAAAAAATAAATATATATATAAATATACATTTATTTATATATATATTTATTTTAACAGTATATTTAATTGCAAAATAATGGATTCGTTTAAATTTAATTATTGGACAACGAAAGGGACTTTATTACAACGAAAATGTGTTTTATTAATTAAATATATTAACCATGAGAGGCATCGGCATTACTGCAGAGGATCGCAAACCCCGGTAATAGCGATTCATGTAAACAGTTTCGCTGCTTTCCCAGAGGTGTTTGCATCACTTTCTAAAGATTTTATTTGTTATTTTTAGTTGAACCAGATTTCCAAGTAAATGACCGTATGTTTTCAGCCGCATGTCTATTTTTTCCCACGGCCGTAGTTTCAGCCGCACATTTCCAGCCGCGTAAAAACTATGGCCGGAAATATACATAGTGTGAACATAGCCTAAAAGTATAATAATTTGAAACATGATTATTAGAATTATAAAATATAAAGAAATATTTCACTTATTCTTTATTCCAGACTTACAATTCATGCTGAATGCACAATGCACCTTGAAGATTTCCCCATGGATGTTCACGCCTGTCCACTAAAATTTGGAAGCTGTAAGTATTTTCATATTTGTACTTTTGCTACTGCAACGGTAAGAGGCGTGTTAGACGTACACAACCACTGATCTGGTAGATTGGGCCTGCTTACTGAACCTATTAGACAGCAGTCCTTGCTGCATGGACATCGTCAGTGATGTCTGTGCAGCCCCTGCTTAACGTGTAATGTAAAAAACCTTATACATACCTGTCTGCGATCCCCTGTGTTCTTCTCACAATTGGTCTCTAAAGTGATAGGCCGCTCAGCCAATCACTGGCCGTGGTTGTCCTGTCTCTGAAGTGATTGGCTGAGCAGCCTGTCACTTCAGAGATTGGCTTAGAAGTACCAGCAGTGGCTGCGGGCAGAAGAAAGGATGACACCGGGGAGTTTTTCCAGGAATGTATGTATATAGATTTTTTTCTACACAGTCATCAGCCGTTGGCCAAGCAGCACTATTACACGTCGGCCAGCAGCCAATGATTTTTAGGTTTAGGAAAGAAGAGAAAGGGGGGACATGATCAAAACCTCTAAATATATTACTAGAGAGGCTAGTTGGGGGAAAGATCAGAAGCAACGTGAGAAAATATTACTTTGGTAGCAATTGCGAGAACGACCCCCGCTCGTGTTAATCATCGTGTGACACAGAGCCAAAAGGGGACCACGCTGAGCGTGAACTTCTCCCGTCTCTCTCTCTTCTGATCAGTCAGGGTTTGAACACTCAGACCCGGACCGATGAAAACATTTGACATGTCTCTCTGACATGTGCAAAGTTTTTTGAAACAACAGTGACACTTTAAATAAAATCTTGTAATCAACAAGGGTGAGTGCCCCTATTCATTAACTGTCTTTTACAGAATATGTATATGTGACTGCATCAGTATAGCACCCCCTTAGAAAGACTTACTCTCTGACCTCTGTGTGTGTAGCTGACCCCAAAGGGCGGCTGTGCCGCAGTGTGCCAGCTTATGCCGTGGTTTATTGATACATATATATCTTTATTGAGACATTTAGGCAAAGTGTGCTGTCTTTAAATTATACTGCTATATAATGAATGATGCTACAAAAAGAGCAACAGGGAGTGAATGCAGTAGATGCTGCAACCTCAATGACTATGCAGTGGTCTACCATGAAACTAGATGTTTTGCAACAGCTTTGGCTGGTGATCTGGCAGAAATGTTGTGGTAGGGGAATGGGCAGAGTGGGAGGGCTGTGACAAAGAGCTGAGGGAAAGCAGTGCGTTTTGAGAATTGTTGTACAGAGCAGCTGCTCTTCCAGGTAGCACAAGCATATGCCTCATACAATCTCTTACAAACTGAAAACTCCTTGCGTTCACATGTACAGGATCTGCAGTAGATCTGCAGCAGATTTGATGCTGTGTTTAGTTATTTAGTTATATTGATATCAAATCTGCTGCAGATCCTATGGCTGGGTTCACACTATGTATATTTGAGGCTGTATTTGTGAGGCTGTATAGCAACCAAAACCAGGAGTGGATTGAAAACACAGAAAGGCTCTGTTCACATAATGTTGTAATTGAGTGGATGGCCATCATTTAATGGCAAATATTTGCTGTTATTTTAAAACAACGGCTGTGGTATTGAAATAATGGCCGTTATTTACTGTTATATGGCGGCCATCCACTCAATTTCAACATTGTGTGAACAGATCCTTTCTGTGTTTTCAATCCACTCCTGGTTTTGGTTGCTATGAGGACCTGACATGAGGACCAAATACAGCCTCAAATATACATAGTGTGAACCCAGCCCCCACATGTGAACAAACCCTTAAAATAGTTGTTTTGCATGTACTTTATTAAGATTTGCCTTATAATTTAGATGATCATCTTTTCTCTCTACTCCTGCAGATGCTTATCCCAGTACTGAAGTAGTTTATGCATGGACCAATGGCTCTGACAAATCTGTTGCTGTGGCTCCAGATGGCTCTAGACTCAATCAATACGATCTGTTAGGTTTAGTAGTGGGAACTGAAACAATCCGTTCAAGCACAGGTATGCAGTGACAAATGCATTGGATGTAATTGCAGAGTTGTAAGCTACCATGTTAATGTATATGTTAGCTTTTTTTGTTGGCTTTTTTTATTACTGTATAAATACTTTGTGAGATTATACTTGAATATAGACAGCTGCTAGAATCACATCCTGCTTTGGCAAACAATAGCTATACAAAATATAGACATACTAAAAACAAAGATAGATGTTATGGTCAAAATGCATGTATAGGGAAGGATACAGATGATGTGAAGTGGAGATCACATCTCTTAGAAGGCATTTCTTCTACTTAAACTCTTGTAACCTGCGCTCTTCTTGATTCGCTTTTGATACTAAGGGTATTATGTAAAATATTTTTTTTAATTATACTAATAATAATACTGAAATTATACACTTATATATAGGATAACATAAACTAGTGCTCTGGAATCAAGGGTGATTTAAAAATTTATAATAATAACAACAATAATAGTGCACTAAATCTAAAGAAGATCTTTACCACCACCTAGTGGCCAACCATTATACTGCAATAATACCCTGATATACTGTATAAGATACCATAAAATGCCTTAAATCTAGAGAACTTTACCACCATTCAGTGGCCATTCTTTAGACTATAACTAAATGAACAGAAAACTTTAGGAGAATAACCTGTTGCGGCTGTGCTGGTTTATAAGCCTAATACCTCTCATGAACAGACAAGTAAGCCTTAACAGAAGCTATGCAATGAACATCTTGCACATCATTTTCAGGATGAAATGAACAAGTAAACAAATAATTTAAGGGGATTGTCTTATCAAATTGCAGCCTTTACTTCTGGCATTCCCTGTAAACACTGGATTTTACAGGGGGAAGTCTTAGACAGGAAAGGTTTGGATGAATAACCACTATTTAGATATATGACTGCTTTGTAATACAAGAACACTTGTGTTACGCAAAATTGGAGCTGCTTAAACTGAGAAGTTTTTCATTCTTGATCATAGATTGGGTCCCGAGCATGGGCCCCCTTTAAAGTACCCATATGGCCTAATACATACAAAAATAATGTTCCGTAGCTTATGGTGCTACTCTGTTTATGCATCTGCTCTTAATGTGCATGGGAGTTATATATACCTTTTCAGATATGTGTGGGTGCAGAGGTGATTCCAGCATCCATGCCATAAATGTTTCAGAGAGGAATACCAGGCAGCAGATGGAGAAAGCATGCGCTACACTGGTGCCTTCCTACACATCCTTTCCTACACGACCCTGGGGGAAGTGCCCTGCTTTTGCCTTTTAGCTACTACACCCCTGGACACACCCATATGAGGGTCTGAGAAGGAATAAAAAGATTGCGTTTACAGCCTAAGGCTATGTTCACACATCGTATACACTCCGGCCGGTTCCCATGCGGCGCCGCAAAAAACTGACAGGTCCATTAGCTCTGATGCGGGCGCGTGCTGATGCGACCGCATCAGAGCTCCACGGAGGAAAGATCATCCGGCCGGTACTTAAGTACCGGGCTGATCCGGGCTGAGACTGGCCGTTCCGTGACCCGGCCGGAGTCACGGAACGGCCGGTCTCATCCGTAGTGTGAACATAGCCTTAAATTTATAATCTATATAAAATTCTATTTTATTATTATCATTATTTTTATTATATGTTAAATGTCTCAATAATGTCATAATATCTGAATTTTAAAAAATATATTAAGGTAAAGAAGAGACAGAAGATTCATGCAGTAATGCCATGTTAGTTTGACCACCAACATCTGTTACTTTATTTTGTTTGACATAACATTTATTGTGTATTGTATGTAACTTAGCTGTTTTTACTTGCTTACCTCTTAGGTGAATACATTGTTATGACCACACACTTCCACCTAAAGCGTAAGATTGGATACTTTGTCATCCAGACGTACCTTCCCTGTATTATGACAGTAATTCTGTCCCAAGTGTCATTCTGGCTGAACAGAGAGTCTGTGCCAGCGAGGACTGTGTTTGGTGAGTTAAAAACATTCATCAAATCTTTTATATTGTACCTTTGTACCTATTGTACCTAGGTAAACTATTTGTATTTTTGTAGGAATTCCACAGGGCTTTCTAGTGTCATGTTTTCCATGTGGAAATAGCATGAAAGCTGCGGAAAAATATACAACTTTTACATTCAAATTGTACAGCAATTACCTCTTCCCCAGTAGTCGGAATAATGCCCCACCCACTTTAAGGAGTCACAGCAAACCCTTTTCTCTTTTACCAAGGGCCATAATTATCACTTATTAACTTCCATGTGTGAACATAGCCTTACCCAGGGCAATCAATCATGCGGCTTATTCAGTTCATGATAGTTACATGCACATTCCCGTTTACAGCACTGCTGTCACTCAATAGTTAAATTCATTCTTGTAGTAAAAAGTTTCAATGTAGCCATGGTCTAAAGGTGTTACACTGTAAAGGTGCTGTGAAGGTGCTTTAAGTCCCCATCTGGCACTGTGATTAGTCAAACTATGTAAAAACATCTGACAGATTCCTTTTTTATTTGATCTTGTAATATATTTCAGATGTTTTCCACATCATTTCATATTGTCTGTCTGATTGCTTTTCTTTTCTTTAGGTGTCACCACTGTGTTAACAATGACAACGTTAAGTATTAGTGCACGGAACTCTCTTCCCAAGGTTGCATATGCCACTGCAATGGATTGGTTTATGGCAGTGTGCTATGCTTTCGTTTTCTCGGCTCTTATTGAATTTGCGACAGTCAATTACTTCACTAAAAGAGGATGGGCCTGGGATGGCAAAAGGGCCCAGGAGGGTCATGCATTTAAGGTGAGTAAACATAAGTATAAGGATTTAGAGATTACTGTATGTAATGTAGCTGTCTCCCTACCTGGCAGCCTTCAGCTGCCTTAAGCAAGTCTAAGAGCGGCTAGACAGATGAAGGCTGCATCACTGGTGGGTCAGGGGACCGATTTTTCTCGCCCTTGAAACAATTCTGAGAGAGCCAATCTTACTGCGAAGCATAACATTGACCAGTATAAGCAATCTAAGACTTAAAGTGTAACTCTCATTTAAAAATATTTTTGCAGAAATCAATAGTAAAAGCGATTTTAAGAAACTGTGTAATAGGTTTTATTAGGCAAAAAAAGCCTCTTTCTGTACTCAAAAAGCTGAGGGTGATGAGTGAGCAGGAAGAGGAGACAAGCAGATGTACAGTTTGCAGACTGTCTGGGCACATAAAACCCTGGATTCACAGGTCGGAAAGGTCAATGCTAGTCTGGGAACTAGTACAAAAGGTAACACTTTTGCTTAATAAAACCTATTGTAGAGTTTTATAAAATCACTTGTACTATTTATACTTATGGATTTCTGAAAAGTGACATTTAAATAACAGTTACGCTTTAAAAGGTGTAAAAAAATGTTTATATTAAAATATTTTGAAACACTGTCCTCCAATAAAAGTTGAAATAATACCCCCTTTCCCATTTTACAAATGTAAATATGTGAAAATAAATAATAATAATATTAAACATATGTGGTATTGTAGTGTGTGGAACAGTCCAGACTAGTCAAATATAATAATATTGTTCCTTCATGGTTGAGGCTATGTTCACACAACGTAGAGACCAGCCGTTCCGTGACCCGGCCGGGACATGGAACGACCGGTCTCTGCCCAGATCATCTCGGCCAGTACTTAAGTATCGTCCGGATGATCTTTCCGCCCGCATCAGAACTCCCCATAGGACACAATGAAGCAAGCAGCCGGAAGTCGTTCGCTTCATTGTGTGAACTGACAGGGCTTTCTGTGGCCACAATTCACTGAAGTGCGGCTGCAGAAAACTGACATGTCAGTTATTTGCAGGTCCGCATGGGATCCCGGCCGGAGCGTATACGATGTGTATAAGCTCCGTCCGGGATCCCATAGCAGATAAGGCAATGTTCCACTTCGCATAAAGTACGGCAGTTGTTGCCGATGGCAACAACGGCCGTACTTTTATGTAGTGTGAACATAGCGTAAACGAAAAGGAAAAAAAAAAAGTCAGGATTGTATTTTTTACAACCTATATCAGAAAAGAAGGCAAGTAGGAGAGCTTTCCTTTACTGTTACCTGGGCATACGTGCATCAATTACATTTGTCATGAAGGTGTTAAACATGATTTGGAAAGATCCAGCCCAGTTTACATAAGGTCTAATAGTTGACAATGTATATCAGAGCAAAAACCAAGCCATGAGGAGGAAAGAACTGCCTGCAGAGCTCAGAGACATTATTGTGTGGAGGCACAGATCTGGAAAAGGGGACAAAAACAAACTGAAAGTTTCCAAGAGCACAGTTGCGTCCATAATTTTTATTTGAAAGAAGTTTGAAACAACCAGAACTCTTTCTAGAGCTGGTTACCCCATCAAAGAAACTGGGGAAGGAGAGCCTTTGTAGGAAATGTGATCAAGAATCAAATGGTCCCTCAACATTCTGGAGGGGGGGTGTTAAGAAGATTGTACGCTGGTCTTATATTAGGCCCTGCCCCCTTTCCCCAGCAGGATTCACTAAAAGGCGAACGCTGAACCTGTGCCCAGCGTACTAAATCTAGATTTGGATCATGATTTACACCTGTGAGCATGCCTCCTCCCCGTCTTGTCACGGCCCCCCAAGCTGCCCCAGCCCGCTCATCGGGCAAGCGGGGCATACGGCAGGCGTACGCCAGGGAAAAGTGACGAATCTGCATCTTCTCCCTGGCGTACGCCTCAGGCGGACCTTTTATAAATGTCCCCCTCTGTGTGCAGATGGGAGACACTTCAGAAACCTCACTGCAACCTCCACCAATCTGGGCAGATTAGCCCACAAGAAGTCTCTCCTCAAACAAGTTTTTCTGTTCCAATGAAACCAAGATTAAACTTTTTGGCAATCTGACACTGCTGGTCACTTGCCCATTACCATCCCTACATTGAAACATGGTGGTGGTATAGTACTGTAGAGTGTTTTTTAGTGGCTGGGACAGAGAGACCGTTCAGGGTTGAGGAAAAGCTGGATAATACAAAGTACAGAGATAATCTCAATGAAAACCTGATTCTGGATCTCAAAATAGGGCAACGGTTAAAGGGGTTATCCAGGGTTAGAAAAACATGGTCACTTTCTTCCAGAGACAACATGACCATTGTCTCCTGTTCAGGTGCGGTTTCTTGTTTGGCTCCATTCACTTCAATGGAACCGAGTTGCAAAACCTCACCCCAAAATGAGAAAAGAGTGGTGCTGTCTCTTGAAGAAAGTGGCCATGTTTTCCTAACGCTGCATAACCCCTTTTACAGGCAGTGGCCATGTTTGCACGGCGTAAAACTCCAGCCATTCTGTGATGCTGTTTGTTAAGTTCATCCCGGCCAGTACTGCAGTACCGGCCGGATGATCTTCCTTTGTGCTGAATTGGCATGTGGGCGCATCCCAATTCACCACAGTGTGACTTATCAGGCTTGTGCGGCCGCTGTTCAATGAATAGCAGCCGCACAAAACTGACATGTCAGTTTTTCGTGCGGCTGCTAGGGATCCTGGCCGCAGTGTATATTATGTGGGATTTCCTCAGACTGCAGTGTACATAAGTTTTGAATTAATCACAGCCGTTGTTGCAAATCAGCAACAACGGCCGTGATTAATTCAAAACTTACGTTGTGTGAACATGGCCAGTGAATGTAAGTACAGAGCCAAAACAACTCTGATTTAGTGACCTGACAGCTTGAGAGGATCTGCAGAGAAGAATGTCCCAAACTCCAGGTGTGTAAATCTTTTGGCATCATAGCCAAGAAGACTGGAGGCTGGAATCACTGCAAAAGGGGCTACATCTAAGTACTGAGTAAAGGCTCTCAATATGTCAGTGCAATATTTTACATTTGCCTTTTCAGTAAATTAGTAAAGATTTCTAACATTCTGTTTTCACTTTGTCATTAAGGGGCACTGAGTGCAGAAAGATGGAGGGCTGCAACATAACACAGAGTGAAAAAGGAAAGGGTCTGAGGTCTCTGAATGCACTGGGTTATGATAAGTGTTTATATAAATTTTACATTCTCACTAAGCAACATTTTATCTAAACAAGGTTCTTAAGGTCAGAGCAAACATAAGCCAATACTGTGATCAAATAACTGTTACAATGGCGGCGGTTCCAAAAATCCCTGCATCCGGGTTGTGTGCAATAAATCCTTAGTCGATGTCTGGTAGGTTAGAGGTTCCTCCTTTTGCAATGTAGTCGCAATGTTTCACTCAACTTTTGCAAACATAATTAAGGATTTCTTCTAGTAGCCTTGGTTCTTATTACATCTGGCTCATAAAAATCATAAATATGTTTATATTTTTCTAGATAAAAGAACCGATAATCCTGGCGAAAAAATCGAACACAACATACAATATTGTTGGAACAACTTACACCCTCAATATCAAAGAACCAGCCCTTGCAGCCATTGCAAAGAACGCAGCTCTCCCTCCACCCCCTCTCTCTCCTCCACACGCTGAGCTAAAACCTCTGGATGGTAAAAAATCTTATAACAGTGTCAGTCGCATTGATAAGATTTCTCGCATTGTCTTCCCTGTCCTTTTTGCCATCTTTAATCTGGTGTATTGGGCTACATATGTGAACCGAGAATCAGCGATCAAGGGAATGATTCCAAAATAACGTTCTGGCTTGTAGGGCATCTTACCTGTTTTATTCCCACCAGGTATCTACAGGTGACTGGCTATTGTATAGGTTTATGATGTCTATTTTTCTCTTTTTTGCTCACTGTGATATTCACCCTAGAGGGGTAATTTGCGTTTTTTATGGTAAACTACCACAGCCCTACATTTTTTACAATCAATGTGATTGTGTTCTAGACCATGATTTGGCCTATAGTACTAGCCTCTGGTTTGGATACATATCCACATGGGCTAATATATCTCTTTCTGATACAACACTGATGATTGCCTATACATGTGCTGTTTGTAATGTTCTATACCAGTATCCTTTCTTGGCTAAAAGTACAGTTGGATTTTTTTTCTATTTTTTGGCAGCTTCCCTTTTTTTTACATAAAATCCAATCTGCAGTATTTGTATTGGCTGAACTGTAATCTTTTTATTTATACTTGAATGCATCGTTCTTAAGATATAGTTACATTCCAGTAATATTCTATCATTCTCTACTAGTGACCTAGTTTACATGTGCTCACTTCTGATCATTGTATAGTTTACACATGACTTTGTTTTATGGCAGCATAGTTATATGTACTGTATTAAAGTCAGGTTCCTAATTCAGGTACCTGGTTTATATGTTTTTAAATCCTAAAAGCTTCAGGTTCAGAGACAATACACTGTACAAATGATTTCTTTTTATGCAAACCTCTTTAAATCTGAAGCTCTGGCCAGTAATATCTGGCTTAGTAATATCAAGATCAAGATTCTATATAGGCTTTAAGATATGAACACCATTAGACCTGATGTAAAATGGTTGTCTTAATACCTGTTGCCAAAGTAGCATGAAATCAGGTTGTGCCTGCTAACTTAGCAGTTCTAGCATTGCACACTTACATACATGTCAACAGTTCCATGCGGCTAAACTCCTCCAAATGTAATGATTTACAGAAATCTATTCTTAAAGGAGTTATCCGGCATGACAATTTTTTCTCTGTATAATGCTGCTTTACTAGAAAACATCATAAACATGTTATGCTTACCTCTCCACGCTCCCCTGGTGTCCCCCCACTGACTGCAGCCCCGACATTTCTGAGATGAACTCGTCTTGGGAGTAACAGCCTGCTCAGTCAATCACTGACTGAGACAGGACAGGGCCACGGCCAGTGATTGGCTGAACAGGCTGCCACTCCCAAGATGGGTTTTCCTCACAAATGGAGGGGCTGCAGTCAGCACCTGAGGACACTGGGGGAGCCAAGAGAGGTAAGCATAATGGGGGAGATTTATCATACATGGTGTAAAGTGAAACTGGCTCAGTTGCCCCTAGCACCAATCAGATTCCACCTTTCATTTTCCAAAGAGTCTGTAAGGAATGAAAAGTGGAATGTGATTGGTTGCTAGGGGCAACTGAGCCAGTTTTACTTTACACCATGTTTGATAAATCTCCCCCTATATGTTTATTATGTTTTTAAGTAGGGCAGCATTATATCAAATATCCAAGATGTAGTGAGCCATAATAAAGCAGGAAGTTTTGAATTATAGCATTAGCATTGGACAAGAAGGTCTAGCTCACAATGAGCATTCTGATCTTTTCTGAAGGTTTTAAAGTTTATTGGGGTTTATAGACCTTGCTTCTATGAGCCTTGCTTTGTGCTCTGGGGCCCAGTCATGGTGAAATGGAAAAGAGCCTTCCCCAATAATATAATAGTATGTAATGTAATAGTCTAAAACTCTTTGTGTGCCATAACATTAACATTACCATTAACATCCCACTATTGATCTTTACAGTATGCACTATACATTCCAGGCACCCACCAAACCCTGATTCACCCATCACACTACCAGTGAAACATAATTGAACACCCTCAGAGAGTACTCTGTCTAGTCTAGTGGCCTGGGTGATTTGCCTTACTCAAGCTGATACGTGGCATTGTACCCAATGATCTCTGGTTTGTGTGCAGCTATTCAACCATGAATTCTTGTTTTGTATTCTTCACACACTTCAACGCTTAGTGGCCCCACTTTGTGAGTATTTGTCCTCAACTTGTACATAGTCAATGAGCACTCACATGTCGGCCTGTGTAAAAGAACCCTTACTTTTACTACATTTTCACTGGAGGCCAAAATATTGACTAGTTGCAGGGAACTGTGCAGAATCTTGTTCCTGGTTGGTTTACTGTAAGAATGCTTGAATGTCTCTATTACTTTTAACCCATTATGGGGAACATGCATGACAATCTGATTTCACTTGTACATAATTTCCATTTTTATCCTTTTTTTTTTTTTTTTAATAAAGTAGGGTCTTTTGCTTGCACTTTTTCCACTATATTTTTTATGCCACTTCCTATGTTTATTCTGGTTTTCATAGTAAATTCATAGTTTTGCTAAAATTTCTTGCTGATTTCTTGACATTGACCGTCAGTCATAATTACCACTGTGCTCCTCTTAAGCATTCTCATAGAACACAATCACCTAACTGAATAGGATACAGTAAAATTCTATGTGCCTGGCTTCCACAAAATGAATGCTGTACTAAGACTACGATAAGTAAACCTAGTACTGGGTACCTGAATAATATGACTTTCAAGCTAGCTTCACACACAGTAACATAAAACCAAAACATGATGGTAAAAGTAGGAAGAAATAGGGACATTTTCTTATCTAATAATGTACTACATTTAAGTGTGTGGAGAATTGTCAGTCAAACATTTTTTTACAATGTATGCAAAGATGGTTGTTTTTCATAGACTATAACATAACACATTATTATACAAGACAACAGCTTTATTTTTATTTTACTAACTCACAAATGTGTTTTGCTTTTATTTCTCTGTGTGTAAACTTAGCCTTTAGTTCACAGCTTGACATTAATAAAAAAGGGGTTGGAACCTTAAAGAGACTCTGTTAGTAGGTTTATGCTGTCCTATCTTAGGGTAGCATAAAATAGTGACAGAGAAGCTGAACAGAATGCTGTATCACATTGTTCTGTGCAGCTGATTCAGAGATATCCTTATGTATAACCTGGACAATAAGTAGTCCTCTTCATCATGCGCATGTGTCCTGGATATTTATGAGAAGTAAAAAACTACACCCATTAGCTGCTGATTTTCAGTTATCTATCCATGCTGTGTATAAGCAGTCAACTGTCAATCAGCAGCTGGAGGGCTGGAGGAGGGGTGTGGCAAGAATCCTATTCTCCTGCATATTAGGAGAACGGCTAAACAGAATGATGTAAGCAATACACCGATCAGTTCAGCATTTCTGTCACTAGTTTGTGCTGCCCTCATTTAAGGTAGAATAAACCTAGTGACAGATTCCTTTTAATGTATGTTCACAGGCAGTATTTTGGTCAGTATTTTGGTTACTAATTTTGGCTGAACCAGGAACTTAACAGAGAAAAACTATAATGTAAAGATTTGCACCTTATCTGTGTTTTTGACTCACTCTTGGTTTTGATTAAAAATACAGACTGAAATACTGTGTGTGAACCTTGTCCAAACCATGAAAGCCTGTATCATATCATTCTAGACTACAATTGTTTTTTAATGTGGTGCTGGATAACAGGAGTTTTACTGTATATGCACCTCTGATTGGTTAAATGGCTTTTGGGGAGTTTTATAGAATAACTAGTTTGGTGAAAAAAAAACACTGCATGAATAAAGCAAGAGATTTATATATTTGATAAAGAACTTACCTTGATAAGATTACAAAGCGTACGACATATTGTGTGTCTGTGGTTTGTCATTCCAAAGTTAGATCATAAAAGCTGTGTTTGATTTAAAACAAGTGTATTTGGGGTGTTTTAAAGTGTATAATATGTGTCAGCTAGTAAAAAATATGCATCAGTTTGCTATGTGCTGCAAATTTTGTACTTTTTGTATGACATGACTTTATTCAAGCTGATCCCCTCCCTAAATCACATTAGGAAATGAACTAGTTTGTAAAGGCTGTTACCACAAATGTGTTGTTTCTCACTCTCTGTTCTTGTACTGTACATGTATCCTTTGTTCACTCCTAAATTGTCTTGTTAAAAGGTAACATTTATATAAAACTGGTGAAAAAATAAACAAGAAATAGTCTCTAGATTGAATTAGAATGCCAACACTGGTTTGTTGACATTGGTCTTTGGTCTAGCTGATGGTTTCATTTATCAGTAACTGTCTATAGCAAATCATTGACTTTGCATTTTATCCAATTGTGACTTACAAAATGAAAGCACTAATCTGGCTGTTTTTAAGCTACAACTCACTTTTAGTAGGTTTTACATAAACATTACTTATTAAGTGGCAAAACGTCTTCTGAAGGCCCATGGGGTGGATAACTGCCTGATACCAAGCAGCTCACGTATTATGGGCCTTTACACGGCTTAATCAGCCACATGAGCGATCACTGGATTCTATCATTAATGACCACACATCACTTGTTTACACAGGGAGCATTTTCTCATTCGTCAACTGATGGCTGCTCTTTTTACACAGATCAGTTATTGGAATCACTGCAAACACTTATTCAGCTAATAATTTACTTATGCTAAAAGGGCTTTAAAGTGGAACTACGGTTAAGAAAGACTTAACCCTGCTCAATCCACACCCATAATATAAGCTTGTTTGTAACAGGTTTCTATTACATGAATTAGGCCGGATGTCTGCAGCACATCCTGACTCACACCCAGAAGCTGCTGAAAATCCTCACTTCCTGGTTCATTCTGTCTCGACTCCTCTGTCCTCCCCCTCCCTTCTGAGACAGAGGTCACATTATCTCTGTCTCATCTGTGGCCAGGCAAGCTGTAACTCCTCATCTGAAACCCTGTCCACCACAGTGGTCACCTGGCCAAAAGTGGGTAAACAACAGTGTCTCCTGAGTAGTATAGGAGAAAGAGGACACTAATCTATGTAAATGAATAGATAGACAGAGGGATAGATAGATACTGTGGTTACCATGCAAAGCAGAAGCAGATCGAACCAGTGGTGGGATAGCTGGAGTTCCACTTTAAGTAACTATTGGGAGACTTAAGGGATTGTGGGGAATTACTCTCATTCAGCAATATTACTTAAACCTTTGGCAAAGATTTATCAAGTTTTACGATTTATGAACTTGTATGCTTATGTATCTAGAAAACTATCTAAAGTTAAAGCTCACAGCACTGCTTTCATTTTCCATGAGCACTACAAGAAATGAAAGCTACACATTGTAGGGGTTTTCCTACATTACACAATGAATTGGGCTAAAAAGCACCATGGCGACATGTAACTGCAGCTTTGCCACCACTACACAGTAAACAAAGACAAACTTTGTTTACTGTGTGGTGTGGGCCCTGAATAGATCAGTAGGGGTGCCTGCACTCTGTCAATCAGTTACTGATGTCAGTCACTGACGTTTCACTACCAAAAAAATATATATGATTCAAGCTTAAAGTGACACTGTCACCCCCTTTTTGCATTATGACTTTAAAGGGTAAAGGGTAAATTTTGCAGGTGTAAAGGGTCAATTTTGCCGTTTTTAAGCCTTGTTTTATATCATACTTCATGGTGCTTGTTCCAGTTCCAACAGAGAATTCTGTTGCGGAATTCCGCCTCTTTTGCGCTGTATGAACTGGCCCTAACACTAAATTATGGAAAGGGTAGAGCTGAAAGCCGGATTTAATCTCTCTATAACACAGGATGGGACATTGTTAATGGAGACTATGTAGAAATTAGCATAATCTGCTTTTTGGAATGAAATTAATATTAACAAATGTCTCCATAGGCTTTAATGGTCAACTAAATATCAATAACAATAATAAGGCAATTGATCTTAGTTACAACCTCTAGAACATGTGAATGAGAGTATCTAACTCCGCTAAATAACAGTAAATCCAAAGCCTTAAATGTCTGTGGCAAAACAAACCCAAGTCTGGACCTTGAATTTATTCTTTGCCCTTAGGTGGGTTTCAGGGCTGATGTCTAGTAACCTCCTTGTCCCTGCGAAGAATTTTTCCGTGCTTCTACGTTCAATATTCTCCTTAATGATCTGCCATCTATATGTTGAACAGACTTCCCTAATGACAAGTAGACAACCAGCCTGCCAATATGAGACAATAAACTAAGGGCCCTATTACAGAGCGATAATTGGCTGCATCAGGCCAATTCAGCCAATTATCACTCTGTGTAATAGAGACAATGATCAGCTGATGACAATGAATTGCCCTAAAATCATCGCCCATCGACTGACAGCTAACGATTCGAATACACTGTTATATATTTCCTTGCCACACTACCGGTCTTCTCCTGCCCTCTGCTTGCTTCCCGGCCCACAGTCCCAGCCAGTGATTGGCTGAGTAGCCTGTCAGCTCACACAGGCCGTTCTAAAGTTGCACCCACTGGGAAGCAAGCAGAGGGCAGGAGAAGACTGGAAGCATGGAGAGGTAATGTATAACAGTTTAGGGCAAGGGCTGTACGGATATTGCTAACAATGTCCGTGCAGCCCTTGCTAAACGATTATTTTACGTTATTGATTGGGCCATCATCAGCCCATCTAATGGGACCCTTACATCTCTAGGGAGGAATACTCTTTCTTCAACAGCGGAGAAAACGAAACGCTTCAAATCCTTTAATGGCTTCACAAGGAATGTCTGACTCTATGTGGATTCTTTTGTAACTCTGCAGCATCCTTCATTCCAGTAGAAAGGAACAATGAGATCATTAGACAGGAAGTAGTGATATGTTTACTACTGCCGTATGGATTAAATTTCCTCATTACTACACCAGAATACTTTTATTGACATGCAAACATATTTAGTAATTGATAGGAAGCTAGACCCGTTTTTAACGATACTAACCTGCTGATAGATTCTAATAGGGCAGGGGGACAGTGCAGATGACAATACCTTTATTATGTGTGTGCTGCGCTATTAAGCTAAACACATACATTTAACTACCATATAAATAAGAGTGTGGGTGGATCAGTGCTCTGAGGGGTAAATGGAGGCCCCCAGTGCAGCAAAAGCCCTCATTTTTATGGTAGTATAACTTAGGGTTTTAGCATTGTTGCGCACATTTTAGGGATACCCTCAGCCACCTTTCTCACTGCCCTATCAGGAGGTTAGGATGATGTATCCTCCTTATAGATTCCCTTTAAGGAAGTGTACTTGAATGTCATGTGGCAGTTTGGGAAATTTACGTAGTATGCCTTAGTTTGGGTGTATTCTTTTTATTAACCCAAGTGTATGTTACATTTCCTTTGTAACAAGTTTAGTTGGTCTTATGAAAAGTGCTAAAGTGCCTGTTATGCCTTTTCTTTCTGGTTCTTTTATAGCTACCGCATAGCTCAGTGTATAATACCTTCTACAGCTGGACATTAAGCATAAATTTCCTAAACATTTTAGTGTTTAAAGTAAATTATATAATTTGGAAAACAGCCTCTTTCATCTAAAAACTGCACCTGTTCATGGGTTGCATCTTGTATTGCTGTTCATTTCTACCAAAATAAATATTAATGGGCAGCTGTAAAGCCTTACACAATAGGTGTGATCTATGTTTTTTGAAGTAAGCAGGCATGGTTTTCCAGTCCCTTTAAGCCTACATATATAACAACTTTCATAATTCTGCTGGTTGCCCCTGGAAACAGACAGCAGATGAGATCCAATCCAATCAGCTCTTACTGTATAATTGTCATCTGAATTCCCACAATTTTCAGCTCTCTGATTACAGCAACCTGACAGATTTGTGAATTTAATTTCAGACGTGTATGGAGAAAGGTTTTCTCTTTTTTTTTCATTTGCTATTCCAGCACTGCTGGCAGCTCTAGTAAGTAATTATATACTGCTTAAGCAATGGTTTCTTATAGTGTTAGTCTACTGGTACATGTTATGTTTTCTGTGATAAATCATGCCAAAGTGTCAAAGTGTAAGGGTCTTAATAGCAAAGTAAAAATGTTTACACGTGTGCTGTGATTACAACTGTAAGGATTTTTTTTTAACAATCCCTCTAAATATTTTGGTATAGATTCATTATTGCTCATTTTATTTTTAACTGGGGGTTCCAGTTTCTCCAAACTATAACTGGCTATGCATAACAGGACATGCAAATTCATCAATGGAAGTCAAGCTAACTTTGTGATCCACCTTTGTATGAAGATAAATAAGACTTTGTAGTTATCGTTAGTATACATAATGAGAATGCCTTCTATAACCCCTACATTTGCCCTCTTACTATCTTTGTGCTAGTGCATTGTTCTTGTTTGTTTTGTAGTGTACTTTACATTTTTTATGCCTCAAAACCTAAAAAAAAAATGTTTACGTTGTGTTTCTTGAACAGTAAATAAAATGGTGTAAACCTGTTCATCTCAGAATGTAAATATCATGATTTCACAATAAACAAACATTTGGAATGAACTTATGTCTGTTTTGTCTTTAATACATGTGTAATAAAGGCCATATTAGACAGCCCGACTCTCTGTAAGCAATCACCGATCTGCAAGATCGGCACTTGCATACCGAGCCTATTACACGGCTCGATAACCGTGTGGATGGGGCTGCACAGACATTGTTATTGATGTCTGTGCAGACCTTGTTTTACAGGGGTAAAATAATAAGGATAATGCTTACCCCTCCACAATGGCCCTCCTACCTTTTCTCCTCGTCCTCAGCTGACTGCAGCTGCCACTGGCATTTCTGCCGTGACAGGCCCCTCAGCAAATTACTGCTGTGGCCATTGATTGGCTGAGCAAGTTTTTATTGCAGAGACTGGTTCAGAAGAGTCAGAAGCAGCTGCAGTCAGCTGGGGACGCAGAGACAAGGCAGGAGGATACAAATGGGTAATGGGGAGGTAAACACCAGGCTTATTATTTTGTATACACTAAGGGGGACATTTATTAAGTCCGGCGTTTTTCTGCGCCAAACTTAAAAATGTCCCTGCAGCTCCAACAATACGGAGATTTATGTAGAGGCGCACTGTCTCTACATAAATCCAGTGCGGGCGAGTTCGCGCACCAGGAAACCTACGCCAGCTCAGAGCTGGAGTAGCGTTTCCTGACTATTTTATGGCGAACAAATTAATGAATTGAGCGGACTCTGAGTCCGCTTCCCCTGTTCCGCCCCCTCCACACATCCTCCCCGCCCACCTGGCGTACCTAGCGGAAATGGCCAGATGCAAATATTTTATTCGCAAAGAGGCCATTTGCGAATAAATTTATACGCATCTGGCCATTTTCCGCCGAAAACTACGCCTTTTTTCATTGATAAATGTCCCACTAAGCATTTCTTTCATAAGTCTTAAGACTTTTGCGCTACAGTAGCTCCTCTGCGGCATCAGACTAGGTTGGGTAACTCCCGCTACCCATGTGCATAAATAAGTCCTGGCTGCCCATGACACTAAAGCCCCTATTATATGGGGCAACTGGAGAAGCTCTTTGTCCCCCGCTTGCTGCCACTGCCGGGGGGCTGCCCGGGTGATCGCTTGGTCGTTCGGGCAGCCCATAGCTCCTAGCAGTTCGCTGCTATCACAGTCGTTTGACAGCATATGTTCATCATGTCAGCTGACTGTTGCCTTCTATCACAAGGGACAATTATCAGCCGTATCAAGAGAATGTGGACGATAATTGCTTTGTGTAATAGGGCCTTAGGAATGGCCCATCAATTATACTTCCCTTTGCTACTTTTATTAGGTATTTACACTCTTTAGATGGTCTGACCGTGTTATATAGCTATTACAATTTTTGTTCTTACCAAAGTTGCTGAAATTTCACACTTGCCCATTTTCCTGCATCTAAGACATCAAAAGATGGGCTGTTCACTTGCTGTCTAATATAACTCATCCATTGACAAATCTACTGCCACAAAATAAAACAATTCCTCTTATCTGTCAGTGGTTTTCATGTTATAGTTGATCAGTGTATATTTGACATTTTCATGGACCAAAACCAATGTACCAAAACATACAATATGACAAACCTTGCTTATATGTCATAAGGTTATATTTACTTCTATTGTTTGTCATTTCTTTGCCCATTCCTGATTTAAAATTAGTTTGCTGGAATTTGACATTTTAACCTAAACGTATGTAGCAATTAAAAAAAAAACAAGAATGAAATGTTTCTCTTAGGGAGACATAACAGGACTTCCTCAGACAATGTGTGGAAGCAACAGAGAAGAGGAGACAGGAAAGGGAGAGGTGTAATGGGCATTCCTTTATGCTTCCGTCATTGTCAATATCTTACTGGTGTGGTCACCCAACAAAAGATTTTTATTTGTTGTGCTTTGTTGTACTCTATTAAACAGCTGGGACTAAGGAAAGCTTATCCAAACTAAAGATTCAACTCACAATTTCCTCAAATACAGAAAACACAATTGTGCCATTGTCTTAAGAAGTATAGTCAGTTCAGTCACAGCAGTTTTTTAAGGTCCTCCGAAAATATCATTGCTAGGTTCAAGTTCTAAAATCCTCACGTAAAATATAGAAAGAAGTAGGTATGGCTTTAAACAGTAGTGAGAAAACTATAGCAAAAACTAAAGCAATTTCTGGTTGTGCAACAAGAACCCCTCATGTTGTGTTGCCATGATTGCATGGCACTGTAACACATGCAAGGGAATAGGGTGGAGTTGTGACCCACAGGTGGCCATGACCATGACCACACAGTCCCAAGAAATCTCTCTCTGATGGGATCACTGCCATCCATGGGACACAACACAAACCCACTTACATGAGTTGCAGTGCCACACCTTTTAATATCATCGGGTACTTTATTACAGAAATGCATGTAGTGATTGGCTGTCTAGTGGTACCTGTGAAAAACTGTTTATTTCCCTCTAACTGTGTCATGAATTTCTTTTCATGGACACCAGCTTAGTGCCTTCATTTCTATTTCACTGTATACTGTGTATACTCTAAGAACCCTGATAAAGCTTATATTTTTAGTTTGATTTTAGTCTCTGATTTTAGTTTCTGATATAGCTATTATTTTAGGTTACAATGATTTTCACAGAAAGGATTAATAGTTACTCGAGATACCCCAGGAGAAAATGCTACTTCGGGTTAAGGTGGTAACTTCCTTCATCAGCTCATGTGTGTATCTGAATAGCATTTCAGTAGATGCTTTGAAACATAAAAGATTGTGGAAGAGAATAATGGCAGACACCAGGGAAACTGGCGGCAGCAGCGTCAGAATAGGATGGGTAAATTTTTTTGGGAAGTTCCTTTATTATGTTATGGTGTTCTTGCTAAAACTTTAATCATTAAGCTGAATGTCACATAACAGATTTATACAGAAAAGATAAATGCATATAAAAACATACATAAAAATAAAAATATAAGAAAATATACTATACGTATAAAATTATTCTCCTATAGTATGTGCAATTACAATTAGAGGTTCTATGACTTTATAGGCAATACACAAAGGAGTAAAATGTATACACTGAGACAAATCACTGAGGTATCTGTATGCTTTGTGGAGTCCCTATAAAACAAGGCTGTCCATTTTGGAACAGTTGGGGAAGATTTACTAAAACTGTAATTCTTAGACAGTATAAACTTAGGGCCCTATTACATGGAGCGATAATCTGCAAAATCAGGTCAATTTGGCAGATTATCACTCCGTGTAATGAAGACAACGATCAGCTGATGAAACGATCAATGGCTGATCGTTGTCGATTATTCCACCCTAAAAATCATGGCAATCATAGCAATGTGTGGCCAATGGCTAATGACTGTGTAAAAAAAATAATAAAGTTTTAACATACCTCTCCACACTCCCGGTATTCTCACTTCTGCGGCTTCCCCGCAGCCACCACTGAAACTTCAGAGACAAGCCATTCAGCCAATCACGAGATGGGATCACTGCAGCCAGTGATTGGAGTGAGAGGCCGCTCAGCCAGAGACCACCTCAGAAGGTCCACTGGCAGCTATGGACAGTGGGCAGAAGCGAGAAGAGCACTGGGAGTGTGAAAAGATCTGTATAAATGTTATTATTTTTCATTTTTAAAGCAAGAGCTGTGGGATTATCGGGACGTGTAATAGGCTCAGTAAATGAGCGATAATCTAGCAGATCAGTGCTCGTTTACATTTCTGATCGGTTCAACAGTCTAAGGGCCCTATTCCACGGGATGATTATTGTTCGCATAATCGTTAACGATAAACAATCCAAACGACCGCTATTGCAAAAGACCTGAAATCGTTCACCCATTTACATGAAACGATAATTGTTACTTATGATCGTTCTTGCGGTCGTCTTGTCGTGCCACCTATTTGTTGGCTTAAATTGCAACTAAATCTTGAGCCACAATTATAGTACAAATTTGGCACATGCTGTCCAAAACACGCTGTACTAATGTGTCTGCCCCAGTATTCTATCTAAAGACTGGTGCACAGGACGTTTCTCCACATTTATTATGCATTTTAGGCACTTTAATACATTTTCCACTGAAAAGGGGCATGGCCTTAGGTTCTTTGGTGAACTTTTTCTTACTATCAGTGGCGATTCAGCAATATATGGCAATCCACAAATCTAAATAGCCACCACTATATTCACTTGGGGTGTGAGCGTCCTGTTCACATGGTAACGTGAAGAAAACATACACTGCACACTTGCTTCTCTTTTCCTATAACTTATTTAAACTGTATTTTTCCAATGCAATGCACAAAAAGCCAACTTTGCAATACATATAGAAAACACAGCCACAAGTGCGGATATTTACATTAACTGTCTTCACAACCTGCATGGGCGCTAAGGAGCTCTGTTCATCTATCACTACGTTCACAAAGGTTTTTATGCAAAGAAAGCAGCCACATGATGAGTATGTCATGCTACGTTTCAGGAGGTTGATGTAAATGTCTGCACTTGAGTGTGTGTTTTCTATACATTTTGCAAAATTGAATTTTTGTGCATTGTACAGTAAAACCTCGGTTTCCGAACACCTCGGAGTTCGAACAATTTGGTTTTCGAACTAAATTTCCCCCTGAAGTTTTGCTCGGTATCCGAACATTGCTCGGTATCCGAACAAAACCAGGGGGATAACTGTCAGCTGAACTGATGTTCAGCTGACAGTTAGAGGTGTTCGGAACACTGAGAGGCAGGAGCGGGCGGCTATTTAAACTTGCCGCCGTGCTCCTGCTCCAATCAGCTGCGGGGGACACCCTGTAAAGAAGTGGGGAATCCCATCATAATGATGGGATTCCCCACTTCTTTACATGGTGTCCCCGGCAGCTAAGAGGAGCAGGAGCACGGCGGCAAGTTTAAATAGCCGCCCGCTCCTGCCTCTCACTGCGGGGACAGGCTGTAAAGAAGCCGGCTCCCAGCGCTGTCCTCCTGTCTCTCCCCACCAGCCCCTCCGCCCCCCCGCCGGCCCGGAGCGCTGTACACCCCTATAGACTGCGGCGCGCCCGCAGCCCCGCTCACCAGCTTCTTGCTCTTGCTGCTCCCCGCCGCCTCTGCAGGGTAAGAGAGAGTCTGCAGAGGCGGCGGGGAGCAGCGAAGCAAGAAGCTGGTGAGCGGGGCTGCGGGCACGCCGCAGTCTATAGGGGTGTACAGCGCTCCGGGCCGGCGGGGGGGGCGGAGGGGCTGGTGGGGAGAGACAGGAGGACAGCGCTGGGAGCCGGCTTCTTTACAGCCTGTCCCCGCAGTGAGAGGCAGGAGCGGGCGGCTATTTAAACTTGCCGCCGTGCTCCTGCTCCTCTCAGCTGCCGGGGACACCGTGTAAAGAAGTGGGGAATCCCATCATTATGATGGGATTCCCCACTTCTTTACAGGGTGTCCCCCGCAGCTGATTGGAGCAGGAGCACGGCGGCAAGTTTAAATAGCCGCCCGCTCCTGCCTCTCACTGTTGCGGGGGATGTGGAGTGTTTTTGCACTCTGTGGGCCGGGTACTCTGCACCTGACCCACGGAGTGTAAAAACCAATTAATCACATTTACATTGTTCCCTATGGGAACTTACAGCTCGGTTTTCGAACTGCTCGGTTATGGAACAGCCTTCCAGAACCAATTATGTTCGAAAACCGAGGTACCACTGTATTTGAAAATTACAGTTTAAGGCTATGTTCACACTACGTATATGTCCGGCCGCATATTTTTCGCGGCCGGACATATACGTGTAAAACTCCGGCCGGGATTTACGCAAGTTGCGGCCAGCTACGTATGGTCCGCGAACTTACGCCCGTAAGCTACGTTAGCTTCCCGAGCGGCGTGCGTAGCGATCTGACAGCGGTATTTTACTAGGATATCTTCGGCTAGCCCCGGACACCCCACAGAACCTTTTGAATCAGCAAATCAAAGTGTCAAAAAGAAGAAATCACCACTACGTACGGGACCGCATGTTACGCTACGGGCGTAAGTTACAGCATTTCCGTCCCGAAACAATGGTCTGGTTCATTTTTTACGGCGCCGCATACGATCCGGGCGTAAGTTCTTACGTAGTGTGAACTGTGCAGCCGTACTTCGTATACTTTCCATTGTACGCAAACTACGTAAATCTCCAGCCGCTTATTCACGGAGCGCGCTACGGCCGGAAACTTACGTAGTGTGAACCTAGCCTAAATAAGTTGTTGGCAAAGTAAAGCAAGTGTCCAGTGTATGTTTTTACAGGTGAAAGTTCTGGTGTACTTTAGCAGATTAACAGTTTGTCTAAACTTGTGACATGTGAGATGTGACAGGTTTATCAAACAACTTTTGACATATTGATAAATCTTGTGCATTTGAAGACTGTGTACAATGTTTCCACATAGAAAGTTTTAGTACATCCGGGCCACTATTTTAAGCGGATCCCATTTTTACCAAAGCAGGCCTTTTTATCAGTCACAGTAGAAAGCTTGTTTAAAACACATCATAAACGTAGCCAAGGCGTTCAAGAATAATGTTATAGTGGCTGCTATGTTAAACAACCTGGTCCTCGTACAAGCCACTGCAGGGGAAATGTTTGGCTGGCTCCAGACTGCAGCTAAAGAGAAGTGAGGTAATCTCTGAGTTCCTTTAAGTAGGCTCATGGATGGAAGAATGTGAATAATTTGTAAGGATTAATAGTAATGGAACAATAAAACTGGCAGCTTTTTTTTCTTAGAAATCTGAAAGAGAATAAAAACCAGTTAATATTAAAAAAAAAACAATATTTCCTTTTATTTTCACTATAATCACAACATAATTAGAAATGATTAAACCTTGAGCATGCTCAGGTTCCTCCGTACCTGTGCAATCAGTATTTCATTACAGGTGGTTAAAGAAGTTCAGGGTTGCCTGAAAAATATGGATACAGCCACAGGTCGTAACAATGTTTTCCAGGATTTCATAGGGCTGCATCCAACTTCTTCAGCCAACGGTAATCAAATGCCGATAGTTTGTCAAGGAGGGGCCGGGCCGCGGAAGTGCCCTCTTCAGATATTAACCCCTGCACGACCAAGAGTGTACATTTACGGCTTACCCGCTTGGGCCGCCTACTATGCATATTCATATATGCATAGTTAGACCGCTTGTTACCGCACATGTGCAAGAAGCAGCCAGTAACAAGCAGACTAACTATACATATATGAATATGCATAGTGGGCAAGCCAGGAGGGGTGGGCTAGATAGTCTGAGCGGGTGCTCCGGGCCCAGAATGTTCCTAACTCATGGATTAGCATATCCGAAATGATCAAAAAGCTTCACTATACCGGAAATAAGAAGAGCAGCACTGGAGTCCTAAGATAAAGAGCGGCTGGGTGATATCAGCAGGTTCATTGGCCGGAACCTGCTGATAGTGCCGCTTTAAAGAACTGTGATCTGGGCAATGAAATACTACAACTTACCACTGAGAACTTTATCAAGATCAGAAATGAAGTTTTCAAGCTCACGGGTGTCGCCAAGCTTTGCTATTAAAACAGGAAAACAAGTGGTTGAAATAAAATGTCTTACAAAGTGTTAGGTAGAAGGTATTTTAAAAGGTTATTCAAAGTAAAGCCCATGCCTTTACCAGTAACATTCCCCTTGTGTCTCATTCACATAGCATTGATCTTGTTACAATAATTTTACTGAATTTTAAATATAGAAAATAACATACAAAGAAAATGTTTCCAACGCTATGCAAAAACGTCACATAACTTATATCTCCGCTATTGTGTTATTCTGAAAATCTCTTTGTATTAGAGGAAGAATGTGTAAGGCCTGACAGAGGTCCAAGGGGTAATGTTGGTGCAAGCCTGATAAGGGTATCTAAGGTTCTAGTTGCTGAGTTGATGGGTGTGTTAAGGTCTATAGTTTCCTTGATCAGATCTCAGCATGGAAACATCAGCAAAACATCTGCAGACAGATGTAATAGATAATGTGATAGAAAATGAGAGGTTGATGCAAGGGACAGAACACAAAACTATGGCCCCTCAAATTACTGCTGAGTTAAATGCACATTCAAGGACATCAATTTCAGTGAAAGCAGTCAGGTGGCCACTGAACAAAAAATGTAGTTTTTTTACAATATATTTATAACATGATTCATAAATAATCACATTATATTGTTAAAATCACATCCCACTGTTATCTTATAGTTTAGGCTACAATCACAATTCCCCAGGGCTCCTTTTGGAGAACTCCTGTGGAAGTTCTGTTTATATTGCAAGATCTGCAGGCAGCATTTTTATTTGTTTGCTGAAATCCTGCAAAATAACAAGAGGGAAAACTGACAGACCATACTGAAGTCAACAGGATCTTTCAGGTATCAGTATGCATGAGTGTCTGTTCTTGAATGGACCGTCTGGCTCCATTCAATGGCACTAAATGGACTCTCTCTGAGTCCCAGCATTAATTAATGATTGAAAATGTAGCTAATAAAACAACCTCACCCTCTGTAGTAGGAAGTGTGGACATAAAGCCTTAGTTAAAATATTCTTAGAATACTGCATTAAAGGCGCTGATGTTTTTTGATCTTACCTTTTGGTTGTTGGCTTGGATTGCTGAATGTATATGTCAGATTTTCATCAGCTAAGTTTAAAGAGTTGAAATCTAAAAAAAAACATTCAGATGATAAAAATAGCCATGTTTCAGAAAAATCAGATGAGTCATAAATTGTCAATTAGTTTAGGCCAATTAGTTGGCCTTCTGTACTTTTCACTGAATGGTCAGTTGGGTGGGTAATTTACTTTTATTTAATTATTTAAATTAATTTTATTTAGGTGTGAATGCTAGCTAAGAGTCAAAAGAATCCAAGCAAACACAACTAAGCAGACCTGGTGTAAGCAGTGAATGGCTGCTGATGACAAACTAAAGGGAGGAGGGGGGAGGTTACATTGAGGATGTAGCTCTGAGTAGACATAGGGAAAAGAGTGATTGCCCATAACTTTAAAAGAGGTAAGAGATTATAGGGAAGTCTTGATTTACCTTTTAGGCACAATGTAAATCATCTTCAGCAGACAGAGAGGCTCAGCTTGCATGTACACAGACCAAGCTTTCTACCCTGCATAGCACTAAGTTCCGCCCCCTCTTACTCTTCTTGGTCCTAGTCTCTCTGCTGCTAGGGATGCAAATCCCCGAACAACAGTCAGTGGGCAGTAGTTCACAATAAAGTAAGACACAGTCGCCAAGACTTTAGGATTTTTGTTCTAGAATAAGGAGTCATTTTTTTTTGTAAATGAACATATGTGCAAATATGTTAAAAATCACATAAGCTATCAAATGGGGAGAAGTTGCTTGAAAAGACAATGAACATTTTAACTGTACTGTATTTTCTTACTCTGTGCACCACTGCCACTACTGTTAAGAGATGTTTGCTGTTCTTTTTTAAGAGTTCTAAGATGTTCCTCCATATCGCAAGGACCTCTTGTGAAATTCTGCAAGGCATCATCAAACTCCAACAGTGTAAGAACCAGATCTTCACCTAGAGACACTAGAAATAAAAAAGGCAAATATACACATTAATAATTATGTAACCAGGAAGGGCGAACATACCTACACAATATATCTGCACTTTACATACCACTGTTTTTATATAGGCAAACATAGCAGCTACAAAATAGGTCTTATAAAACGGAAACAATATTATCGTTGTGGTCTGTGGTGAAGAACAATGTAGAACCACGATGATGTGTTTTGCAGGTAGCAGGAAACAAACATCTAATGTGTAATAACAATGAAAAGTATACTCAAGTGTACAGGCATTATAGGTAAAACAAAAGTCCAGGAAACTGAAATAATGTCTTTAGTCATTAGTTGTACAACAAAAGGACATGACATAAAATATGCTGACAGCACATATGCAATTTTTTTTGTTGATTTTCCCTTGTGAGGCCTATAACATTTTTACTTATCAAGAGAGCCAGAATAGGATTTTCTTTTTTTTGTGGCACTCTTAATTTTTTTTAGTGTCCTTTTAACTGGCACTCTTAATTTTACTATATATGTAATGCAAAACCAGAAAGAAAATCTATGCACAACTTTGGTCAGCACAATTATGATGATCCCAAATTTGTATACTTTTTGCTTTTAGGTACTTAAAAAAAAAGTTGCATTGACATGTTCTGACCCTTACAACTTAATATTTTAATTTGCAGGGTTATTTGAGAGCATTTTGCATCATAATCTGTAGTTTATTAACACGCAGATGTTTTATACCTTTTTATAAATTTTTTCCTGGTATGTGATGTAACCAAAAATCACCTTTTCATTTGCCCTGCAGAAGCTGCTGTCCCTGCAGTGATCACCAGCAGTGGTCAGAAATGCAAGAGCAGCTCAGACATGACTTGAGGGAACTGCACTCCCTGCTGATAAGAAGCCCAAATCTGCAGAGATGGAGCCCACTACACTGACACAGAGGAGCTTGGTGAGTGTGACACCTTAAAGAGGATGTACCATCAGGTACATCCTCTTTAATCTGACCCACGGGTTCCCATGTACGGCGCCATTCTCCCGTGTACGGCGCCTGATGGTACATCCTCTTTAAATAACTGCTGGTCGAACAATCATTCAGCCATCAGTTATCACTCCTGTCTTGTCCCCTTCCACAGGACCATTCAGCACGGCCAAGTCTTCCTGTGTTCTCTAAAGGGAGGGAAGGGTTAAGCCGCAGCCAGACAGCTCTGGCTGCAGCATATCTCCCAAGAACTAAAGCCCCTATTACTGTCAGCGATCGATTGCTCCTCGTTCCCCACTCGCTGCTGCAGACAGGGCCGGATTAAGGAATGGGCACCAGGGGCACGTGCCCCTGGGCCCCCACCACAAAGGGGCCCCCACCAACCCGAACCCGGAAGCAGAGTTCCGGGTTCAGATTGGTGCATCTATGGCTGCATTTCCACGTTCCGTGATCCTGTCGGATCACGGACGTGGAATGCATGTACCGGAGCCCCTCCGCGGCCGGACAGCATCTGTAATTAGATGCTGGGAGCGGGGGAGACTGTATTCAGAAGCGCCGCGCTGTAATAAATCAGCTGTTACTACAGCGCGGCAATTATGAATACAGTCTCCCCCGCTCCCAGCATCTAATTACAGATGCTGTCCGGCCGCGGGGGGACTCCGGTACTGGCATTCCACGTCCGTGATCCGTCAGGATCACGGAACGTGGGAATGAAGCCTATGGCATCCAGCGCTCTCCTGTGTCCGGTTGCCGCTAGACACAGGAGAGCGCTGTGCCTGTGAGCTCCTGTGAGGCGGCGCACACCTCTTCTCTCTGGCGGGCTGCGCGCGATGACGTCATTTCATCGCGCGCCGCCTGCCGGAGAAGACGTGGCAGAGGGCCCGGCCAGCTCAGGAGCGAGGAAAGGTGAGTGGAGTGTTTTTTGTTTTTTTTACTACATCAGCACACCACAGGGGATTGGGGGGGGGTACAGCTACCAGCACACCAGAGGGGATTGGGGGGGATACAGCTACCAGCACACCACAGGGGATTGGGGGGGATACAGCTACCAGCACACCAGAGGGGATTGGGGGGGGGATACAGCTACCAGCACACCACAGGGGATTGGGGGGGGGGGGGGGGGATACAGCTACCAGCACACCAGAGGGGATTGGGGGGGGATACAGCTACCAGCACACCAGAGGGGATTGGGGGGGGGATACAGCTACCAGCACACCAGAGGGGATTGGGGGGGGGATACAGCTACCAGCACACCAGAGGGGATTGGGGAGGGGATACAGCTACCAGCACACCAGAGGGGATTGGGGGGGGGATACAGCTACCAGCACACCAGAGGGGATTGGGGGGGATACAGCTACCAGCACACCAGAGGGGATTGGGGGGGGGGGGGGGGGATACAGCTACCAGCACACCACAGGGGATTGGGGGGGGATACAGCTACCAGCACACCAGAGGGGATTGGGGGGGAAGATACAGCTACCAGCACACCAGAGGGGATTGGGGGGGATACAGCTACCAGCACACCAGAGGGGATTGGGGGGGGGGGGGGGAATACAGCTACCAGCACACCAGAGGGGATTGGGGGGGATACAGCTACCAGCACACCAGAGGGGATTGGGGGGGGATACAGCTACCAGCACACCAGAGGGGATTGGGGGGGGGATACAGCTACCAGCACACCACAGGGGATTGGGAGGGGGGGATACAGCTACCAGCACACCACAGGGGATTGGGGGGGGGATACAGCTACCAGCACACCACAGGGGATTGGGGGGGGGGGGAGAACTACAGCTATCAGCACACCACAGGGGATAGCTACATGAGCACCACTAAATCGTTAATTACAATGCTAGGGGCACTGGGGGCGTAAGTACTTTTCCTTGCCCCAGGTGCAGCTAACCCACACACAGCACATCTGCACACAGTATAACATTAAGTGCGGACACAGCAGGAGCAGAAGATATTATTGCTATATGGAGGGCACAGCCAGGGACATTATGACTATATGGAGGCACAGCAGGAGACATTACTACTATATGGAGGCACAGCGGGAGACATTACTACTATATGGGGACATAGGGACTTTATAACTATTTGGGCGCACAACAAGGGAATTCTACATACACGGGCAACTCACATACAGTACTTACTTACTTTACTGGAAATCACACCAAAAAGTGGAATTACTATTGTTTGAGACCTTATAGGTTGGGAAAAAGGAAGTAAGTTGTTGAAAAAGTGCGGAGCCTAAGATGTTTGTCTCGCAGGTTCTAAAGAGACGAATTGTAGCTGGAAGAAATCATCATGGTGGTCCAGGCCAGATGGAGAGGAAAAGGAAAGTGACACTTCAGATCAAAGAAGACATTACCTGTGAGTCACTGAATGATGTTTTTTTTTTTTTGTATTTTTTAGCACATTATTCGGTAGGGGTGCCCCAGGGTAAAATAAAAAAAATGTTAGACTATATTGCTCTAAGCCATAATACCCACATTGCTTCTCCCTAGCAAAATGTCCCCACATGTTCAAAAATCTGCCATCGGCCGTGCATCGCTACGTTTAATAGTGATGTGCGACCGATGGCTGATCCAGCCTTATAAAAGGCTCTGTAAGCTAGGGTGATCGTTAGATCGTCCAAGCAGCCCATAGAGGATAGCGGCCGTCTGCTGCAACCGCTCCACGGAGCGACAGCAGCAGATCGATGCTATCACATCTTTCATGTCGGCTGATCATTGCCTTCTACGACACGGGCCGATTATCGGCCATAATGGCCGATAATCGTTCCGTGTAATAGGGTTTTAAGGGGTTGGCTGCTGATTTTCCATTTTGCTTAACCCCTATCTCCACCAGCATAATCTGTCAGTGGTTAGTCGGGGGAACCCCATACACCTTATACCAATTGTTCAGACTGAAAAGAGTAAAAGGTGTATGGGGCCCTTTACTCCTAAAAAACATAGTTACCTTAAAGGGGTACTCCAGCAAAAAGCTTTTTCCCAGTAATTGAAACACATTAGAAAGTTATATAACTTTGTAATATGCTTCAATCACCTATCTGCCCCCCTTCCCTATCTTTTTCCCCTTCAATCCCCCACCAGGAAGTGAAGTAAACTCATTCTTACTTAATGACTGTTAACCCCAGGCTTTTCTGTGGCAGCCATTTTGTGACAGTGACATCATCAAGAGGGAGGCGGGTCTAAGCCTTGTTAAACCAGGCTTCCCATTGTCAGATGACTCAGGTTGCTCAGCTCTAACTGGCTGAACAAGCTGTAAGCCATGTAACAGTTTTACAGAGTCAATTAGACATCACAGGAGACAAAGTGCATCATGGGAAAGCCCAAACCAGGAAATAAAGAAAAAATGAAGCCACCAACTGGAGCTTCAGGGACCTGCAAACAGCGGGAAACTCAAACAAAGACAGACTCCAAAGGGATGGTAAATGTAAAAACTATGTTTAATTGATTGATTTTTTTTTTTTTTATCAGCGCCAAAGTACCCCTTTAAGACCATCAACTATGTAAAAACAGGTCAGTGGCATATGTCAACAGCCAGGTACTGGCCTCCAGTCGGGAAAGGAGGTCTCTGCCGAACAGGACACACAGACTTCACCAGCACTCCTGCAGAGCGTAAATACGGAGCCCCTTCAATGTGTTCTCACTCGTGGGTGTTCAAACTTTTTTATCACAAAAGGTTGGACATTTGCACATTTTCCTGTTCTGGTGAAGTACATTGCACAAAGTGGGCCCATTTTTGTAATGCAACTTTTATATAATCATCTTTTATACCAAAATCTGAAGTAAACACATTGATATATGAGCTCCTTTGTAATATGCCCTAAAATATTGCAGCTAAATGCTAAAAATATAGTCACATAGTGATAGGTCATTCATGTACTTATATGGCATTTTAAAGAAAACCTTACATCACATTTAAGTTGCCTGAACTACACTCACATATGTGGTCCATTGTAATCTCTCTGTGCCCTTGACTCAATATTTGGGTATAGGGAGATATTCAGCAGTCAGAGCTGGAAGGGGAGGCGGAAGCTACTGGGGACCAACTCAATGAATTGTGCTCCAGGTGGCATAAAAGTGTTGAAAGGTTCCCTTTAACAAGACCAAATGTTATAACAATTATTTATACAATGCCAGGGTATTTCAGGATGTGTAACTGCATTTTTCTGAAATTGAATAAAAAAAAAAAAATTCCAAGAAACAGAAAAAAACCCTTATTGAGAAATGGAAGTTGAACAAACAAGTGAAACAGCTATAAAAAAGGAAATAACCACTGGTAAGCTCTATGCATAAACCTGCAAGTAGAATGAGAATAAAAAGCTGATCAGTCACAAGGGCTCAACGTCATTGCACATAGTGTCATGTGCCCTATGACTAGGGTTCAGCTACCTTTAGCCATCTGGTAAGCTAAATGTTTGAATTAGCAAGACAGCCTATATTTCACTAATATCAGCAATAAGGCGTGAAGGATTCAAGGGTTGTCCAGCGAACTTTTTCTTTAAAGTCAACTGATATCAGAAAGTGACACAGCTGACACAGCTCTCTCTGCTTACATCTGTGGCCGAGACAGTCTCGTTTCTATGAATCCCCATAGAAAACCTCTCCTGCTCTGGACAGTTCCTGTCTCGGCCAGAGATGTCAGCAGAGAGCACTGTGTCAGACTGAAAATAAAACAACACTTCCTGCAGGACATACAGTAGCTAATAAGTATGGGAAGACATGAGATTTTTTTAATAGAATAAATTACAAATCTATGTAAGTTTCTGATAGAAAGATACTTATTTGAAAGAATAAGATTGTCGCTGGACAACCCCTTTAATCTCTGCATTTAGACTGGTACAAGGGGTGAGTGCTGCTACAATACAGCCAAACATACAGGACATGATGGGGGAGATTTATGAAAGGGTGTAAATATACACCTGGCGTAAACTGCCCACAGCAACCAATGACAGCTCAGCTTTCCTTCTACCAAAGCTGAAAGCTGAGCTGTGATTGGTTGCTGTGGGCAGTTTACACCAGGTGTATATTTACACCCTTTCATAAATCTCCCCCTATGTGTATATAGGAAGGTCTTGTAGGAGAAGTCAAGAGAAGGTGGGTAGTACACCACTCATGAGTTACTTTAACTGTACCATGTCATAAAAAAAACTAAAATGTACATTAAGAGTAGGTCTATGACCTGTTTTGCAATGATGAATGGATGACTGATATGCTGTGCACTCTGGGTAGTAGTTACTGATGCAACCGACTGATGCCCTGCAGTTCCATGCATGAGCCCTTTTCTGATGTAAGGAGACCAACTTGGAATGAAGTCTTTTGCATCACTTTGGGCTAAGAAAAAGCCCTTCCTCAGGCTAGAAATCTAGTAAGTACCAGAATAAGGCCAGAGGCAATGGGTTCGTATTGTAGCACTGGATGCGACTACAAACCACACATTGGCTGTAAGGCTTCTTACGGTTTGACAGGATTCTTATAAATTATGAAGAATGAATGGAAACTGTGGCTTGTCCCTTTACTTAGGCAACTAATCCACATACAATCTGAAATCCTCATTGACATGCACACTAAGGAGGCATTCATTTGTCCGCAAATCTGCAGACATTACGGACAAAGAAGAAATGTAATAGGTTAGGGGAAACTCTTTGAATCGCTATAGTACCGCAGCGATTCAAAGAGTTTCCCCCCTGCCGGCATGATAGTGACACATCATGCAAGGCGAGGAACGAATCCATTACATTCCTTCTCCATCCGTAACGTCCGCAAATTTGTGCATGTGTGAATGCCCCCTAAGGCTGCGTTTACACACACACAGATAACTGACCAATTTATCTGACAGATGTTTGAAGCCAAAAATAGGACCTGACTATAAACAGAGAACAGGTCATATCCATTCTGATGTCAGATAAACTGGTCAATTATCTGTGTGTGTAAAGGCAGGCTTATACATGCAGATAGCTGTCAATCACTGAGTAGAACCACCCACTTGACTAATAAGCCCAGAATAAGCAGAGGTTTAGAAAGCTTTCCTACAGTACTATATGTCAGTTGTCTCCTCCTGCTCTATAACATCAGGCCCTGCCTGGACTGCAGTTCACAGGATAAGAATAGTGTACAATGCAGTGATACTCATGACAAGAACTAGACACTATGATGAACCCCGGTGTACCCCATAATAAATCATCAGGGTCCTCTGCTCTCTATTGCACTATGACTGAGAGCACTGCGCCTTCCTGTCACAGGTGTGAACATACACTGACCAGACCAAGCTGCTGGGAACACAGAAAGGAATAGAATGGAGAACACAGTGTGAACGGAAATATCTGAGCGGAACCCCCTGTACATAACGGCGTGTATTCTTATTACTACAAGGAGACAAACATTGTACAACTATAATGCCACCACGCAGGATAATATGTGTAGTATATAGCAGCTGTCCCCTCCCCTCACTGCACAGCACCCAGGCGTCCACTGGTGACCCCCAGCCACACTGTACAGCCACTGTATACACATCCGTCCCTGCACCGCTCCTCACCTTGTCGCTCCATGTCTCTCCCCGCAGCAGGTCGGCTCTCTGTGTCAGTCACATCCCCAGCAGGTCCCTGTGTGTTGTGGAGGCTCCGCCCAGCGCTGCCTTCAGCCAATCAGATGACAGAGCTGCGGGAGCGGCCGGCGGAGCGGGGTCTAGAGGGGGAATCCCTGTCACAGACGCCGTGCTGCCTCCTGCAGTCTCCTCATGAAACGTTAGTGAGAGAATCACTTCTGCATTTATGTTACATCCACACACACAGCTTACAGCAAACCTAGTAGCCTATTACTGCTCACATCTGTACCTCATTCATGCAACCGTATTAACTATATGGTGCAAGCTATAACCGCCTCTATGTATAGTGCCTCCATGTATAGTGCAAGCTACACACCGCCTCCATGTATAGTGTAAGCTACATACCGCCTCCATGTATAGTGTAAGCTACATACCGCCTCCATGTATAGTACAAGCTACATACCGCCTCCATGTATAGTACAAGGTACATACCGCCTCCATGTATAGTGTAAGCTACATACCACCTCTATGTATAGTGCAAGCTACATACCGCCTCTATGTATAGTGCCTCCATGTATAGTGCAAGCTACATACCGCCTCTATGTATAGTGCAAGCTACATACCGCCTCCATGTATAGGGCAAGCTACATACCGCCTCTATGTATAGTGCAAGCTGCATACCGCCTCTATGTATAGTGCAAGCTACATACCGCCTCCATGTATAGTGCAAGCTACATACCGCCTCTATGTATAGTGCCTCCATGTATAGTGCAAGCTACATACCGCCTCTATGTATAGTGCAAGCTACATACCGCCTCTATGTATAGTGCCTCCATGTATAGTGCAAGCTACATAGCTACATAGTTACATAGTTAATACGGTTGAAAACAGACATATGTCCATCAAGTTCAACCAAGGAATCCCTGTCACAGACGCCGTGCTGCCTCCTGCAGTCTCCTCATGAAACGATCGTGAGAGAATCACTTCTGCATTTATGTTACATCCACACACACAGCTTACAGCAAACCTAGTAGCCTATTACTGCTCACATCTGTACCTCATTCATGCAACCGTATTAACTATATGGTGCAAGCTATAACCGCCTCTATGTATAGTGCCTCCATGTATAGTGCAAGCTACATACCGCCTCCATGTATAGTGTAAGCTACATACCGCCTCCATGTATAGTACAAGCTACATACCGCCTCCATGTATAGTACAAGGTACATACCGCCTCCATGTATAGTGTAAGCTACATACCACCTCTATGTATAGTGCAAGCTACATACCGCCTCTATGTATAGTGCCTCCATGTATAGTGCAAGCTACATACCGCCTCTATGTATAGTGCAAGCTACATACCGCCTCTATGTATAGTGCCTCCATGTATAGTGCAAGCTACATACCGCCTCTATGTATAGTGCAAGCTACATACCGCCTCCATGTATAGGGCAAGCTACATACCGCCTCTATGTATAGTGCAAGCTACATACCGCCTCTATGTATAGTGCAAGCTACATACCGCCTCCATGTATAGGGCAAGGTACATACCGCCTTCATGTATAGTGCAAGCTACATACCGCCTCCATGTATAGTGCAAGCTACATACCGCCTCTATGTATAGTGCCTCCATGTATAGTGCAAGCTACATAGCTACATAGTTACATAGTTAATACGGTTGAAAACAGACATATGTCCATCAAGTTCAACCAAGGAGGGGATGGATACAGGGAAGGGGGAGGGGCGATAGGTTCTATACATATGCATTTAAGTTATTCTGGTCTAAGAACTTGTCTAGCCCTGTTTTGAAGCCATCTACTGTTTTTGCTGTGACCAGATCCTGTGGTAGACTGTTCCACAGATTCACAGTTCTCATGGTAAAGAAGGCTTGTCGCCTCCGGAGATTGAACCTTTTTTTTCTCCAGGCGGAGGCAGTGCCCCCTTGTCCTTTGAGGGGGTTTAACCTGGAACATCTTTTCCCCATATTTCTTGTAGGGGCCATTTATATATTTAAATAAATTAATCATATCTCTCCTTAAACGTCTCTTCTCGAGACTAAACAAATTTAATTCTTTTAATCTCTCATCATAACTAAGATGCTCCATTCCCCTTATTAGTTTAGTTGCCCGTCTTTGTACCCTCTCCAGCCCTAGGACATCCTTTTTATGAATCGGGTTCCAAAACTGGACAGCATACTCCAGATGAGGCCGAACCAAAGCTTTATAAAGCGGTAATATTATATCTCTGTCCCGAGAGTCCATGCCTGTTTTAATGCATGACAATATCCTGCTGGCCTTAGAAGCAGCTGACTGACATTGTGTACTGTTCTGTAGTCTATTATCTACAAGTACACCCAGATCCTTCTCCATCAGCGACTCTTTCAGAGTAACTCCCCCCAGGACATATGATGCATGTGGGTTATTAGTACCCAGGTGCATAACTTTACATTTATCCACATTGAACCTCATTTGCCAAGTAGACGCCCAAACACTCAGTATGTCTAATGGTGCTTTTAGACGGAGCGATAATTCACTCAATCGCACGATTACCGATTTTGAATGAACGATGTGATTTTTATAACGATCAGCGTTTAGACAGAACGATACATCGTACGGAAAAATCGTTTTGCGATCGCTTAAGCCTATCTCACACATTGGTTAAATCGGTGAACGACTGTTTAGACGGAACGATCTGCGATTTTTTTTGCGAACGACGAACGACAATTTAAGAACATGTTAAAAGATCAAAATGAACGATTTCTCGCTCGTCGCTTGATCGTTCGCAGCGTTTACACATACGATTATCGTTCGAATCCGATCGTTATCGCACAAATTCGAATGACAATCATTCCGTCTAAAAGCACCATAAGTCATCCTGTAACATCTGCACATCCTCCATAGACTGTACTGTACTACAAAGCTTGGTGTATTCTGCAAAGATAGAAACATTGCTCTTAATTCCATTCTCAATATCCTTAATAAACATGTTAAACAGAAGAGGGCCCAGTACTGACCCTTGGGGCACACCACTTATTACCGGGGACCATTCGGAGTAGGAATCATTGACCACCACTCTGGGTACGATTATTAAGCCAGTTTTCAATCCAGTTACACATTAAATTTTCCAAACCGATAGACTTTAACTTACCCATCAGACATCCATGAGGAACTGTGTCAAACGCTTTAGCAAAATCCAGGTACACGATATCCACAGCTGCACCCCCATCCAGGCTTCTACTCACCTCTTCGTAGAAACATATCAGGTTGGTTTGACAGCTTCTGTCCTTAGTAAAACCATGCTGGTTATCACTTATAATACTATTAGCCACTACATATTCCTGGATGTAGTCCCTTATAAGCCCCTCAAATAGTTTCCCCACAATGGACGTTAAGCTTACGGGTCTATAGTTACATGGGGAAGTTCGAGAGCTCTTTTTGAAGATCGGCATTACATTTGCCTTACGCCAGTCCCTCGGCACAATACCAGTAAGCAAAGAATCACTGAATATTTCATACAAGGGTAAAGAAATTACAGAACTGAGTTATCTAAAACTCTGAGGTGTTATCCGTCAGGCCCTGGAGCTTTGGTTACATTGAGTTTATTTAATTTATCTTGGACCATATCTATAGTAAACCAGTTCAGTAAATTACACGTGTTAGCAGCACTGGCCCCACCCACAGCAGCACTGGCCCGCCCACCGCAGCTCCATCCTCTTCTTTTGTATAGTGTCTCCCTGTATAGTGTGAGCTACGTACCGCCTCTATGTATAGTGTGAGCTACATTCCACCCACAATACTGCCAGTAGAGTGCTCCCATGTATAGTACAAGCTACATACCGCCTCTATGTATAGTGCAAGCTACATGCCGCCTCTATGCATAGTGCAAGCTACATACCACCTCTATGTATAGTGCAAGCTACATACCGCCTCCATGTATAGTGTCTCCATGTACAGTGCAAGCTACATACCGCCTCTATGTATAGTGCAAGCTACATACCGCCTCTATGTATAGTGCCTCCATGTATAGTGCAAGCTACAGTACATACCGCCTCTATGTATAGTGCAAGCTACATACCGCCTCTATGTATAGTGCCTCCATGTATAGTGCAAGCTACATACCGCCTCCATGTATAGTGTCTCCATGTATAGTGCAATCTACATACCGCCTCTATGTATAGTATCTCCCTGTATAGTGTGAGCTACTTACCGCCTCTATGTATAGTGTGAGATGCATACTGCCCATGATCCTGCCAGTAGAGTGCCTCCATGTATAGTGCAAGCTACATACCTCCTCTATGTATAGTGCAAGCTACATACCACCCACAATACCGCCAGTAGAGTGCCCCCATGTATAGTACAAGCTACATATCGCCTCCATGTATAGTGCAAGCTACATACCACCACGATACCGCCAGTAGAGTGCCTCCATGTATACTGTAACTCCCTACTAATCAGTCTTCCTTTCTCCAAGCTCTCCCGCCTCCAGTCTATCCTTAATGTAGCAGCCAGGCTCATCCTACTCTCCAGCTGTTAAACTGAGTACCTCCATGCATAGTACAAGCTACATACCGCTTCTATGTATAGTGTCTCCATGTATATTGCAAGCTACATATCATCTCCATGTATATAGTCTCTGTGTATAGTGCAAGCTACATATATGTATAGTGTCTCTGTGTATAGTGCAAGCTACATACCGCCTCTATGTATAGTGTCTCCGTGTATAGTGCAAGCTACATACCGCCTCTATGTATAGTGCAAGCTACATACTGCCCATGATACTGCCACTAGAGTGCCTCCATGTATAGTGCAAGCTACATAGTGCCCATGATACTGCCACTAGAGTGCCTCTATGTATAGTACAAGCTACATACCGCCCATCATATCAGGGCTGTGGAGTCGGTAAGCTGCAGCTCCGACTCCAACTCCGACTCCTGAATTTTATCAGGACCGACTCCGACTCCTGAATTTTATCAGGACTGACTCCGACTCCTGCTCCTTCATAAATGGCCGGTCAGATACCAGGGGAGTTATTTATCACACTGGTTCAGCAGCTTCTACCTAATGTCCTACATGATCCTGGTGCAACTTCTGAGTGAATAAAGAAATACTGTATATAAAGCAGCTTCTCCTGTGTGTGCAGAGGATTCAGCCAGTCTCCAGCCTCCATGTCCTGAACAACTCAGAACTAGACTAGATGGAGCAGGTGGTTTTTCCTGCTGACAATCTTCGATGTTTCTAACTAATATTCACCATACACAAAGAAACACTGCTAACAATGCCAGATCCCTGTGATACAGAGGGGTCAACCATACTGATAGAGTCACACATAGTGATGTTGACGGTAACTGTAGGGGCAAACAATAGCACACACACACAGCCTGCTGCAGCCATAGCACACACACACACACACACACACAAACACACACACACACACACACACAGCCTGCTGCAGCCATAGCGCACACACACACACACAGCCTACTGCAGCCATAGCACACACACACACAGCCTGCTGCAGCCATAGCACACACACACACACACACACACAGCCTGCTGCAGCAATAGCACACACACACAGCCTGCTGCAGCCATAGCACACACACACAGCATGCTGCAGTCATAGCACACATACATACACACACACACAGCCTGCTGCAGCCATAGCATACACACAGCCTGCTGCAGCCATAGCACACATACATACATACATTTATACACACACACAGCCTGCTGCAGCCATAGCGCACACACACAGCTGCTGCCATAGAACACTGAAGAAAACCACACAATCGTCTCCCAGAGAGAAAACACCATGCTGAGGACTGAGGTTACTGCTACACTACTTATGTCTTCTCCTCCTCCTCTATATTACACAGGATATCTTCATATTACACTACTGCTGAAATACAATCATCCAGCATCCAGGAAGAGAACAGCACAGATCTCCCCCCACACAATGGACTCTTCCAGCTCAGAAACAAACTGCCAAATGGTGGCTGACAGCTTTTCCCCGACCACCCTTATGTAATAGAGCCAGTGATCTATTAGAATGTTGCTCATAAAATATATTGATGAGCAATATATTTTACTGATAAATACCGCCCATCATACTGCCAGTAGAGCTCCTCAACTTATAGTGACGCCTAAATACCGACCATCTTACTGCCAGCATGGCACCTCCATTTATAATGATGGCTAAATACCACCCATCATTCTGCCAGCATAGCACATTAATTTATAATGACGGCTAAATACCGCCCGTACTGAGAGCATAGCACCTCCATTTAAATGACGGCTAAATGCTGCCAGCATAGCACCTCCATGTATAATGACGGCTAAACACTGACCATCATACTGCCAGCATAGCACCTCCATTTATAATGACGGCTAAATACTGCCAGCATAGCACCTCCATTTTAATGACGGCTAAATACTGCCAGCATAGCACCTCCATGTATAATGACGGCTAAACACTGACCATCATACTGTCAGCATAGCACCTCCATTTATAATGACGGCTAAATACCACCCATCATACTGCCAGCATAGCACCTCCATTTATAATGACGGCTAAACACTGCCCATCATACTGTGAGTAGCATGCCTTTAATTATAGTGACAGCTCCTGGCTAACAAAGTGCATTGGTTTTAGACTGCAATTACACTTTCCATGTAATTCTCTCCCATGATGAATTTGTATCAAATTTTAGTTATTAATACAGTGGTACCTTGGTTTAAGAGCATTTTCGTTTAAGAGCTCACAGTTTTTCAAAATTATGTCTTGGTTTAAGAGCATTGCTTTGGTTTAAGAGCTCCCTGTACTGGGTGGGAGGTAGAGTGGGGGAGGGGAATGGTCTGCATAGCGGGGTCTACAGCACTGTACTCTGACCCAGGAAGTCTCCCTCACCTTCCAAATCATAGCAGATCCACTTCAGGCTGGGGCTTACATCAGGGGACAGGACTGTGTGTGGGGGGGGGGGGGTAATCTCTCCATAGCTGTAACCCCTCTTTCCCTAGACAGAGAGTGCTACATGTATGTGCCCACATCTGCCCTGCTCATTCCTTCATGCTCCCTGCAGTCTCTCAGCCCTTTTGTTTCCCATTCTCTCCATTACTGTACAGTAACTTATAACATCAAATATTGTGCTGTTTCTGAATGTTTGTTTCATCTGTTCTACATGTTATTGAGAATAATAAATCATTATTCTCTGATCGCCACCCCCGCCGCTCCGATCGCCCCCCGCCGCAGCTCTGGTCGCCCCCCGCCGCTCCGATCGCCACCCCCCGCCGCCGCTCCGATCGCCCCCGCCGGCCCGCGGCCATACGTTACCTGCTCCATGCAGCAGGTCTTCCGACATTCCCGGCTCCGCTCTTCAGTGCACTGATTGGCTGAGGAGGGGAGCCGGGAATTTCAATTGAAATTCCCGGCTCCCCTCTTCAGCCAATCAATGCAAGGCAGCACTGATTGGCTGAAGAGGAGCCATTTGAAATTCCCGTCTCCCCTCTTCAGCCAATCAGTGCTGCCTTGCATTGATTGGCTGAAGAGGGGAGCCGGGAATTTCAAACGGCTCCTCTTCAGCCAATCAGTGCTGAAGTGGAGCACTGATTGGTTGAAGAGGAGGCGTTTGAAATTCCCGGCTCCCCTCTTCAGCCAATCAGTGCACTGAAGAGCGGATCCGGGGATGTCGGAAGACCTGCTGCGCGGAGCAGGTAATGTATGCCCGCGGGCCGGCGGGGGCGATCGGAGCGGCGGCGGCGGGGGGCGATCAGAGTGGCGGCGGGGGTGGCGATTGAGCCAGCGCAGGGGGCTATGGATGAGCAGGGGGCTGCGGATGAGCGGGGGGCCGGGCAGCCGGACTATTGCGCGACGACTGTTTACACAGAACGATCGGCAAATTTTTTGCGAACGACGAACGACGATTTGATGACATGTTGAAAGATCAAAACGAACGATTTCTCGTTCGTCGTTTGATCGTTCGCTGCGTTTACACCTACGATTATAGTTTGAATTCGATCGGTATCGTGCAAATTTGCACGATAATCGTTACGTGTAAACGCAGCATTAGGTAATCGTATTGAGCCAAAGGAGCAGATTGGTGGTTATTATCTATTGCAAATGTGCAGCTCTTAGCTGTCAAAACCTTAATTATTTTTATGTAAAAGGCCAATGACCCCATGACGACACGGGCATCTATATAGCCAGGGCCGATTCTGGGGTTTCTGCCGCCTGAGGCAAACCTCAGGCGGCCGCCCCGAGTGATGGCCGCCATTTCCCCCGCCAGCCGCTCACCTGTCCCACGCCGCAGCCGGCCCGCTCTCTCCGCTGTCTCCACATCCCGTCAGGTCCCGCAACGTCACCCTGCAGCTGTCACAGACCTCCAGGCTGTGGTGAGTGGGGTGATCGGGTCGTGCGGGGCGGCCCCGCGCGACCCGATCACCCCAGCGCGTCCCCCACCGACCCCGGGCACTCACCAAAGCCTGGAGGTCCGTGACAGCTGCAGGGTGACATCGCGGGACCTGACGGGATGTGGAGAGCGCAGGCGACGGGACAGGTGAGCGGCCGCTGTCATTTTTGTTAAGTGATACTTAACAAAAATGACAGCAGGGGGGACATAATGCCGCCCCCTGCCGGACCCCAAAATATGCCGCCTGAGGCGGTAGGCTCATTCCGCCTCATGGCAGAAGCGGGCCTGTATATAGCATACCATCTAGTATCACGTAACTGTTAAAGGGGTACTCCAGCGAAAAGCTTCTCCCCAGTAATTGAAACACATTACAAAGTTATATAACTATGTGATATGCGTCAACCACTTATCTGCCCCCCTTCCCTATCTTTTCCCCCCTCAACCCCCCCACCAGGAAGTGAAGTAAACTCATTCTTACCTAATGACTGTTGACCCCAGGCTGCTCTGTGACAGCCGTTTTGTGACAATGACATCATCAAGAGGGAGGGAGCCATGTTAGGCCAGCCTCCCTTTGTCACATGACTCAGGTTGCTCAGCTCTGATTGGCTGAGCAAGAAGTAAGCCATCTAACAGTTTAGGGCTGGGTTCACACACAGTATATTTCAGTCAGTATTTGGTCAGTATTTTTGCAACCTCAACCGGGAGTGGATTGAAAACACAGAAAGGCTCTGTTCACACAATGTTGAAATTAAGTGGATGGCCGTCATAAAACGGTAAATAACTGCCATTATTTCAATACAACAGACGTTGTTTTTAAATAACAGCAAATATTTGCCGATAAATGGCGGCCATCCACTCAATTTCAACATTGTGTGGACATAGGAGACAGGAGTGCATCATGGGAAAGCCAAAACCAGGAAGTGAAGAAAAAACGAAGACAGCAACTGGAGCTTCATGGACCTGCAAACAGCAAGAAATTCAAATGGAGACAGACTCTGGAGGGATGGTAAGTGGGAAAACTAGTTTCTGATTGATTGTTTTTTGGGGGGTTTTTTATCAACGCCTTTAATCTCAGCCTCTCAGTGTGGTGGCCTAAGACACTTTTTTCCCTCACTGTCACAGGTATGACTGAGCTCAGTCCCTGGTGTGTGGCGCTTTCAGGTTCGGGGATGGGCTTAAGCGATCTTAAAAACGAGCGCAATAAATTTTTCTAATGATTTATTCGTCTAAAAACGGACCGTTATAAAAACCAAATTTTGCTTCAAAATCGTTAAACGATCAATTGGGTGAATTATCGTTCTGTGTAAACGTAGCATTAGAATTTCCTATATGAGCAAGTTGCATAAACTGTTCCACTCAAGATCTCCACAAGGGGGAGACAAGCTATCCTGAGAGTTGCTGATGATGAGTTATAATTGATTTGCCGACAGTTCAGCCTCCTTGCCTGTACGTATGGGCCCAGATTTAGCAAATTGTGTAAAACAGAAACTGATGTTAACTGCCCACAGCAACCAATTACAGCTCAACTTTCAGCTCTGGTAAAATGAAAGCTAAGCGGTGATTTGTAGCTGGGCCCCAATCATTTAGTTTTTTTACAGATAAGTGTAATAACTAGAGATGAGCAAACTTTTCAAAAGTTTGATTCTGACGGTTTGCCTAATTTTGGAGAAAATTCAGTTTTGTCCAAAACGAACCTTAAAGTGTACCTTGCATTTTAATCCCGTGTTTACGTAATGCACTTTACAGTAAAACTGGCATTTTTTCTTTATTCTATAGGTCGGTCTGAACACAGCGATATGCATGTTTACTAGGTTTTCTAACGTTTTACTATTTTTATTAGCAGTAAAACTTTTTTTTGCAAATAGGTATATTTAAAATGGCTGCATTGACTCTCATAGCGCTTTTATTTTTTCACCTACGGGGTCGTATGGGGCATCATTTTTTGCGCCATGATCTCCAGTTTTTATTAGTAACATTTTTTTCTAGATCAGACTTATTGATCACTTTTTATACATTTTTTATACAAAAAATGCAATTAAAAAAAGCAATCTCTGGGGGGGCGTGTCTAGCCGGGATGCAGGCAGGACGTGCTGAGTAGGAGCTCCGCTGGGGGCCCTGCATGTAAGGGAGAAATCACAGACATAGGATGAGAACCAAGCGCCCCAATAAAAAGAAGAAGCCAGAGACTACCACCAGGAGTGCCCAGGTCCCGATTTCCAACTTTTTCGCCCCTTTGGCTGACCTCCCGCCTGAGTTGGAAGCGGCGGTGCAGGGACGGGCGCCATCTTGCCTCACCAGGTCCAGGGCTGCTGCGTGCTCCCAGGCTGCCACGTGTCATCCGGCTGCTGTGTGTCCCCGGCTGAGCGGCTTAGCTAACGCCGGTCCGGCGCATCCGCCCCGGACACCGCGGGAAGTGGAACCCTCCTCCTCCTTACCTCTGCCGCTGGTTGCCGCTGCCGCCACCGATCAGGTACGGGCGCCATCTTGCCCCGCCGGAGCACACGTGACCACGGGCCCTCAGCCGTGCGGCTCCACTCTGCTCCCAGCGCCGCTGCTGTCCGAAGCACTGCCGGCACAGAGGGGGATCCCTCCACCACAGCACCAGACTCCGGCAAGTACAGCAGCTGCACTACTGCGCCCCATAAGTCCCTGTGAGACCCGGTCTCCCTCCCTGCACAGACTTTCCTCCGTGTGGGCTGAGACTGCCATTGCTGCAGCCCCCTCTCAGCAATCAGCTGCCTCCCCCCTCCTGTGGCCTTCCAACATGCCATCTGAGGCACAAGATCCTGAGGGATCGACCATACCGACCCCTAATGTCTCTCTCCACCAGGACAGAACCTCTTCACCCCCCCAAGCCCCTGATGGACTGAGGGGTCTGGGCATGACTCCCCTGGACCAGACTCCCTCCTTGGCCCAACATTATGTGCCAGGCCCATCCCAAACTGGGCCTCATGATGGCTCCCAGCGTGCACCCCTGCTGCCCCATACCCAAGGGGTTACCACCCTCTCCCCTCTCTGGAACAGCCCGGGCTATTTGAGGCCTAACTCCTCATCTGACCCAGTGTGTAGTGAAGGGACTGTGAATGTTCCACATACTTCGACAACTGCCCCTGATGTTGACCCGCTCATACCCCGAGCAGCAGCAGCAACCATACTACAAAGTCACCCAGAGCTCCAGGCACTACTGGCCTTTCTACCTTCCAAAAGTGACCTAGAACTTCTCGCCACTGATTTGAAATCTGCATGGAGAAGCGATCTGAGAGTGGTGAAGTCTGATATCTCCTCTCTGCAGACACGGGTGGCGGCTTTGGAGGACTCACATTCTTCTACTCAACAAACCATCGCTGCTCTACAAGATAAAATTTCTACGCAAGAATACTGTTCCCGTGCCTTAGTAGGTCAAATGGACGATCTGGAAAATCGAAACCGTCGAAATAACATCCGTATACGAGGTTTGCCTGAAGCGACCCGCACTCCAGACCTGCTGCCCACTCTCTTGGGGATTTTCAACTCTCTGTTGGGGAGGCCGCCCCATGAACATATTGAAATTGAGCGGGCGCATCGGGCGCTTAGGCCCCCGAGTTCTGACCCCGCACGCCCCAGAGACGTCATTTGTAGAGTTCACTACTATGCTGTCAAAGAACAAATACTGCAAAAAGCGAGGATGCAGACGGTCATAGACTTTGACGGCGCTCAACTGCAACTGTTCCCGGACCTTTCCAGACGCACCCTGAGATTGCGGGCAGCTCTCAAGCCCCTACTCGCTGTGCTGCAGTCCAGACGCATCCCCTACAGATGGGGATTCCCATTTGCTCTGTTCGCCAGACACAATGAGACTGCTGCTTCGCTAAGATCCCCAGAGGATATACCGGTGTTTCTTCAAGCCTTTGACCTGCCGGCCGTGGCCCTTCCAGAGTGGATTGCCCTGCTGAATGGCCCGTCTGACGCCGAACCTTCTGCATCAAGAGCTGACCCCCCTTCTTCCTCTGCAAGGTTCTTTGCCCCAAGGCCCCAAAGAAACAGACGACGACGACATAGTGCCTCGCGCTCCGATGCGGAGCTCTGAAACGGGACGCTATGCTGTCGACCTCTCTTTCTCCTGTGCTGAGGACCGCGGTCATGCCTACTGTAGTAATGTATCTTTTTTGTCTGTTTTTTGCATTCTCATCTCTCATCCTCCTTTTGTTCTCATATTGTTATGTTCTCCCTTACCACATAAGTTGTAGCTGGGGAAAGCTTCCCCCCTTTCACAAGCTTGCCTAGGGCCCACGATAGCCCTACCTCTATGTATGGTTTACTGCACTGTTATGTTTGTTGTTCTCCTACACCCCCCCGTAGGTGTATGGGCGGATTACTGCCGCCCGTTTAGAGCAGATTGGTTGCTGCTTCTCTATCTTGGCAGCTTTTTGAGTTGTTCCTTTTTTCCTGTTTTTTTTTCTTTTTACCCCCTCTCTACCAGCGTGGTCCTTTCCTTCCCTCCCACTGCCCTTGCTTTTTGCATTGAACACCATCTCTCCAATTTCCAATGGCTACTCTCCGCATTACCTCCCTGAATGTACAGGGGTTTAATGTCCCGGAGAAGAGGTCTAAAATCCTGTATTCAATGCACAAACTGAGGACGCACATTCTATGCTTGCAGGAGACGAGATTCCATGCAGACAGTGTCCCCTCTTTGAAGAACAGGTACTTCCCGACTAGCTTCCATAGTAGCAACCCTCAAGCTAAAACCAAAGGGGTCGCCATTTTCTTGCACAAATCCCTCCAATTCCATCTAGTAGACTCCAAGGTGGACCCTGAGGGCCGTTACCTATTTTTGATATTGTCCCTCGCAGGCCAAACATACACGGTGGCCACTGCATATGCCCCCAACCAAGGTCAGCCGGACTTTTTCTCCCGTACCTTAGATCTTTTGCTTCCTTTTATGCAGGGCCATTTGATCCTTACGGGTGATTTTAATGTCGCCCTATTCCCTGACGTGGACACTTCCGCTGGCTCCTCTGCGCTCTCCTATTCCAAACTTAATCTAATCCGTAAAAGCCTCCATCGTATGCAGCTCTGTGACACCTGGAGAATTCTTCATCCCGACTCCCGGGACTATACCTTTTATTCTAATCCCCATAACTCCTACAGCAGGATCGATTATATATTTACCCATCACTTTCTCCTTCCCAGGGTGGTCTCCTCCTCTATAGGCAATATCCTGTATTCTGATCATGCTCCCGTGCACTGTGAGCTCACCCTCCCAAATTCTCTTAGACCCTCCTTTACTTGGAGGTTAAATGAGTCATTACTGAAGGACCCTTTGTGTTTGTCGGAGCTGAAATCAGCAGCCCAGGCGTTTGTCGCTGACCATGCCACCGACTCCACATCCCCACAGACTCGCTGGGAGGCACTGAAATGCGTCCTACGAGGGGTGCTGATTAAACACGGATCCCGCTTGAAGAGGGAAGCGGCGGCCAAGTTGACACGCCTGCTCTCCTCTTTACGGGAGCTGGAAACGAGGCATAAATTGGCTGGATCGGAGGAGACCCTCAGGGAACTGAGGAAGACGAGACAGGATATATCCCATCTTCTGAACCGTAAATACGCCCGCTATAGGCAACTCTGCTCTAGCACTATGTATGAATGGGGTAATAAGGCAGGCCGGTTGCTAGCTCGTGCCCTGCGAGACAAGCGTGCTTCTTTGTTTGTTCCTTCCCTTAAACTCCAGTCGGGTCGCTTGTCCTACCTCACTACTGATATTTTGACATCTTTTCGTTCCTACTACATAGACTTGTATAACCTTCCCAAATCATTGTGTGGCCCCACCCCTTCCCTCAGGGAATTCCTCGGGTCCACTGCACTTCCGAGATTACCCGTCCCACTCTTTGAGAAGCTGGAGGACCCCTTTACCCCGGAGGAGCTGGCCCAGGCTGTGGGCTCACTGCCGTCCGGGAAGAGTCCTGGCCCGGATGGCTACACTGCCACTTTCTATAAATCGCTCCAGTCCGAGCTGTCTCCTTCTCTTCTTTCTTCTTTTAACTCAATCTCCGCCTCCTCTCACTTTCCCCCAGCGTTTCTCCAAGCCCACATCACAGTGATCCCGAAGGAGGGTCCCGAAGGACCCTAACCATTGCGCTAGCTACAGGCCCATCTCCCTCATTAATGTGGACGCTAAGATATATGCCAAACTCATTGCCTTGAGATTGTCCCCTCTCCTCGGAGACCTAGTCCACCCAGATCAGGTTGGTTTCATTCCCACTAGGGAAGCCCGGGATAATACGCTCAAAACCTTTGCGATCCTACATCACGTTACAACATCCAATCTCCCGTGTATGTTCCTATCATTAGATGCCGAGAAGGCATTCGATCGGGTGGACTGGGGCTTCCTGGAGGCGGTGTTGACGTCTGTTGGGATAGGTGAGATAATGCTGCACCGCATTTTGGCCCTTTACCGGACTCCCCAAGCCCAGGTCCGGGTCAACGGCTGCCTTTCCGCTCCCTTCACAATTGGCAACGGGACCAGGCAAGGCTGCCCCCTCTCCCCGCTTCTTTATGTCTTGGTCATGGAACATTTGTTGCAGGCCATTCGTAAGGATGAGAATATTCACGGAGTGCGGGTTGGTGACATGCAGTTCAAGTGCTCGGCTTTCGCGGACGACTTGCTGCTGTATGTCACCCACCCGCGGCGCTCTCTTCCCTCACTGCTACGTGTATTGGGCAAATTTAGTGCTCTCAGCAACTATAAAATCAATTACACCAAGAGTGTGGCCCTGAATGTCACCCTCCCCCCTGACCTAATCACTGACTTAAAAACCCAATTCCCCTTCACCTGGACCTCCAAGTCATTTAAATATCTGGGGGTCCATATACCCGCGGACGTCTCACAGACGTACGAACTAAACTATACCCCGCTTTTTTCCCGGATCAAGGTAGACCTGCTCAAATGGGACCGTAGGGATTTTTCCTGGCTGGGAAGGATAAACATTTTAAAAATGAATGTTCTTCCCAGGCTCCTGTATCTTTTCCAGACCATCCCTATCATCCTGCCTAGGTCCTTCTTTCACTCTCTCACCCGCCTTTTCTCTCGCTATGTATGGATGCGCTCTCACCCACGCATAGCATGGCGGACTCTGATCAGACCCAAGAGCCGAGGGGGCTTGTCGCTCCCGGATCCCTTTTACTATTTCCTCGCAGCGGTTGCTACTAGGCTCTTAGACTGGTCGCACCGTGCCGACTAGAAGCTCTGGGTTAGATTGGAGTCCGTTCTCTCTATGCTACCACTCCATTCGGCCTTGTGGGTGGAGCCTGCACGACTGCCGCGCCTGGATCTAGCTATTCCCCCGCTTGTCTCGCAGATCACCTTTGCTATATGCTCTTCTAACCTGCCCAGACTCAAAATGCTAGTAAGGAACGGCCCTCTTACTCCCATACACCTGCATCCGGACTTTGCCCCGGGACATTCCTCTGAGCATTTTCTGCCTAATGTACCACATAGACCCCTTAGGTTTTATCACGTTACATCCTCTACCTCACTCCTTCCCCTTGAATCTCTGCTTTCGGGCCAAGCCCACCCCCCGTCTGTGGTGCTGCAATATTTACAACTAAAACACTTTTATACCTCCCTAGCAACACGCTGTGACACTCACAGAGACTTAACTGACTTCGAACACTTATGTGTGGCTACTGAAGCACCTTGTCATACGGTTTCGCTCCTTTATAACTTACTTCTACGTACAAATGGGGAGGACCGATTGAAGTTCCAGAGGGCATGGGAGCGGGATGTGGGTAGAGCCCTAACCCCGGAAGAATGGGACAAATCCTTCCACTTCTGCCACAAAGCCTCAGTTTCCTGTAAAGTCCAGGAAACTAATTACAAGATTATCTCCAGGTGGTACAGAGTGCCAGTGTTGCTGCATAGACTCTTTCCCGAGGTTCCAGATACTTGCTGGAGGTGCGGAGCTGCTGGCGGAGGCATGTTACACGTCTGGTGGGATTGTGGACTCCTCAGAGACTTCTGGGATAAGGTGAGAGACCTCATAGGTAAAATCTCGGGCTGCACTCTACCTAACGACCCAATAGTCTTTCTCCTCCTGGTCCTGCCAGGTGAAATACGCCGGCAAAAAAAGAGCATTGTCAGATTTCTAATTGTAGCGGCCCACTCAGTCATCCCCAGGAGGTGGCGGTCTGCCTCTCCCCCGACAGTCTCTGAATGGCTCCTGGAGGTTAGACATATTGCTAGGATGGAGGAGCTCAGGGCGGAAACGCACTCCACTCAGGCCGCAGTTGCACGTATATGGTATCCTTGGGATAGTTTTGTCTCCACACCAGAACTCTGTATTGCATAGACGAACCCTGCGTCCTCTCGCATTTGATCATTCCTCTTCCCCTCTACACCCCCACCCCTTCCCACCCTTGGACCACGCTGGCTGATCCACTCTCTTCTTCTTTCTCTTTCTTTTTTCCTCTCTGTTCATTCTTATCTTTTTTTGTTGCTTTTGGTTCTAATAATTTGTCAAATTATCATTTTTTTTTTTTGTCAGAATCGCTACGCGTTGAAGGGAACTATTACTGCCAGTTTATATGAAGATGTATGTGTGTCTATCCCTGGAGCTTGTGCTCTTTGCTCTTTATTTAATGTTCTCATCTATTGTTTTGACATCTTTTGTACTTTCCACTGGATTTAATAAACAGTTTGAATATGAAAAAAAAAAAAAAAAAGCAATCTCTACGTTTTTTACCACTTTTTGTTCACACAGTGAACAAAAATACACTGATCCCTGCTATGCCATGGCATAGCAGGGATAAGTGTTATCTGCTGTATCAGAAGTCTAAAGACCTGACTAAACAGAGGAAGGTAAGGGACCCTCGGCAGTCAGGCAATGCGATCGGGACCCCCGCAGACACGCTGCTTCTGTCACTTACACCTAAACGCTGCGTGGAGCAATAGCAGCATTTAAGTTAATAGCGTTAATGGCGGGCTGGCGAGAGATCGTGGCAGGCCGCCATTGAGGGTGAGGGCCAGACTGCAGATATAAGCCAGTCCTCACCTGCTATGGAGCGAGCTCATCTCCTGTGCCCGCTCCATAGCCCGGGATCCTGGCAGGGCGTACATTTACGCCCTGATGCACTAAGTCCCAGCCGGGAGAAGACGGCAGCTACAGCATGTCCACTCCCCGCTGATTTAGGAAAAAGAGACACGCTCCATAGAAGCCCATTATAAGTCCAGAGCTGAAGTCTTCTTCCCACGCTTTCTCCTGATTGGTACAGGTCTAAACACTCTATGTCTCTATGACTTGTCAAAACTTTTTTAACAAGCCTATTTAAACAAACCACATTGAAACAGCTAAACTATGGCCTAGTAGTGGTAGTTTAGTATTGTTTTAAAAGGGCAGACACTAGATGGACTAGGTCAGTGATGGGCAACCTTTTGAGCTTGGTGTGTCAACATTCGGCAAAAAAACGAGCATAACTCGGATGGTGTGTCACTTCGACAAAAACACCATAATTTGCGACATTTATAGTTTAAATAGCAACAATATGTAATTGTAATATATAACTGTACTTAATAAACCAAAAAATTATTATTTAACTTACTCGCTTAGTGACTTTTTTGTTCATATGTCAGTCGGTTTCCACCTGACCCCCATCCCCACACCTCCCCAGGTTTACAATTCAATACCAACATGCAGTGGTCATTAGGATCCCCACCTGATTCCTCACCCCACACACTACCCTCCTATCCCTCTACACACTAGCCCACCAGAACCCCATCCCCCCACACACTAGCCCACCTAAGCCCATCCCTCCCCACACACACTTGCCCACCTGACCCCCATCCCCACACACACACACTAGCCCACCTGACCCCCATCTATCCACACACACACTTGCCTTCCTGCCCCCTATCCCTTCTCACACATAGTAGCCCACCTGACCCCCATCTATCCCTACACACACTGCTCCCCAGGTTTACAATTCAATATCAACATGCAGCGGTCATTAGCATGCCCACATGATTCATCCCCACACACACACACACTAAACCCCCCTGCCATCCTTCCCCACACACACTACTCCCCCTCCCATCCCTCCCCACACACACAAACTCCCCCTCCCATCCCTCCCCACACACACACACACACACAAACTCCCCCTCCCATCCCTCCCCACACACACAAACTCCCCCTCCCATCCCTCCCCACACACACAAACTCCCCCTCCCATCCCTCCCCACACACACACAAACTCCCCCTCCCATCCCTCCCCACACACACACACTACTCCCCGTCCCATCCTTCCCCACAAGCACACACTACTCCCCCTCCCCACACACACCATTCATTAGGATGCCTTTGTGAGGGTGAGAACGAAGCGCACAAGGAGCAAGGCAGGGCTGAAGTGTGGTGCGGCTGCGGCTGGCCGTGGCGCCTGCTTCCAGTGGAAGTGTGCCTGGTGACGTCACCACAGCAGCGTTCAGCCTGTGCAGGAAACGGCCTGTACGTGAACACAGCATGGGGTCAGACGCCAGGGTACATCCTGGCTTCTGTAGTTTTGGCGCCGCCAGGGCTGTGATGGAGTCGGCATGCGGGATCATACTTTTCTGTATGCAGCCGTGTGTCAGCGAACATGGCTACGCGTGTCATAGGTTCGCCATCAGGGGACTAGGTGATCTTTTTCTGTCGACAATCTTGTATGCTTCTAACTCAGCTTTCATTTTACTAGGGCTCATGAGTATATGAAAGTTCCTGGCTTTACACCCTTCCAGTTGGAATTGATGATAAAATCTTATTGGTACGAAATAAAAGCTTAATATTGTGTTTTGTTATGGTGTGTTTACACAGAGAGATTTATCTGACAGATTTTTGAAGCCAAAGCCAGAAACAGCTTATAAACAGGGAACAGGTCAGAAAGGAAAGATTGAGATTTCTCCTCTTTTTAAATCCATTCCTGGCTTTGGCTTCAAAAATCTGTAAAATAAATCTGTCTGTGTGAACGCACCATAATGTGCAAATATCGGATTTTTAAGATTCTTAGAGCTACTTTTAATTTAAGGAATTTTCATCCCGCTGCAAATATGTAAATGCCATACCCCTTAGCCGCCTGGTGAATACCAGTCCATGTTTTGGCTTGCTGTTGGGACTCCCGGCATCCTGACGTGGGATGTCAGGATTCCTGGAGCAAGAAGGAGCGCGAACTATGCCGCCGCAGGGAGATGGCGTTTTCATACTCGCAGCAGGATGAAAATTTCACTGTATGTACACCTATTGACACTGACAGCGTCAGGAATTGCACTGGATTTTGCTGCAATTACGTTATGTGTGAACCTGGCCTTAGACTGCATTTCCACTTCCTGTAGGTTACAGACCACTACGGGAGGTGAAGCTGTGTGTATTATTATGATACTGTGAGTTCTGAACCTGTTTAAACTACTACTGTGCTGTGTGGCTGTGTCAGTACAGTAGCAGGAAGTTTTCAACAGATTTGGAACTCCCAGCATTATAATGATACATAGATGCTGCTCCACCTTCTGTAGGGGTCCGTAATTTACAGGACGTGGGGATGCTTACTGTAATGGCTGTATTACACGGGACGACATAGAGGAGCAAACAAGTGCTGTCAGCTCCCGTTTGCTCCTCGCTATCGCATATGGCAGCGGCGAGTGAGTACGACGGGGCTGCGGGGAGTTGCCCGGGAGATCGCTATATCATCCGGGCAGCCCATAAAGGATGGCGGCGGTCTGCTGCTGCCACTCCTATTCCACGGGACGACATCAGCAGATCGCTGCTATGTCATTAGTCTTTCATCGACAGCAATGATCAGCTGACATCGTTCATGTTGACTGATCATTGCCTTCTATTACAGGGACGATTATAGGACGTAACAGCCGATATCGGTCAATAATCGTTCCGTGTAATAGGGCCTGGAGACTGCTGGATAAATCTCCCCCGCAGTGTCTGGATGCATAGAGGGAAATACCAGTCCCTTCTCCATGTACCCCATATAGAAGCCAGACAGACCAGTCTCCATTACACACAGCACACAGGATACGGAGCTATTACAATTATGTGCTTGATTTTACACGTAGCACAAACCGCACTACAACCGCAGTGTTTGACTCCGCCCTCAGGAAACCCCGGGTATCGTATTCCAATGAGGTGTGCCAGCGCAGAGCATGATGGGAAGCGCGCCTGCCCCGTCCTCAGGAGAACTCCATCTTACGGGCATCTACGACGTGTTTCCAGGCTTCCCGTTTCAACTTCCGCTTTTGTCATGTGATGAATCATGTGATCCGGAAACCTCCGGAGCCGTGGTCGTAGTCTGCACGGTGGGTGTAGTGAGCGGTGGGGGGGTTGTTACTGTTCGTGCGGCTGTGGTGGTGGCGGCGTGTTGTCCGCGGGTGGGTTGTGGGGCAGGGGACACCCGTGTAGTGGTGGATGCGGCTGGGTGTATGGGGGTCGCCCTCAGCTCCTCCTGCACTGCAGGCCTCATTGATACTGTATGCTATATACTGTAATCTCATCATGTCTGTGTTTCTTTGTGCAGATTTGTCTGGTTGTGTGATGCCCAGTTCAGCCATGAAGAAAAAGGCAAGTGACTACCCAACCCCCCAGATCTCCATGAGGAGGTGGTGTATAGGATCCATCAGGGTCTATGTGTGCTGATGGATGATGTCTTCTTACAGGTGCTGTTGATGGGGAAGAGCGGCTCAGGGAAGACGAGCATGAGGTCCATCATCTTCGCCAACTACATTGCACGAGACACGCGGCGTCTGGGCGCCACCAGTAAGTCCTGGCTCCGTCCCTTCAGGGCATTGGTCCCGGCACTAGTATGGTAGTCATTTTACTCTCTGCTTCTCTTGCAGTTGATGTTGAGCACTCTCATGTCCGCTTTTTGGGGAACTTGGTGCTGAATCTGTGGGACTGTGGCGGGTAAGCTTTCTCTTTAATGTATTTGACTCCCCCCCCCAGTTTTTAGTTTCCCAGTTAGGGTATGTTCACATTGAGCAAATGGGGTGGAATTCCATGGCGGAACACTCCAATTGCTTCAGTGTCAGACCCCATCTCTATGGGAGGGCTCGCGTGAGCCTTCCCATAGAGATGTGGTCTGACACTGAAGCAGGTTGGAATTCCACCCCATTTTCTCTGAACATACCCTTAAAAAGAAAAAAAATCATCAGACATCCCCTTGAAATGTTTTTAGAGTGGTTTTCTGGGCTTAGTCTTTGGAACATTGGAGAGAAATTATTAATTCTGCCTCCTGTATGCAGCACCAGTCATGCACACACATTTGGTGATGAGAGGGTGTGTGTTTTTATCAATTTGGACAAATTAATTTAAAAAAATAGTCTAAAAGGTACCTTTATCAGCATATCTGTGATTCCAGCAACGTCCTCAGTGGGGCAGTTTTTCAGTAGTTTGAGCTGAATCCACTATGTAAATTACTTTGGTGCACTGGGGAAGGTTTTTATCTGCCCCACCGCTTGATGGTCGCCGCATTTACACCAGAAGATTTTTGCTTAAATTCAGACAATTTAACAATTTTGTTTGCACGATAATTTGCCCGTGTAAAAGGCCTTTACTCTGAGGGCTAAGAGTTCAAACTGCTTTTTTTCCCCCATCTGTTTAACATATTTGCAAAAGGGAAAAATGGATGAAAAATGGATGCTGCTGTATACTATACTGCATTCTCCATTAAACAGGAAGTCTTGTGAAACTAAAAAAATGACTAGGGGGGACGACATAATAAACAAAGTATACCTACCCATTCCTCTGCCTCTGTTGTGCTGGTCCCAATGGTGACATTTTTCACCCAGCATCTACGCCTGTTTTCCTTGACATAGTATACCACTGTGGAGAACTCATCTTATGGGTGAAGGAGCTGAAGCTTCAGAGGGGTGATATTTGGGGTGATAAGCTTCATTAAAAAGCATACGTAAACCCCTTTAAGTATTTTATGTTGTAATTTGAGTCCTTTTGTCAGCCCTTTGTGACTGTGAGTTGGTGAGTGACCTCCCACCCTCTTTCTATCTGTGTTCTATTGTGCTCCATGTCTCCCCGCCCTGCTAGCTTTGCCTCTGATCTGAATTATTTTGCTGGTCCTACAGTGTGGGTAAATGTACACTTTGCTTCTGTAACAAAATTTCTTTACATCTGCAGTCAGGACACATTCATGGAGAACTACTTTACCAGCCAGCGTGACAACATATTCCGCAATGTTGAAGTCCTCATTTATGTCTTTGACGTTGAGAGTCGGGAGCTGGAGAAGGACATGCACTATTACCAGTCCTGTTTGGAAGCCATTCTTCAGAACTCTCCAGATGCAAAGGTGTTTTGCTTGGTTCACAAGATGGACTTGGTACAAGAAGATCAAAGAGACCTGGTTAGTAGACCGTGTGGTATAAATGCGTATATCAGATTTGTTAAAAGCAGGTACAACATAAGTATCTAAAATGATGTAGAGAAGGATTTGACCTTATTCACACATTAAAGTGTCACTGTTGTTTAATATATATATTTTTTCCCCCCAGAAATCAATAGTACAGGCGAGTTTAAGAAAATAACTGGGTTTATTAGTTGAAAAATGCATTTTTATAATGAAAGAGCAGTTAAAAGCTCTCCCGCCTATCTTCATGGTTGTCTATGGAGAGGGGAGGGGTAGAGGGAGATGAGGCACCAAAACAGGACAACAAAGAGTTAATTTACAGCTACATCACTGGGCTATCTCCTCTGACATAGAAACAACAGGATTCCTTCAGTTCAGATAAAACATTCAAGGTTTATTGGAAATTCTTAAAAGGAACAGCCTGTTCCTTTGGCTGTTTGGCTGTTCCTTTTAAGAATTTCCAATAAACCTTGAATGTTTTATCTGAGCTGAAGGAATCCTGTTGTTTCTATTTTATGGCTACCCCGGAATCCAGGGGCTTTACCTTCGTGCTCAAAATAACCACATAATGATATGAGAAAGCATAAATTGATGGGACTGGGCGCTGACCACATCTGTCTCTTCTGTCTATCTCCTCTGACAGTCAGCACTGACCTCTGGCTTTCATGCAGCTCCCCACTGTGTAATCCTTTGTTCTCTGCTTTCTACTGGCGACTAATCTTCCTCCCTCCTCCTCCCCCCTCCCCTCTCCATACAACAGACAGGGTTGTTTCTGATGCAACAAGACACAATTTCCTGATAATTTGCAGTGAATGGAAAAGAGGAGGGAGGCTTTTTGAATGCAGATAATGGCATATTTGCCTAATAAACCCAATTACAAAGTTTCTTAAAATCGCCTGGACTATTGATTTCTGCAAAAAGAAAAACGACAGTGACACTTTAAGGTTTATAAGGTTGATATGTTTTTCTTTTAACAAAACTGGTATTAAAAGGGTTATCCAGAACTTTAAAATGTTTCATATTGTGCTGCAGACATATAGAAAATAACCTAGAGCCTACGCTTACCTAAACAGGCTCCCCCGGCGATCTTCTGCGGTTTTCCCTGCTGATTGTAGCCACCACCACTTCTGAGACTAACTCGTCCCTGAAGTGACAGCCCACTCAGCCAATCACTGGCCACGGTGCTGTCCAATCTCAGTCAGTGATTGGCTGAGCGGGCTGTCGCTCCAGAGACTTTCATTTTAGAGGTGGTGGCTGCAAATAGCTGGCGAAACTGTAAATGCTGTAGAAAAATGCCGAGAGAGTGCGAAAAAGTAAGCATAGGCTCTTTGTTATTTTCCATATGTCTGCAGCATAATATGAAAAATTTTTAAGCGCCGGATAACGCCTTTTAAAATTTCCTATTATGATCCACTACTAGCTTTTAACAAAGCAAACTAAATAAAAACAAGCACTGAAAAGTGGTGCATGGTAAAAGGGATTGACTAACAGTAATGTTTAAATCTCTATTTTTTTTTTTCATCGAAAGACCAATATGTGGGTCAATATGGTATTCCAAAATGATGTACATACACTCACCGGCCACTTTATTAGGTACACCATGCTAGTAACGGGTTGGACCTCCTTTTGCCTTCAGAACTGCCTCAATTCTTCGTGGCATAGATACAACAAGGTGCTGGAAGCATTCCTCAGAGATTTTGGTCCATATTGACATGATGGCATCACACAGTTGCCGCAGATTTGTCGGCTGCACATCCATGATGCGAATCTCCCGTTCCACCACATCCCAAAGATGCTCTATTGGATTGTGATCTGGTGGCTGTGGAGGCCATTTGAGTACAGTGAACTCATTGTCATGTTCAAGAAACCAGTCTGACATGATTCTAGCTTTATGACATGGCGCATTATCCTGCTGAAAGTAGCCATCAGATGTTGGGTACATTGTGGCCATAAAGGGATGGACATGGTCAGCAACAATACTCAGGTAGGCTGTGGCGTTGCAACGATGCTCAATTGGTACCAAGGGGCCCAAAGAGTGCCAAGAAAATATTCCCCACACCATGACACCACCACTACCAGCCTGAACCATTGATACAAGGCAGGATGGATCCATGCTTTCATGTTGTTGACGCCAAATTCTGACCCTACCATCCGAATGTCGCAGCAGAAATCGAGACTCATCAGACCAGGCAACGTTTTTCCAATCTTCTACTGTCCAATTTCGATGAGCTTGTGCAAATTGTAGCCTCAGTTTCCTGTTCTTAGCTGAAAGGAGTGGCACCCGGTGTGGTCTTCTGCTGCTGTAGCCCATCTGCCTCAAAGTTGGACGTACTGTGCGTTCAGAGATGCTCTTCTGCCTACCTTGGTTGTAACGGTTGGCTATTTGAGTCACTGTTGCCTTTCTATCAGCTCGAACCAGTCTGCCCATTCTCCTCTGACCTCTGGCATCAACAAGGCATTTCCGCCCACAGAACTGCCACTCACTGGATGTTTTTTCTTTTTCGGACCATTCTCTGTAAACCCTAGAGATGGTTGTGCGTGAAAATCCCAGTAGATCAGCAGTTTCTGAAATACTCAGACCAGCCCTTCTGGCACCAACAACCATGCCACGTTCAAAGGCGCTCAAATCACCTTTCTTCCCCATACTGATGCTCGGTTTGAACTGCAGGAGATTGTCTTGACCATGTCTACATGCCTAAATGCACTGAGTTGCCGCCATGTGATTGGCTGATTAGAAATTAAGTGGTAACGTGCAGTTGGACAGGTGTACCTAATAAAGTGGCCGGTGAGTGTATGTTAAAGTGAATGTACCAATTTGCTTAGCAAATTTATTTTTTTCACTTCATGGTCACCGCTGGGGCAAAGATCCTGGTGGCACATTCCATTTTTCAAAACGTTTCTGGGCTCCCATGATCGGCGACGTTTTCTTTGTGTGCCGGCCTGCTCTATGCAGTGAAGACAGGCCCTGCATCCCCCAGTGTAATTATGTGGCCAGACTTGATTCTAATGGAGGTGTGTCACTGAGGGGATATCTTTACACTGGGGCGCTGGGCCCACCTCCAGTGCATAGAGTGTGCAGTGCACATGAAGAAACTGGAGTGGATCGCAGGAACTTGGCAGCATTTTGAAAAATGGACCACACCATCAGGATCGCCATGCCGGCAGTAAGCAGGTAGTTGGGAGAAAAAAAACGGGGTTTCATATAGAGGCCTCTCACTGTTTAAAAGCTCCATTTCTTCAGGCCCTGTTCTTGTTAGATTTATAGATGACAACGACATGTATCCCTCTCTAGAAGGAGCTTTTCTCAGCACATAGTGATTCTTTGTCTGCGTTACTGATTCGTGGGTTGGCTTTTTTTTGCTTCTACAAATTTCCACAATAGCTTTAGTGGTGAAAAATGTTATTTAGCACCACACTGACATTGAATATATGCAATCCTATCACCTTCCTCTCTCATGGCAGTGAATGGTTTGCTGACTTTGTTTTTGTTGTCTTTAGATATTTAAGGAACGAGAAGAGGATTTAAGGCGTCTTTCCCGACCCCTAGACTGTGCCTGCTTTAGGACTTCTATTTGGGATGAGACGTTATACAAGGTATATGATGCCTGACTTGTTTATTCTGAAGAGATAAGTGTTAGTATCTTAGCCTTTGTACATGTCCCACTTTTGTGCACTTTTCTCTATCCAGGCTTGGTCCAGTATAGTCTACCAGCTCATTCCTAACGTTCAGCAGCTCGAATCCAACCTGCGTAACTTTGCCCAGATTATTGAGGCAGATGAAGTTTTGTTATTTGAAAGGGCAACATTTTTGGTGAGTATTGCACCAAGTGCTAGATGTACTCAGTATTTTTGAGCAGCATTAGAAATTTTAAGTCTTCTGTTTTACAGGTCATTTCTCATTATCAATGTAAGGAGCAAAGGGATATTCACCGATTTGAGAAGATCAGTAATATTATAAAGCAGTTCAAGTTAAGCTGCAGGTAAGACAGAAGCTAGATTCTTCAGTTCTTTAAACCGTTTCAGCTTTTTATTTATTTATTTATTTTTTTATGTCAATATTACAGTTAGTGAAATTGGAGTTTTTGGTTATGAAATTCAGCAGACTCATTGGATATTTTCATTGAAAGACGCAAATTCTGCTATGGATACATATAAGAATATGAGGGCCATGAAGAATTCTAGGGCCATGTTCACGCAATGTTTGGACATCAGCCATTGCTTGACTTGGCTGGGTCAAACAACGGCCGATGTTTACCTGGATGATACTGCAGTAGGGGCCAGATGAACATCACTTTATTTCAATTGGAATGCGGGCACATTCGGGTGTGGCCGCACTCTAATTTGCCATAGACCACAATGGCCGGGAACTGTACTTTACACTGTGAGCACAGGCTGTTTTGTACGGCCGCTCTTCACTGAATGGTGGCCACACAAAATAGACCTGTCAATTATTTTGTGCGACCACTAAGAACCACGGCCGTAGTGTATACACTGCAGTCGTGGTTCCATAGACTGCTATTCAATTTAACAGTGCTGTTAAACAACGGGCGTTGCTGCACTCTACAACAACGGCCGCTGTTTAGCAGCCAAATACACTGTGTGAACGTGGCCTAAAAAGGTATAAACCCTCTATATAAAGACTTTTGATTTTTAATCTAGGTCTGTGAGCTGCAGTTCAGGTTCCAAGCTGCTGACACTGTTAGAAAGCTGTTAGGTCAAGGAGACAAAAGGAGCGTGGAAAAATGTTTTTATTCTCCCAGCCTGCAGCAGTACAGGAGCTTGTGAAAGCCTCTTTGCAGCCGAGAATAAAAGCATATCCTACGTTCTAAAAATGAAAATAAGGGCTATAAAACCATGTGTCTCCTTGATGTAACAGTTATGTAATTATTTAGTTTATACCGAGTATGATGGCTCTTAGTTAATACATGATCTGGTACAACTGTGCTCATGGTCTTGTACCCTTTCTTTTTCTATCCACAGTAAGCTGGCTGCATCTTTTCAAAGCATGGAGGTTCGAAATTCCAACTTTGCTGCTTTTATAGATATTTTCACATCCAACACCTATGTCATGGTTGTAATGTCTGACCCCTCAATTCGTAAGTTTTTACTTTTCAAATTCTCTGCTGTTAACTCCAATCCATAATCCACCTAAAAAGTCAGTAGTAGTAATGACTCCGGCAGTACACCCCAACATAGTAAAATGGACCCCATAGTAATAATGCCCCCTGCTGTGCACCCCTACTTGTTAAGATGCCTGCTGAAGTGATAACATTCTGACATTTCATAGGCTGCGAGCATGATGTGCCTGCAGCCTATGAGAATGAATGGAGGAGCAGGATAGGTCCTGTTCCTCCATTCAGTTCCTTTTGCTGTTCACCCCGCTCACCCTGCACTACATTGGCTTTTAAGTGAGCGTGCTGAACATTACAGCATTCGGGGCATCCCTAGGACTTGTACAACCACAGATTTTAGGGATGCTTAAAGGAAACATGCACACTGCAATGTCGGTTCTCATGGACGTTTGGGAACCGCTACTCTAGAGATTACATGACATCACATGTGACTAAGGCAGCCATGTTATCACCAGAGGCAAGGTGCACAGAGACCACTGGGCAACCAGAGAAGCATTGCTATGGGATAGCTAGGGAAGGGAAGTATTTTGTGTGGGTATTTTTTTTCTTCTTCTTATATGATAAGAAACTATACTGGATTATTTACATGTATTTTCCTGTTTCAATTGTTTTTATTTAATTTTTTTCAAAGAAAAACATATGTATCATATAAAGAAAGACAAGGTATAAACAGTGTACAAGGAATAGATAGTACAATGTTTAGCTGCGATGTGACAAATTTAAGTCAACTGTAGCTTATGAAATAAAATAATAGGTTAAACAAAAACCCAGAATATTACAACATAATAAACAAAAACTAAACATCATCTTGTGGCTTTAATTTTAGCATGTTACATCAGGTTGTGCTCGGTGTGTGTGTGTGTGTGTTTGTGTGTGTGTATATATAATGAATAGTTCACATTTGATTTTTCTAAAGACTCAAGTTAAAAGGTAGGTGCTCTATTTCCAAGGGCGCCAGATTTACCTAAATTTATTGTATGGTTCCCATAAGCCAAAACCTCTTATGAGTAGGTGGTGTTAAAGGGGTTGTGCGGCGTTTCAAAATGATTCACTAAATAACACACATCATAAAGTTACACAACCTTCTGATTCGGACACCTCGAGTGCTATGCAGAACTGATAATATGCTAATTACTTGTATATGTACACTTTCTGTTTTGTTTTTTACGATTTCCCGGTTAAGGGGATACCTTTTTGTGTGTTTGTTTAAAACAAAAAAAAAATTTTCTTCTGAGTGGAAAATTTTAATAAAAATTACAGTTATAAAAAAAAAAAAAAAAAAAAAAGTTACACAACTTTGTAATGTATGTAATGTTAGTGATGGGCCCCCTTCTCCATGTTTCCCCCCACCCACGCTAGACCCGGAAGTGTGGTGCATTATACTCACCGCATCTCGTGTCGACCCCCGTCCGCCATCTTGGGACAATGACGTCGTTTTCGGGAGGCCGGCCGAACCGCTCCATCCATCCCTCATGCCAGCCCCCCTCTGCCGTGTCATCAACCGTGTTACAGTTATGCTCAGCCAATCGCGGCTGATGCAGCACAGGGGGGCCGGCATGAGGGACGGATGGAGCGGTTCGGCCGGCCTCCCGAAGACTACGTCATTGTCCCAAGATGGCGGACGGGAGTCGACATGAATTGGGTGAGTATAGTGCATCACACTTCCGGGTCTAGCGTGGGTGGGGGGAGAACACGGGGAAAGGGGCCATTCACTAACATAACATACATTACAAAGTTGTATAACTTTGTAATGTGTGTTATTTAGTGAATAATTTTGAAACGCCGCACTACCCCTTTAAGTGATTTAATGGTTTCATTTATACTTGGGGTATTTTCCATGTAAAAACAAGTGTGCTCTTTTTCCACATATGAGTTGTATTTTTTTATCAGAATAGAAATAATAGCTTAATTGAAAGCAAGCGTAAAGTCCTGTGGACTAGCACTAGACCATAATAGTACAGGGGACAAATATGTACAAGAATAACCTCTTTGTTACAGTTTATAATCATGACTGTCAAATAAACGCTTAAAAAGATGAGTCCACAACAGCACAAACAGTGCAGTCCCATAGGCAAAGAGAAGCAGGTGATATCCGTTTGGATTAAAGGGTTTATCCCAAAGTGAAGAGTAATCTACATAATATTCGAGGCAGTATATAAGGGAGATAATAAAGCAGTGTCATAGTACAGTATAATACAACAGTTAAACACTTTGCAAAACAAGCTCTAAAATAAGAAAATAACAGTGAGTAAACAATGGTAAAGTAAAAACTGATGAACAACTTTGTTTCCTGGCGATAAAGGACTATGCTGGCATGTACTTCTAATTGTAAGTTTTGTGGCTCTCTCCTGTTGTAACTTCTTCTTCTCTCCAACAGCCTCAGCAGCGACTTTAATAAATATACGGAATGCAAGAAAACACTTTGAGAAGCTGGAGCGTGTGGATGGTCCTAAGCACAGTCTCCTGATGCGCTGAGGCGTCCTTCAGAGGTCATTGATTCCGGCATCATTCAGAAATAACACTTCTTATCGCTGTTTCCCATTTTTATTTTGTGCAATGTACTTTGGAGTTCACCTCTATTTCATCTAAATCCTAAACAATACATTTTGGAATGGAAAATATTTTGTGCAACAAAGTAACAAAAAGTGGTAATACAACAAAGACTGTAACACACTAGTAAATAATGGTTAGTCCACCACAGCTCAAGTAATTGTGCACATTTCTAGCATGTTTCTTACCTCCCTATGTGCTGGTATGGTGCACTGATGTATGACCTTAGAGGAGATTACACGCTCTACGGCTAGGCTAAAATGTTTGACAGCGTTAAGGAAGTGGATGCTTTAGTAGTGCAGCTTCTTCAGATCCTGGCCCATGTGCCTATGATGAAGATGCCCATTCTAAAGTATCATTCTAATTTCCTTAACCATCTCTCTTTATATTAAAAATGCAATTTTTGGTTAATTATTGATTATAGTTGTGATAAAATGCAATCAGATTTAAGAATTCAGTGTATTTTTATGCTTTGGGATAAAAATATTTATGCCTAAAAAATAATTGAAAGTGTGATTATTATTATTTTTTTTTTTAATCCGCCATTCCTAAACATGCATTCATAGAATTTATTATTGCTTTTTACCTATATGGTAAAAATGCCATTTTCTCCATAGATTTTTATTAAAAAGTCTGCTTAGTTTCACTTTTGTAGCCTTTTTGTCTTGATGTACAGTGCCATCGGCTGTGTCTTGTTCTCTCAGAGAAGCCATCTGTTGGCTCGAGTTGTTTGGCTAATAAATGTATTGTTATTAGCCGTGCATGCCTTGTTTAGACAAAGATACAGTCAGATTCAATCAGACAATTAGCGAGTGTTTGCTGATCTCTGGCCCTTTTTATTCCATACTTATTACCTTATCAGTCTCCTTCCCCCAATTCTGAGGCTGCTGCTTAAGACGCAGAAAACTGCATGTAAGCTGTTCTCGCCATCTCCCCCTCCTCCCCTCACCTTTCCGAGACTGCTCATGCAAACAACTCCCTGGCAGGCTGATTCTGCACTCTGTAATGCTGGGAGGATTAATCTGAGGTCAAGTTGCTGATGACCTCACTGTGATTAACACACCCGGCATTACAGAGTGTACATAAAGCTGACCAGGACGGCTGTTTACGTGAGTGGTTTCAAAAGGGAGGAGGGGAAGATGGAGAGAACAGCTCACACAGTTTTGTGTCTTTAGCAGAAGTGTCGAAAGGAGACTGAAAAGGTAATACCAAGTATAAAACTAATTGTTAGTCCCCCAGAGGCAGAATGATTCAACATGTATTTGAGTTGCATATCCCTTTCAATTTCAGACTAGACCAAAGCAAAACACAATAGGGATTTTCTTCATTTAAATACTATGCTCCATTGTGTTTGTGTTTATACCTATGCTGTGTCCGAATTGTCTATTGTGTCTAAGTTGTCTTTAAGTATTTTACAATTAGCCTACATGTGCACAGGGACATAGTAAGGCACAAACATCCTGCGGTCTGGCACAGCAGTGTGCTGAGAGGGATGCCGTGCCATGGGAGTGGGGGGGATAGGAGTACACGACTTCTGCCATAGGCCATGTTCTGTGGGGCCACCAGGTCAATTACTAAAAGGGCTGCTTTAGAGACTGGCTTGGACTGGTGAGACCTTGAAGAGGTGATTCTTTAAAGTGCACAGTTAAGAGAAACCCAACCATTTTCTGTAGCACCTGTTTGACACTTTATTGGTTGTGCTCCTATACCTTAATTGAGATTATGGAGTCTTCTCAGCCTGCTGGACTAGAGGTATTGATTATATGTTATTATTTTAAGGCCAAGAAAGTAGAAAAGTAGGGTGGTAAAGGGTGGCCAAGAGTAAAGAAAGTAGGGTGGTTATTGACAAAAGCTTAAATTGCTTGGTGTCTGAAAGTAATTTGTAAATTACTTCTATTTAGAACTCTCAAGCCTTCTAATACTTATCAGCTGCTGTATGTCCTGCAGGAAGTGGTGTATTCCTTCCATTCAGACAAGGTACTCCCTGCTGCCACATCGGTCTGTGTAGAGAACTTTCCGAAGCAGGAGACCTTTTTTTAGTATGCTACTGCTCTGGATCATTCCTGACATGGTTAGAGGTTGCAGAAGGGAGCACTGTGTCAGACTGGAAAGAGAACTCCACTTCCTGCAGGACATACAGCAGCTGATAGGTACAGGAAGGCTTGATTTTAAAAACATTTTTTCCAGATTACCTCTTTAACAGTTTCTATTCTTTGTGCAACACCTGTATGAATAAGATTATGGAAAAGGAATTTCTGTCATTTATGAACCTTGTATTAAGATGAAATGAAGACTAATTGTTGTCTCTAAGTAATAATTCCTATGTATAGCGCCACCTTATTCTGCAGCGCTTTGCATAGCTTTTCATCACTCATGCCACTCCCTGTCTCCTTTAGGGCTCCTTTCAGCCATCAACTTGGCAGCCTGTAAATTCACTCATCCCTACTCACAATCTAAACTCTAAATTTACCTATTTGTATGTTTTGAAGTGTGGGGGTAACCGGAGTACCTGGAGGAATGCCAGCTAAACAGGGAGAGAACATACAAACTCCTTGCAGATGTTGTCCCTGGTGGGATCTTAACCCAGGGCCATAAGGATATACCATTTACCTACACATAATAGCACAGCGGCTCCCAATCGGGGTGCCACAATTTTGGTTGGAATGATTACTCTGTCAATTTGAGCATCCTTAGAAGCTGCCACCGAGTAGCTACTAATGCTGTACCCTCACCCTCACTTTGCCCGCTCACTGTAACGCAGGGTGAGTGGGCTAAACACTAATGATTGACCAGAATGGAAGATCAAGAGCTGTTAGCACCTGCTTCTCCATTCTGTCCCATAGGCTGCAGGCATTTTATCTTGCTTTATGCCTTCAGCCCATGGGACGCTGGAACATGATCTCTTAATCTGGTGCAATGATATGACATCGTCCTGCCTGCTTGAGGATCTGTCCCCGGAGATCACAGGAGAGAGCTGCCCGGATTAGGTGAGTGTTATGTTGTTTTTATGTTGATGCGCAGCGGGGGTGGGGGGCATTAGTACTATGGATGGCACATCACAGGGAATTATTACTATGAGGGGCAAAATAGGGAGGTACTACTACAATATGGCCAGCATAACGGGATGTTATTATATGGGGGGCATTATTACTATAAGGAGAGGGCAGCAGGATGCATTAGTATATGAGTGGGATACATTATTACTATGTGGAGGGCCACAACAGGGGCCATTACTATATAGGGAGCACAGCAGCGGATCCTACATACAGGAGGCAACCCACATAACTGCACATGATGCCAGACAGTAATTACTACTGTTTGTGACCCTATAGGTGGGCAAAAGGGAAGGAAGGTGTTGAAAAAGAGCGGAGCCTAAGGGCCCTATTACACGGGTCGATTATTTTGCGAAAAATCATTATCATTCTAATTTAAACGATAATTGTTCTGTGGAATTGCAGGCAATGAAAAATCGTTCGTATGTCGTTGATTTAGATCTGAACCTAAAATTATCATTGATCGGTCGCTGTGATTCCACATTCGTTAGCTCAAGTTCCGCATTTTTTCACTAATCGTTCAGTGTAATTGCACATTGTTCATTGTTTTGCTGGGATCAGAAGGAGTAAACTATCATATTCTGTGTAATATGGTGATCGATTTCAGGTTAACGATAAACAATCTCGTTTGAGATTGTTAAACATCTTAGGGTCCTATTACACTGAGAGATTTTTGTCTGGCAGGTTCTGAAGAGATGAATTTTAGCTGAAAGAAATTGTCATGGTGGTCTAGGCCAGATGGAGAAGAAAAGTGAAAATGAACGGTCACAGAAGATGTCACCTGTAAGTCACTGACGTTTTTTCTAATTTGTAGAACTTTATTTGGTTGGGGTGCGCAAAAGGAAATTTTTTTCCAAGGGATGCCCTGAGGTGGAAAAGGTTGGGAAAAGTAATAGCAGGTGGAGGCTGGACCAGTACTACTGGACGTCCCTGTAAGTAAATCAGATCATAAGGTATCAGACCTGGATAAAGATGAAGCAGAAAGGACTGATTAAGGGTGTGAATGTTCTGTACAGTTAGCCTGCATAAAAGGCCCATCGATCAAAAGATGCCTATTTGCATATTACTGAATACTCCAGCTGATATTACCTTTATTCTTTAATAATTCACCACATCCTCAGCAATCCTTTATAATGCCACCCTACCTCAGCCCCTATAATTTATAGTGTACCACCACCTCCAGCATGTATGTAGGGATTTTAATTGGTAGCGGGGGGAATGGTTCAGGTTGACAAGTGATGTGTATTATGCTATTTTGTGTATCAACTTCTGACTAATGACGACTGCCCAATGTCTTTTGCAGGCATGCAGTGTGGGTCTTGGAAGTCTGCAGCGGTTTTCTGTAATGGACCTAACTATGCCGAGCATTTGTGGGCTCACCATTGTTCTCTGTTATCAGCCTTTATCACAAATTCTTGGCCGCCTTAAAGGAGAAGTCTGACCAACATGAAAATTTGGCTGTAGGTAGTGACAGAGGGGAGCATAATACCTACCTGCCCCTGCAGTTCTACCTTACTTCTCCCGGACCCTGTGTGTTTTCTGGATCTCTTGCTCCAGCGACTTCACAACATGGCTGATGGATTGCCTGCTTAGCCAGTCAGTGACTGGGGCAGGACACTGGTGCAGTCACTGACTGGCTGAGCGCGTAGTCCATCAGTGAGGTTGGGTACTTTTCCCCCAGATTGTGATTACAAAAAAACCTGGGGGAAAATGAGTTGGGAGGGGGTGTCCAGGAGCCTATGCATAAGCAATATGGGGCCAGGTAAGTAGGGCTTTTTGTTCCTTCTCTGCCCCTCCCTGTGCCAAGTTTTCATTTTGGACAGAGTTCCCCTTTAAATTTTTGGACTTCACAGGGGGAGAAGTAGAAGACTTTTTCTGTTAAATAGTCGTGTAATATGTATTGTGTAGCTTTAATGTACTCATAGCGATATGATAGTGATAGCGGCTGAGCAGCTGGTGACGTGGCATAGGGGGGCTGGCATGAGGGACGGATGAAGTGGTTCAGCTGGCCTCCCGAAGACGACGTCAGGCCATTCACATACATAACACACATTACAAAGTTGTATAAGTTTGTAATGTGTGTTATTTTGTGAATACATGTTTACCGCCACACTACCCCTTTAATGGCAGTGGAACCCAGTATCCCCCCATACCGTGACATAATTGATGTCTAGGTTCCCCTCCACAGCTATTGGAATGGGCCGACCTAGGCCCTGCTTCCTCTAATTTGGCTGTCATAGAGATTGTGGGGGCTGTGCCTCTAGGTCGGCTCATTGTAAAGGACACTTCTGAGGGGCAAGGCGTAGACGCCTATGACATCATTGGGGAGGGGCAGGGCCTACTACGCTGATGTGTGTGGAGATATGGGAATCCACAGCCTATAAGTCCCGCCCCTACTGTCCACCAGCAATAACAATTGCATGCATTTTTGAGGGGAGAGACCACAAAGAAATCCTACATAGGGTAAGATGAAATCTCCATATGGAAAGGGGGTGACAATGTCACGTTAAAGAGGTTGACCATTTTATAGTAAAGTTAGTAAGGGTCCTTGTACAATGTTTTGCTGTCTGCATCTGCAAACGATTATCAAGATCGGTGCTTGTTTGCAGTGCCTTTACATGGCATAATTAATTGAGTAGCCCTGGTCATGACAGCACAGATATTCTGTAATGTTACAATTTAGGTCCATCGCTGGACAACCCCTTTAAGCGTAGTGGCCAGAATTGAAACTCCAAGATTTTCGGATTTTATAATATATACACAGTGGTTCCTTGGATTACGAGCATAATCCGTTCTGGGACCATGCTTGTGTAATCCAAATCCACTCATAAACCAAAGCAAATTTTTCCATAAGAAATCACTGAAATGCAGACAATTGGTTCCACATTCCAAAATGATTTGAATAACATGTAGAGCAGATGAAACAAACAATGAGACACAGCTTTTTATGTCATATTATAAGTTACTGTACAGTTTAGCAATCAACATGTGGTTTATAATGTATAGTAAGTGCATAAACCTGAAAGAACAGCAGCAGTTTGTAGATACAGAATGGAACTGCAGATCCCCATAATGCAGAAGTGTAGTACAACAGGCTAGAATAGAGGTCTGTGTGGTCACATGACAGCAATGGGGAAGGGGTGTGTGTTCAGTATGGACCAATCAGGAATTGAGAATCACAGAGCTCTGCAGGAGCTGACAAACTGCAGGGAGCATGAAGGAATGAGCAGGGAAGATGTGGGCACATAAGCAAAAATTATGTTAATTTGTTTTCCCTGAGACCCATTGGCATCACAACATATGGGGTATTATCGCCCCTGCGAGCCCCTGGGACGAAGGAATATTTTAATGAAATGATAAAAGTAAACTTTTATTCCCCTCCTCCAGGAAGTATAAATAAGCCCCACCTCCCCACACACCTCAGTCAATTATAACGAACAAAAAATAGGGAGGGTGTCTTGTGATGCCAATGGGTCTCAGGGAAAACAAATTAACATAATAATTTTTGCTTCCCTATCGTCCCATTGGCATCACAACATATGGGGAATTAGCACGAATGCTCCTCATTGGGTGGGTTTTCAATCACAGCTGCAGATAGCACTGATCTTGCGAAAGCTGTTCTGGTTGACAGTATAGATTCCAATCTATAATGGTTTACAAACGTTGAGAGAGACGACCAGGTTGCCGCCTGGCATATATCCTCTAAAGGTACCGAGGCACGATCGGCCCAACTAGAAGCTACTGCCCTAGTTGAATGGGCCTTAGTGAACTCTGGAGGAGTTAGGTCGGCCAAAGAGTAACATAAATCGATGGTATCACAGATCCATCTTGATATGGTTGGTTTGGAAGCCATCTTCCCTCTGTTCTGTCCTGCGAAGAGAACAAAAAAGTTTTCCTGCTTGCGAAAGGCGGCCACTCTGTTCAGATAGATCCTGATAGATCTTGACACGTCCAGGCTGGAAAGATCCAGATTTTCTTCATCTGCTCCGACAGGAGAAAAAACAGGTAATATGATCTGCTGATTAATATTAGCAAAGGTTGCTACTTTAGGAAGGAACCCTGGAAGAAACCGTAAAATAACCCTATCTTGAGTGAAAATCACATAAGGGGGGGAGGATCCTAATGCTTGAAGCTCCCCCACCCTCTTGGCAGATGTAATTGCCAATAAAAAGGCAACCTTAAAAGAAAGGTATTTATAATCTACTTCTTCCAGAAGTTCAAACGGAGGGAGGCATAGGCGTCTCAACACCAAAGACAGGTCCCAAGTATCTACTTGTCTAACCAAGTTGGGTCTTAACCTGGTTACTGCTTTAACAAAATTCTTGATTTCCATCACCTGAAAAAGGCGCCAATTTAGGTGCGCCGAAAGGGCAGCTATTTGCACCTTTAAAGAAGCAGGTTTGAGGCCCCTATCAAACCCCTCCTGAAGAAAATCCAGGATCTGTGGAGTAGATGGTTTAGATGGATTAATTTGCTTTGAGGAACACCAAGCACAAAAAATCCTCCATATTCTCAAATATGATTTATTTGTGGCAGAACTGCGTGCATGGGAAAGAGTTTGTAATACTTTTTCTGACAGTTCGGATTCTAATAAGGGCCCTCCAGTCTCCAGGCTGTTAGGTTGAGACTGGCTAAGTCCCTGCAGAGATGATGGCCCTGGGATATTAGATCCACCTCCTGCGGAAGCTTCCAAAGGTTCCCCCTGCTTATGTTCATGAGCAGGGCAAACCATGACCTCTTGGGCCAGAATGGCGCTATCATGATTACTGAAGATTGATCCATCCGGATCTTCGTCAGAACTCTGGGAATCATGGCGATTGGAGGAAAAATGTACGCTAGTTGAAAACTCCACTGAATTGTCATAGCGTCTACCACCGTCGGGTTGTCCGACGTATACAGGGAGCAAAACTGCCTCAGTTTGGCATTGCTTGCTGATGCCATGAGATCTATCTGAGGAAGTCCCCACCTGAATGTTATCTGAGTGAACACTCTCCTTGAGAGTGACCATTCTCCCGGGACTGTAAGACCTCGACTCAGTCGATCCGCTAGAGTGTTGTGTATACCTCTGATATGAATTGCAGACAACCTGGAAATCCTGGTTTCTGCCCATCTGAATATCTTCTCCACCTCTTTGAGAAGCAAAGGAGATCTGGTACCTCCCTGCTTGTTCAGGTAGGCTACACATGCCATATTGTCTGTTCTGATTCTCACCGCTCTGTGAATTAACACAGGGGTGAAATGTAGCAGAGCTAGATAGATTGCTCTGAGCTCTCGGAGATTTGAAGGAAGGAGAGATTCTTGTGGACTCCACACTCCTGAGACTGTATTGTTTAAAAGGTGAGCCCCCCATCCTGTACCTGAGGCGTCTGTCGTAATGGTCACCCATTGCGGCTCTGAAATTGATGCTCCATGATTCACTTGTCTCCACCACATTAGGGACTGTCTTGTTTGAGTAGACAGGACAAGTGTTGCATCTAGATCTTCTAACCTCCGATTCCAGGCTTCCAAAACTTCCGTCTGGAGGAATCTCATGTGCCATAGTGCCCATGGAACGGCTTCTGCAGTTGAGATCAGAAGGCCCAGGAATCTCATCAAAGTTCTTATTGTGACCTGTCGAGGAGGAATAAGGAATTGTGCTCCTGCCTGGATACGTTCCACTCTGGGGGACGACAGAAACAGTTTCATTTGTGTGGAGTCTATGAGAAATCCTAGAAAAACCTTGGTCCTGGAAGGAACCAGGTCCGACTTCTCGTGGTTGATGAGCCATCCCAGCTGTTGAAGTATGTCCTGGACATAACTCAACTGCAGGCTCAGAAGACTCTGAGTCTGAGCCATAATCAACCAGTCGTCGAGGTACGGGATGATTTTTATTCCCTGTAAACGGAATAACACCATCATGGAGGACACTATCTTCGTGAAGATAAAGGGAGCAGAGGTTACTCCGAACGGGAGCACCTTGAATTGTAAGTGTCTTACTCTCCCTTGGAGGTGTATAGAGGTATTTTCTGTGACCTTGTAGGATCGGGACATGGAGATATGCATCCTGCAAGTCTATGGATGCCATGAAATCCTTCTCTTGAAGGACAGACCTTACCGCTCTTATATTCTCCATGCAAAATTTTGTCTTTATTATATATCTGTTTAGATACCGCAGATCTATAATAAGCCTCCACTTTCCTGATGGCTTGGGCACAATAAATAGTGGAGAGTACACTCCCAGCCCTCTCTCTGCCAGAGGAACCTCCTCCAGAGCCTCTATGGACAGAAGGTGAAGAATTTCTCTTTCTAGAATGATTTGTCTTTCTGGTTTTACACTTCTTGATTGGAGAAACCTTGGGGAAGGAAGAGAAGAAAAATGAAGCGCATAACCCTGGCGAATAATATTTACAATCCAGAGATCTTTTATTAGATTTTCCCAGGCTGGAAGAAACAGACTTAGTCTCCCCCCTACCGGGACACTTCTGGCGTCAGAAGTCAGGCTTTTTTGTATCTTTATTCTGCTTGCCGGATGTTCTTCTATTATAACCTCTTCCTTTCCCCCTATATTGGTGTCTGCCTCTACCACGCTGAGGCGATCTGGTCTTCCGAAAGGACTCACGGGACTTATGTGACAGTGGCAAGGATTTCCCTTTTTTGTCCGATAATTCTTCCATCAATTTATCTAATTCTGGTCCGAACAGCCTCCCAGGTTGGAACTCCATGTTGCATAACTGGAATTTTGAGTTTGCGTCGCCAAACCAAGGCTTCAGCCACAAAGCCCTTCTACCAGCGGTAGAGAGGGCCATAGTTTTGGACGCCAATCTAGTTCCCTGGGATGCTGCATCACAGAGGAAATCCATTGCCATGTTCACCTTTTTCACATGTTTTCCTGGACTTTGGCCAGCCATCGCCTGAGGCTTCTAGAAACCTCGAATGAGGAGATTGAAACTGCCCCCTGGGCAGCGCCCGCAGTATATGCTCTTTTAAGGGCAACCTCAACTCTCCTGTCCATAGGGTCCTTAAGATTTGACCCATCCTCCGCAGGTAAAACCGTGCGCTTGGACAACTTGGCTATGGCCGTGTCCACCTTGGGAGGTTCTATCCAATCCTTACATTGTTCCTCATTAAGAACATATAAGGTTTTGAACCTCTTACTTAAAACCGGAGCCTTTTCCGTTTTTTTCCATTCTGTATGTAACATCTCCATAGAAGTCTCTCCAACATAAAAAGCCCTAGGCTTTTTTGCGGAGGAGGTACCTTCTTCTAAGTCCTCTGGATGAATCTCCGCCTGTACCGCCTTACGGAGTTTGTAAATTCTATCCTGAGTGAAATAACCCTTAAATAACTCCTTTTCATCTTCCGAGGTGGAAGATGACTCAGAGGATGATGATGAAGACTTTCTTCCACCGACTATCTTCAATTCAGACCCCTAGGGTTTAATATAAATAATAGTTTATTTAACCACTGCTTTATAGTGCTCTCTCCACTATAGGAGTTTTACTTACAGGCTGAGAAGTGGAAGGAGAGATACTTCGTTTACACTTTTTCTTGCTAACATGGCGGCTCTCTTTTTCAGCAAGGGTCTTTTGGACATAGTCCTTTACCCAAATTACTACGTCCTGTACGTCAGGCTCCCCCTCATTAGGTTTAGGGCGACATGAGACGCATCGCACTGTAACACATATTTACACATAAATATGTAAAAATAGGGAAAATTCAGTTCTTATCTGATTCAGACGTTCCACATACGATATTCATATCCATCTGGAAGAGGAGTTTCACATTCAGCGCAGATGAAGTGTTTCCTCTTTGTAGATTTTTTGCTAGCAGGGCTAGTGTCCATTTCAGACATCTGAAATAAAATTTTCCATTAATCCAATAGACCTAGTCTATAGGAATGCAGTGTGTTAATACACCACTAGATGGCAGTAAAGTTCCACTTACTTTGGTAATGCTTTTAACAGGTCTGTATACACAGGTTTTGCTAATCAAGGCAAATGCAGGATTCCAACACAGCAGGCAGCAATCCTAGATCTCTCAAGCTGAGAGACCTACATGCTGCCAGCACAGCAGACCTTTTTAAACTGCTGGAGGCAAGCGTGCGCAGCCGCGCCGCCCCCACGCCGCCGGAAACACGTCAGAATGCCATGGAACGCATCTGCGCTCCACGGCGCATCACTTCCGCCCAGAGGGCCGCGACCGGAAGTGACGTTCAACTTGGTGGAACGCATCTGCGCTCCATCGCCCGGCCGAGCCGGGATGCGATCTTTAAATTTTAAAATAGACGTGGAAAGCGCTCCACGTCTAAAGAGGCTGAGGCACAAGTTACTGCCTCCGGATACTGGCCTGAGAAAGGCTCCAGCGATGATCTGTCTGCAGCCTAAGGAGGAGGGACAGGGTCCCATGGGGCTGCAAGGAAATGAAGAAAAAAAGACTGAGGTGTGTGGGGAGGTGGGGCTTATTTATACTTCCTTATCGCAGGGGCGATAATACCCCATATGTTGTGATGCCAATGGGACGATAGGGAAGTGCAGCACTCTCTGTCCGGGGAGAAAGGGGTTACAGCTATGATGAGATTACCTCCGCAGTCCTGTCCCCTGATGCAAGCCCCAGCCTGAAGTGGATCTTCTATGATTTGGAAGGTGAGGGAGACTCCTGGGTCAGAGTACTGTGCTGTAGACCAAGCTATGCAGCTCATTACCCTCCCCCACTCGCCCTCCCACCCAGTACAGGGAGCTCTTAAACCAAGTTACAATTTTGGAAAACTGTGAGCTCTTAAACCAAAACACTCTTACTCCCAGTTACTTTTAAACCAAGTTACTGTATATAGTAAACATCACCAAAAATTCTTAAAACATATGTCAAATATAAAGGTTCGTTTTAAAAATTAGGTCATCCAATGGCACATTCTCTGTAAAACATAAATTTACCTCAGATGTTGCCTAATTAAAAAACAGAACGGACTACAACATGACAGCATATATAGAAGATTGCTGTTTAATAAATAATGTACAGTTTACAAGAAAGAAGCTTCTTTATATTATCAGGACTTCACTACCAAATCAAATTAAACATTATCTGGATAGTATTGGTTCTAGATATTTGGGCACAGAAGGACATAACATAATTTATTTTATTTTTTTTTTAAATAAACAGTCTAAAGCACATTTCAACATAAAAATGTCTATGATAATTCATGATATAATTCTATTTACTTAGATAAATTTCATCAGTTAAGAAATGAAGGGAAAAAAAAAACATTGGTTTGGTTGGCTGATGTATTGCACAGAAACATCTATGCCTTTCTCTAAAACCCCACGCAATGTTTTTGAGCTGTTTCCTCTATCTTCCTTTCAGTGAGTTCCTTGTTGCTGCCACTTCTGGAAAGCCTGCCAGTGCTCTCGAATGCCCCCTTGCAGTGCGTCACATTATTGCAGCGATGAACAAGTATTGGTTCACGCGTTGTATTTCGGCTCCTGAGAAGACGTTGTAAGACTTGCTTATCACAACGTTCTCTTCGAAAATCGTCTTCATATATCTTTAACTGTGGGAACAACATAGTACAGTGAAATATAAGAGTGGATTCACACTTTGCACAGTTAATGAGAAATTTTTGATTGCAGTATAATTTAGTCAGTAGGGTTGTAACAAATTCTATTTACTAACAGGTGAAAAAATCTGCTGTATCCTGTGGATTTTCAAACCCCTATGATTGAGGCCGCATCTGCTATCAGCCAAGATTTTGCCTGATGGGGGCTGCCATGCCTTTACAGTGCCCCTAAACTTACAATGGCATTGGGTTACAATACTTTCAACATACATTGGTCCTTTCTAAACCATTGTAACTTGTAACAAGTGCTATAGATAGTCTAGATCTTTGGCACATGTTAATAGATGATTGACCAATAAAAGCTGAAATACTGTTAAAACCCCAGTATTAGTGAAGTGCATGTACTGGTTGGCTGGTATCTCCTCTCTACAGTACAGTGTGATACTACAAGAGTTGAGTAGCTTGTTTGTTTGTTTTTTCATTGTTTGTATTTTTAAAAAACCTTCCTTGGAGATAGGGGGAATTTAGTACACCAAATGTGCAGTACAAACTTTTTCCACCCCAGGTCAAACTGGTTCCACAGATGGCACGAACTAGTTGTTATATTTTCCACAAACCACTTTATTTGAATAGGCAATGTGTAAAATGTGTCTCTGGCCTGGAACCGACCCTTTCTCAGGTACTGGTTGGAATACATAGAATTCCAGATTTACTAAACATATGACTGGTAGCCATATCTGATTTATCAGGAAACCACCCCTCTGGGTCATTTTTAATACATAACCACCTTTTTAGCATATTTCTAAGTGTTCTTAATTACCCCAAGCTGTGGCTTCTTGTTTTAAATTGAGGGTATGGCACCAGTCATGTATCAACAGCTGTCCATAACTAACATTTTCTGCTTTTCTCTATACCCCTTTTTGTCTATTTCAATCAGTTACTATGTAACTGTCCTATTACTGATCCTATTGCTTTGGATCAGCTAATTTTGACAAGCAACCCTGGAAAGCTTAGAGTGGAGTTTCAGATTAGCTAGTAGCCTTCTATGTAAATGACATTGTAAACATTGGTCCCTAGCACCACACACTGGAGAAATGAAATATTACACAGTTCCCTTTTGAAATCAATTTATATAATATGAACATGTTGATGCTCTTGGTAGGTTCTGTTTAATAGATTAGAACTTTAAATGGGGGTCCTCTCTTTATTAACCTACAATTCTTTTATGTTGATTTTAAAAACTGATTTTCTAAACGACAAAACCCCTTTTAGTTGCATTTCTTGCTGCCAAATGTTTTAGTGGTGGTAACTTTTGGTGGGTTCAGAAATGGTGGAATTGGCACTATTTTTTCCTTCCAAAATCTGTGGCACAGGCTTGTGGGTGTGAGCACAGCCTAAGAGCCCTATTACACGGAGCGATAATCGTCCGAATCAGGACAATTCGGCCAATTATCGATCTTTATAATAGAACGATCAGCCGATCATTGGCTGATCGTTTCTTGAGGTCCTGACCTAAAATCATCGGGCGCGCATTGCTACGTGTAATAGTGGTGCGTGACTGGTGATTGTAGTATAAAATAATAAAATATTAACTCCCCTTACCACGTTCCATGGTGTCCTCGGAGGCCTTCCCCGGTGTTTGCAGCTCAGCCTGCTCTGCACTGTCAGGCCGCGGCTGCTCAGCCATTCACTGGATGAGACAGGCCGTGGCCTGTGATTGGCTGAGCAGCCGGCGGCCTGTCAGTGCAGAGAATGTAGAGCTGCAAAGGTAAGGGGAGTTAATACCTTATTATTTTATGCTAAAGGCAAGGGCTGCACGGACATCACAAACTATGTTGCCCGATAGTCAGCCCATCTAACTGCTCAGTAAACGAGTGCTGATCTAGCAGATCGGCGCTTGTTTAAAGTTTATGATCTAGCTGAGTAATAGGACCCTAATGGTGGTTTTACATGGAACGATTTATCGTTCGAATTTGCACGATAATGGTCGAATTCGAACGATAATCGTACGTGTAAACGCAGCGAACGATTAAGCGACGAGCGAGAAATCGTTCATTTTGATCTTTCAACAACTTCTCAAATCATCGTTGATCGGTGGCAAAAAATTTGCAGATCGTTCCATGTAAACAGTCTTTCAACGATTTCACCTATGTATGAGATAGGCTTAAGTGATCACAAAACGATTTTTCCATACGATGTATCGTTCCGTGTAAACGCTGATCGTTATGAAAAAAACATTGTTCATTCTAAATCGTTAATCGTGCGATCGGGCGAATTATCGCTCCGTGTAAAAGTGCCATAATCCATTGTTGGAGTTGAATCACAATATGTCACCATGTAGCCCTAGCATAAAAGCTGCTAAGAGTGCAGACTTGCAGTTAATAACAGTCTTTTTTAGCCGAAATAGCTGTCACCATGAGGCTCAATAAGGGAGGTTTATCAAACTGGTATAAAGTAAAATTGTCTTAGTAGCCCCTAGCAACCAATCAGATTCCACTTTTCATTCCTCACAGACTCTTTGGAAAGTAAAAGGTGAAATCTAATTGGTTGCTAGGGGCAACTGAGCCAATTCAGTTTACACCATATTTAATAAATCAGTAGTAAATTGCAGAGTATGGCCATGGGTATAAATCCAACCAATATTTGCATCTTAACTTGCTTCTAATGTATATGGAGATTGAAAAGAAACTGACTTAGTTAATTGATTAATGCTGCGTTTACACAGAACGATTATCGTGCGAATTCGCACAATAACGATCGAACCCCAAACGATAATCGTACGTGTAAACGCAGCGACCGATCAAACGACGAGCGAGAAATCGTTCATTTTGATCTTTCAACAAGTTCTCAAATCATTGTTGATTGTTCGCAAAAAAATCGCAGATCGTTCCGTGTGAACAGTCGTTCGCCAATTTAACCAATGTGTGAGATAGGCTTTAAGCGATCGCAAAACGAATTTCCGTACGATATATTGTACCGTCTAAACTCTGATCGTTATGAAAAAAAAATCGTTACTCTGACATCGTTAATCGTACGATCGGGTGAATTATCGTTCCGTGTAAACAGTCCGACCTGTTCTTTTAGGATCAGCATTTGCTCTCTCATTTCTTTTTCTTTCTTCTTTAGCTTCTCATTCTCTGTTTTCATGCGTTCTCGATCTGTGTGCTCAGTCTTATAATCTGCTTCATAAATTTCCGTCTAAAGCAGAGGAAAGAATAAAACCTTAATCTTTATATCTGTGCACATAAAATCACATCCACACTCATTGGTCCTGGCAGGTAATTTTGTAGTCTCACGGCATGTGAGTGTGTGGGTTTGTCTACATACAACAGGACCATTTACACAGAAAGATTATCTGACAGATTACCTGCCAAGGATTTGAAGCTAAAGCCAGGAATGGATTTGAAAAGAGGAGAAATCTCAGGCTTTCCTTTATGACCTGTTCCCTGTTTATAGTCTGTTTCTGGCTTTGGCTTCAAATCTTTGGCAGATAATCTGTGTAAATGGACCCATAGTGTGAGAACCCAACCATAAAGCTTGTTGTATACTACTGCTCCAAAGAAAACAGATACTGTATAAACACAAGGCAAAAACTTCTTATATAGTTCCTAAAAATGGTCCTGCCACCATAGCAAACTGTGATTGCTCTTTTGTATTTGGTCTTGTGTTTCCAGGCATAAACCATGATAAATTAGGCATGGGAGGAGCCCCATTCGCTGCCCATCTTGCAATCAGGCTAGCGGGGGATATGGCTAGCGTACGCCATGGAAAAGGTAAGAATCTGTGCCTTTTCTGCAGCGTATGATGGGCAGATTTTTTTTATAAATGTGCCTCTATGACTCTTTTCCTAATTGGCACATGCAGGGATTAAACTACTTGATTTATATATATCTGTATATATATCTTTATATATCTGTATATATATCTTTTCAGGAAGCTAAACACCAACCTTAAAAAGCAAGTGGTGGATGTTCAGAGATGTAAACACTACTGACTACTAAGTGAATATATCAGGTCTGTACCAGGTACAGAGCTGAAGAGGATAGGGAGATAAAACAAATGATGCCTTTATCTTGGATGATGACCTTTTGCAAAGTTTTAAAAGTGCATTTTTCCTTGGAAGCTGAAGTGACGCTGAGCCACAGCATGCACGCCTCTTCCTTCCTTGGTAATTGAGAACAGGGCTGGAGGCTCAGTCCTTTACATTGATCATACAAGACAGGAAAGGTGTAGGAGGAAAGAGGCATGCATGCTGGGGCTCAGCATAATTTCTGTTGCACTTCAACTTCCAAGGAAAAATGCAATGTTATAGCTCTGCAAATGGTAATCAGTAGAGATGAGCAAACCTTGAGCATGCTCGAGTCGATCCGAACCCGAACTTTTGGCATTTGATTAGCGGTGGCTGCTGAACTTGGATAAAGCCCAAAGGCTATGTAGAAATCATGGATATAGTCATTGGCTGTATCCATGTTTTCCAGACAACCTTAGAGCTTTATGCAAGTTAAGCAGCCCCAGCTAATCAAATACCGAACGTTCGGATCGACTCGAACACGGTTCGCTCATCTCTAGTAATCAGCAAAGACAAAGGCATCATTAGTTTTATCTCCCTATCGCCTCTCCACCTGTGTCAGCAGCTCTGTCACCCCTCACCCCTATATGGCAAGAAAGGTGGATTTAAAGCAAACTTAGCTTAAAAGAGATTAAACTCATAATGAAAAATGCATAATGTAAAAGTCAACACAAGAAATAAGACATGAGGTGAGCAACTTTCTAAAGCAATGAAAGTTTCTGTTCCAACTTCCAAACAAATGACTATAATATTTCATGGACTTGAAGCATGTTTGCCTCCTCAAAAATCCATTTATAATTGAATGTTAGATTTTGCCACCAAAGCAAAAAGCGATTTGTTTCCCCTTCAATGCCCTTGTCATGACCCCCTCTCCCCTTATGTTTGCAAACACTGCAGTTCCTCTGGACAAAGGAGTTCTTTACCCAAAGCAGCTAAAGATGTATTTACACAGAGATTATCTGGCAACCAAAGGCAGGAATGGATTTGAAAAGAGAAGAAATCTTACTCTTTCCTTTATGACCTGATCTCTGTTCATAGTCTATTCCTGGTTTTGGCTTCAAAAATCTGTCAGATAATCTGTCTGTGTAAAGGCACCATAAAGCGATAAGACCCAACACGGCTGGGCCTCATGGCTTTCTGGGCCCTTGAGCAGCCTCGTGGTCTGCATTACCAGTATATTTGCTCTTGTTAGTTAAACCTGTTCTCTTTTCAGTTAGTTGAGCTATGTTATATATGAATACCTGACATTTTAGAGCTTGCAGCTGTTCCTTGAGCAAATTAATATCCCGCTCAGTAGCAACAGTTTTAATTTCTTGCTTATTTGTATGTCTGTGAAAGGTCTTGCTTGGGAGTTTGTGGTCCTGACTTGTCTGTTGGTTCTTGGAAATTTGTTCAACTTTCTCAGACAAATGGTCAGAACATCCTTTACAGTTCTGCGGCTGTGCCATAACTGCAGGAACAATAGATGGTGTAGGGCCAGGGTGGATATTCATTTCTTTGGCCTGATAGTAGAAACAATATAGGTCACATCGTAAATCTTGACATATCTTTTTTAACATAATATTTTATTGTTTCATTTCTATACCAGCATATGTTTTTATAGCTAAAGAATTACTTACACTATGCGCACCACGCTGAGTAAGTGTGTTGAAGTGCAGAATACCTTCTAGATGCCGCACATATTCCTGCAGCTTCTGATTTCTTTTCATTTCCTGATGTAGTGAAGTCTCATAAAACTCCCTCTTACTCTAAGAAAATATTCAATTCATAGATAAACCAATATGTTTAAATTTACAGGATAGGCTTTAATATTAAAAGGGGTACTCCAAGCAGAAGTAAAAAAAAAAACAAAAAACAGGGAGGGCACGGGGTGATGGGAGCATAGTAACAAAGTTATACTTGCCCGTCCCATTGCCCCCACAGCCACACTGCTCACTGCCACCCTCCAGTCTCCTATTTCTTCCGGGTTCCTTTGTCGTCCTGGCACCACAGGAACCAGCCAGTTTCTGTGACTTGCTTAGCCAGTCAGTGACTGCAGAGATGTCCAGCCTCAGTCACTGATTTGCTAAGCAGGCATTTCTGAGCAGGGTTGTGACGTCACAGGACAGAAGACCAACAGGTGACTGTGAGCGGTGATGCTGCACTGGCAGGGGGAGGGGGGGGGACACTAGGACTGGTTATTCACGTTCCAAACAGCTGTTAGGTCAAAGAAAATACATGGTACCTTCCCTATTTCCAGCTATGCTTCTAAAATGTAGAGGAATGTAGTGAAATATTGACTATTCATGAAGAGGAGGGAGGAGTGGTAAGTTGTGGCACAAAAAACAATTTGATACTTCATTACAGTAAGATTGTGCATAATCCGCTGCATGGACAAATTACCAAAAGGTACCATGCTCACTAGGGGACTGCCAGCTGCAGTACACTGTCAGCACCTTAGGTAGGGCCCAGGTGCTGACAGATTCTCTTTAAGCTCAATTCACTTCAATGGAACTGAGTTGCAAAACCCTTTCTCTAGGAGAAACTGGTCATGTTTCAGGGTGCCTGCTCCACCTTAAATGAGCTCCCTTAAGAAATCCCCCCTCCCCGCAGCTCGGTGTTTGCAGCACATTGTTGGACCAAAAGGGCTCTCTGCTGTCACAATAAACCTTGATGCAGCTTTCTGGCATCATAGCAGCTGCAGGGGGCTGGGGATGGTGGCCCGGGGCAGTAGCCCTGTTTGCCCCCTACCCTAATGCTGGCCTCAGCTAGTGCTTTAAAGGGGTTTTTCACTGAGACATAACTTTTGATATGTTGCTGCCCATAGTGAGACAAATAATTAATTCCATACTTATCTATGTATCTATTGCTGTATTATTTAGTCTCATTTTCCAAGTTCTGAGCTGCTGCTTTCTGCTAAAGAAAAGAGGAGAAATCTCAGTCTTTCCTTTATGATCTGTTCTCTCTTTATAGTCTGTTCCTGGCTTTAGCTTTTAAAAATATGTTAGATAATTTGTCTGTGTAAATGCAGCCTAAATAGATCATAACAAGTATGGAATAAATTGTTAGTCTCACTTTGGGGGGCCACATATCAAAAGTTATGTTTGAGTGGAATACCCCTTTAATATCAGCATGTCAGCACTATGCAGAAATGCTGAGGCTAGAAAACAGGGTTGGTGCCAATGTATAGACCACTGCAGACCATGTATTATTGATATATGAAACATATATGGCTTTGTGTGTGTCTAACAATCACTGTGTTTTTATGGTATACCTATTGTTATATGGTATTGTTATACCTGCTCATGCTCCAACTTCATACTCAGTTTATCACTGTGTTGTCTTAGGAGCTGCACTTCATCCTGCAATGTCCTAGCTGTATGATGCAGTCTTTCTGTTGTGCTGCGATATATTTCATCCCATTGTTGGTTCAGTTCCATCAACTGTAAATGAATACACAATTTTAATAATTATTAACAGCTCCCCACAGATATTAATATTTTGCCCCACTTTTTAAAGGGGATATCCAAGCTTTGAAAGCTGATGGGCTGGATAATATGGGCTGGATAATAAAGACAAGTGATGAAGCCTATCATATTGCTGGAGCAACTCTTTATTCAGCATGTGTCCTCAGGCCTTAGGCCATCAATATTGCCTAGGCAGCGTTCAACTTCCAGCTGTCCTACCAAATGCTGCAGCCTCTTATATGTTCACCTTTTCTCAATTGGTAAAAAAATTGAGAGTTCTCAGTGTTTGATACATTTTAATGACTGAAAAAGATGTTGACAAAATCGGAGTTTTCCAGACTCGTACATCATCTTCTAGGAGTCTTGAAAGCTCAAATTATGTCAACATATCACAGTATCACATACTGAGATTTTAAAATTTTTGTATCATTTTTATCTACTAGCTAACTCGGTACACAGAAGTTTTTTCTTTTACGTCATCTCATTTGAGCACTAATGCTTCCTAAAATGTTCCTGTCACAAAAAAAAAAAAAAAAACAAGTTTTAGCACAGAAAAGTGCCCAGCAAAACCAATACCATTAATCACTATGCAGGTGCAAGCTGCCATGGCTTAAATAGACAAATACAGAAGAGTGCAACCAGGGCTGTGGAGTCGGTAAGCCGCAGCATGGTGAGTGATCCTGTGTTCTCCATGGGGACAGGAAAGTTAAGCCACAGCCAGAGAGTTCTGACTGCGTTTCTCTATCACTGACGCTCGGCCACTATATTCACAGACATCATCTTTCAGTGGATGGTCAGTAAAGCCCCATACATCTTATACCAGTGGGAACAGCTGAAAAAAGTATTAAAGCGTAACTGTCATTTTTTTTTTATTGCAGAAATCAGTAGTATAAGCGATTTTAAGAAACTCTGTAAGGGTGCGTTCACACCTACAGGATCTGCAGCAGATTTGATGCTGTGTTCAGTTATTTAAATGAAATCTGCTGCAGAAAATCAGCTGCAGATCCTGTAGGTGTGAACGCACCATAATAGGTTTTATCAGCCAAAAAAGCCTCCTTCTGTACTCAATTTCCCAGCCTCCCCCCCTGACTTCTTATCTGTGCATTATCAGGCAAACACGTCTTCATTACAGAGAAACCAGTGAAGACGGGTTCTGCTCTCTCCATTCTATCCTTATGGAGGAGGGAGGGGCCGAGGGAGATGAGGGAGCAGGAAGAGGTGACATGAAGGTCAGCTGTTTGTAGACTGTCTGGGCACCTAAAACGCTGGATTCAGGTTTCAGAAAGGTCAGTGCTTATCTATGAACTTACTGAGAGAAGATTGCAGGGTGTTGTGCTGTGCAGGACTGCTCCGTGCTCAGTCACTCCTAACAGCCCCTCCCCTCTCCATAGCCACATAATGGAGACAGAAATCCTGCTTCATCTGATGTGAGGGGGGAGGCTGGGAGATTGCTTTTTCAGTCCAGAAGGAAACTCTTTTAGTACATAAAACCTATTACAGAGTTTCTTAAAATCGCTTGCACTGTTGATATTTAATATTTTAAGAAAAATGACCCTGAAATGACAGTTACGCTTTAAGGCCTTTAGTAAGCACTTCCTCTCCAACTCTAGTGACCAGTAAGCATCTGTGAACTCTCAGACCCAGGCTAATTAAACTTTTGACATGTCTTTGTGACACGTTAAAAGTTTTTTTTTAGAACTGTTAATCTAAGGATAGACCCTGAGGATAGCCCCTTTTATATTTGTCTTTAAAACCATAAATCTATTAAAGATGTAAAGAAATACCTCTGCATTGAGCCTACGAAGATCTGTGTTCTTGTTGAGCAGTTGCAACTTTTCCTCATCAGAGGCTGTCACTGACATACTTTCTGTAATCACAGTCCTTTGGCTCTCAGAATCCAGTCTCTCACCAATAACAGGGACAGTGTGAACCAAATAGGACATAGAGCCCTGGCTGTAAATTAAAAACAAAGAGGGCTGTCAACTATCCAGAACTTATATTAATTCTTAAAGTGGATCTGTCAGCAGCTAAAGAGGCATTTTTTTTAATTTTCATGGTGCTTTCCAGCACATGTAACTGAGGCTTAAATGACCAGGAGTTGTTCCCCACCATAGCAAGGTCCAGAGTTACCCAGCCCTTCTACTATTCACTGCCTCTTTGTCTGCTCTCAGACGAGTGGGGGGTGCATGCAAGCTAGTCAGAGGCAGTAAATAATAGGAAATGGATTTAGCTAACCCAGGGATCTTTAGGTGTTTGGAAACGCCCCTTTGGCACTTGAGCCTCATTTACATATTACCAAATAAGGCTTATATCTTGGCACTGGAAAGAACTATGGAGGTGAAAATAGATATACACAAAAACCAGCCAGGGGCTAATATTATACTAATGTTTAGCTGTGGTCAGTTTTTTTTAAAATCCTAATTATTTTGCAGTCATACACTTTACAGTAGAAACTAACAATATATACATATTTTATAGTTATTTATGAACATATCCACGTATAAGTAGATGGTCAGCAAAGCATCAAAACGGTTGTTCTAGGACACCGATTTTCAATATTTCTGCCTGGTGTACTTATTTATTTATTTTTTGTTTTGTTTTACTCTTACCAAGACAAAACAATTTGAAGGCCAAACATGAGCTATTCTTATATGTAGAATGTTCCAGCAGAGGCACAGTAACTAGTCTTATTACTTTTATGACAATTGGTTATAAAACTTACCCCAAAGAAGTTTCATCATAAGTAGGTTCCTCATCATTGGTCCAGCTTGCTTGAAAATCCAGATCTTTATTTGCGAGTGAAGTAGAAAAATGGATGACGGCAGCGTTTTCCATTCTGTCCTGTAAACAGTTAAAGCTTAAGAATACAGTATGTAGTTTGTCTGAAGATAAAAATGGATGTGGCCTACTCCTGCAATACACTGGACTCCCAGAGCCATCATTTGCAGCACTGGCTGAACGGTCCTCCTGGGGGGTGGGGGGCAATCAAATGATTGCTATGAGGCCCAGCCATAAGGCATTTCTTTCTTGAGCTACTTTTCTACTGTTTTACCTTTAGGCTTTGTTCACACACAAACAAACCCTTTTGTTGTTAACCAGGTTTTACTCCCCTTAGATCTTTTGGGAATTGTTGTTCTCCCTAGAACTTCTATAAACATCTGGGCAACAGCTATTTTCCTCTGGTATCAGCAAGAACGTTCTATTCCTTACACATAACAGTAACTATGTGTTCTTTGGACCAACTCCTTTCCAATTGGTGTTCTTGGCATACACCCTTGTAACTGATTGGTGCAAAAAGTCACATGATCCACTCCACAGACTTCAGCTGCACCCCCCACCACCACATCACAGAGACTTCGCTTCTCACAGTATCACAAATCGATGTAATAGATCTCTCTTTATGTGGTTGATCTTGCCATTACAGTTCTGTTTGTCCTAAATAATATATGTCCTGTTGAGACTTTCGTAAAGGTCAGGAAAAAAAAAAGAAAATACAACTTTACTGAAAGAGTAGTAGATGCTTGGAGCAAACTTCCAGCAGGTGTGGTTGATAAATCTACAATAACAGAATTTAAACATGCCCCCGCGGGCTCCACTCAGAATTCCGCCTGCCTCAGTGTCTCAATGATAATTATAGGGCGCCTCCACTCTCCGTGGCTTTCCACTGAAAGAATTGACCTGTCATTTCTTTCAGCCGAGAGCGGAGGCCCCCTATACTATCCGGAGTTCGCGGCTGGGATTCCGCTAAGATTTTCCGCCCCTACCCTCAGTGGTCTTTTTCTCCCGACAATCTTCTATTTTTCCGTTTAACCGTGCCAACTAGGGGTGTGGTCAGCACCTTTGTCAGTTTGATCCCTATGTGTATGTGTATTCCGTATGTCATACCAATGTATTCACTGATGTAATCTGATAGAGGGGTTCTCCCCAAAACGTGTCATTCTGTATATGTGACTATTCACAATACACCTGTTTTTATAGTGATTAGAGTTTTCTCACGTAAAAAATGGCTCAGAAACTGTCTCAGACTACTGTGTGGGAACATAGCCTCAGCCTGCATTTTTACCTCCTCAGCCTACGGCTACTGCTTGGGTGTAGTAAGAGCTCTAACAGTTACAACAGTCATAGCATTTACCTGCAGCCACCATTAGTAGGAGCTCAACACAGAGATCTTTTGCAGTTTCCATTGATTCTTATGCGCTGAGCTCCCTCTGATGGTGGCTACATGTATACCAGCTGCCTAGCATAAATACATTTGAAAATAGGCTGGTAAGACTGAATGCCATACTACATTCATTATTATTTATTATTAGACATGCAATTTAGGAAACCCTACAAGCTTCAAAATCAAGGTTTAAAAAAATTCTTCTTGTCCGCTACTGGGACAAATGTTGGGGAAAACACAGTACAAACTGCAGGTTTTAGGCTGCCTTTACACAGAAAAATTTATCTGACAGATTTTTAAAGCCAAAGCCAGAACAGACTATAAACAAAGAACTGGTCATAAAGGAAAGGCTGAGATTTCTCCTCTTCTCAAATCCATTTCTGGCTTTGGCTTCAAAAATCTGTCAGATAAATCTCTGTGTGTAAAGGCAACCTTAGGGCCCTTTTACACCAACAGATTATCTGACAGATTTTTTTGAACCATTCCTGGCCTATAAACAGAGAACAGGTAATAAAGGAAAGACTGAGATTTCTCCTCTTTTCAAATATATTACTGGCTTTGGCTTAAAAAAAACAGATTTTGGAAGCCAAAGCCAGGAATGGATTTGAAAAGAGGAGAAATCTCAGTCTTTTCTTTATGACGCGTTATCTGTTTATAGTCTGTTCCTGGCTTTGGCTTCAAAGATCTGTCAGATAAATCTGTCTGTGTAAATGCACCATTAGCCTATACCATATCCGTGAACACGGTGTGCACCCTATTGATAAACCAGCAGCACACTGCATAGCAATGAGATACTGACACACCACACCTGCTGTTAGGTCCCTTTAGAGCAGTGCTTCTCATACTGCGTTTACACGGGACGATTATCGTTCGAATTTTCGGTATAACGATCGCATTTGAGTGATAATCGTTCTGTGTAAACACAGCAAACGATTAAGTGACGAGCGAAAAATCGTTCATTTTGATCTTTCAACATGTTTACAAATCGTCGTTCATCGTTCGCTAAAAATTTGCAGATCGCTTTGTGTAAACAGTCTTTCAAAGAGTCAATCTATGTAAAAGATGGGCTTAAGCGATCTTAAAAACGATCGCAATAACGATTTTTCTTACAAATCTTCTTACGATTTTTCTAACGATTTATTCGTCTAAACGCTGATTGTTATAAAAGCCAAATCGCTGCTTCAAAATCGTTAATCGTTTGATTTGGCAAATTATCGTTCCGTGTAAACCCAGCATCAATTCAAGTCCTCAGGTCTCACCAACAGGTCATGTTTTGAGGATTTCCCATACAAAGATCACCTGTGCTAATATCTGATGCACTGAGTATAATTATATAACCTGTGAAATACTAAGAAATCCTAATAACATGACCTGTTGGTGAGGCCTGAGGACTGGAATTGAGAAGCACTGCTTTAGAGCATGAGGCACTGAGGATGAAAGTAGTTTTCTTACCTTGATCCTCAGCACCGGTTTCAGAAAATTTGTAGTTTATTTTATATGTAATTGAATCGGTAATAGTTCCAACAAATTTATTAACAAATTTGTTGGAACTATTACTGATGACTTTGGGTGTACCACTACAATCTGTGTATGCTGTACAAGTGATCTGATAACTTCCTGATTTGTTCATCACCTGCGCCATCTCTAAGGGGAGATCATTGCTTCTGCTGGGTCTAGCGGAGCACTTGCCTTCTGTCAAATTACCCAAAACATTATGTAATAGCCCATTGCTTCATATATTGGTCAAAGTAACTAATTATGTGTTCTGCATCCTTTTCTGCTTTTTTTGCTGACTAATGGTACTTTTACACGGAGCGATAATTCGCCCGATCGCACGATTAACGATTTTGAATGAACTATGTATTTTTTATAACGATCAGCGTTTAGACGGAACGATACATCGTACGGAAAAATCGTTATGCGATCGTTTTGCGATCATTTAAGATCATTAATCTCACACATAGGTGAAATCGTTGAAAGACTGTTTACACTGAACGATCTGCAAATTTTTTGTGAACGACCAACGATAATTTGAGAACATGTTGAAAGATCAAAATGAACGATTTCTCGCTTGTCGTTTGATCGTTCGCTGTGTTTACACGTACGATTATCGTTCGAATTCGATCGTTATCGTGCAAAAACCAACGATAAATCGTTCCGTGTAAAAGGACCATAAGACCACACCAACTAGCTTCTTCCTCCTAGCCCCTACTTTTCGAGACGTGAAACACATTTCCTTAGTCGCTTCAATGGGCTGGGTTTGCGATATTAGCCCTGCCCACTTAAGAGACGGAGGACATGTGACCTACTGACATCACCTTCAGTAGGCCTTGCCTCCAGTAAGCAGTGAGATTTCCCTGTACTATTTGGCTTTGAATCTGCAGTTAACTGGTTGGTAACCTTCCTTCGAAAGAGGGTGTGGATTTTAATGCTACCATACAACTTCAATAACTGACGGCAGATCGATCTTTCAGCCGTCAGTTATGTCTCCTGTCTGGCGCCTTATCCTCCCCATACATAGGAACATTTGGAACAGCCAAGCCATTCTGTATTCTTGGATTGGGTGGCTTTGCTATCCCCCTCCACCTGCCTGAGCATAAGGTGTAAAACTAGGGTTTAGGATAGAAAACTCCATCCAACCAAGATTGAGAAGATGTGGATGAAGGGGAGGGGGTTGGGGTAAATTTTATAAAATTTTAACATTATTTTTTAATTGTCTAAGGCTGGGTTCACCTGCGTTTTTACAGTCTGTTTAACATATACATTTTATGGTAGGAAAAACTGATGCAATTGTGTGCAATCCGTTTTTCCCACTCACCCTATGATGGGCACTTTTGGAGATTACCACCTCCCACTCCTCTGGACAGGAAATGGTCATCTGGATCCATAAAAAGAAGTCACCACTCCTTCATGGCCAGTTCTATTTCATGTCCTTTGGAGCAGGAGGTGGTTTCCCCCACCTCTCTAAAGGATCTGTGAAGAAGAGGGGACTGGGGTAACCGACACTCATACCTTAGTGCTGGCATCCCGGCGGCGTAGGTCTCCTCCATAGCAGCTGCAAAGTCTGGGCTTTCTCCCCTGCAACTGTCAGATGACTGCCTTCAGACCTCTCCTGGCTCCTCGGAATCTCCATCGGTGGCGTCCTCCTCCTCTGGCCCAACTTCTGGTTGGCCCGTATGTGTTAGTGGTGGAGGTGGCATCGTGCATGTCGGCTGATCATTGCCTCTTATTACATGAAACGATTATCAGCCGCAATGGCCGTTAATCGGCCAAATATGGCCGGTAATCGTTTTCTGTAATAGGGCCTTTAGGGTGCACTGACCTTGCAGTACTGTTTTATGTTTCTCTACAAATGACTTTCCCAATCATTAGTACCAGAAGGCTAATGTTATATTCAAATTGGACTTTATTTGGCAAGTGGCTTAACACTTAGTTTGCAAAAGAAGAGCCTGAGGAGCCTCAGGGGTGACTCCTGTAAGAAAACCACTAGAACCACCATATTAAGTGGCCCTATAAGTCAATGTAATGACAAGGGAAAAACCAAGGCCAGGTATCCATCCACATATAGCTGTTTCGGGATGTTGCCCCTCATCAGTGTGGAGCAGGATTCTGGCTAGGTGGGAGCAATGCATAGTAGAGCCATAAGAGAAACAGATCGCTGATCTCAGGGAGACCAGCCAAAGAATAACTTAGTTTATCCATGTTAGCTTGTATACACATTTTTCACTGACTGTAAAGCTTGGTGCCATTTGCAAAAATAGAAGTATCACTCAGTAATTCTCCTAATATCTTTGCAGATATTGAGCACACTGAGCACAGAGAATTATGCTGCGTTTACACGAAACGATAATTGGCCCGATCGTATGATTAACAGAGTCGGAGTAACGTTTTCTTTTCAATAACGATCAGCGTTTAGACGGAACGATACATCGTATGGAAAATTTGCTTTGCCATCGCTTAAGCCTATCTCACACATTGGTTAAATCGGCGAACGACTGTTCACAAGGAACGATCTGCAAATTTTTTGCGAACGATCAACGGCGATTTCAGAACATGTTCAAAGATCAAAATGAACGATTTCTCGCTCGTCGTTTGATCGTTCGCTGTGTTTACACATACGATTATCGTTCTAATTTGATCGTTATCGCGCAAATTCGCACGATAATAGTTACGTGTAAACGCAGCATTAGTGCTTCCCATTATTTGCATGCATGCACCCATCCACTAATTGAAATGATACTTTCAATACTGTGTATAGGCAGTCTAATATAAGTAATTCATGGTTGTAATCAGCTTCTCTGTCACTATGCTGCCTTCAGATTAGATAGCATAAATCTAGTGACAAAGTTTCTTTAACTAAATGAACAATCCCATTAAAAAAAAAAAACTTTAAATTGCGGTGAATCAGGACAATTTCATTCTTTTAAATAACATATATACAACATATGGAGGTAAATTAATCTGTAAAATGTGGGATTTAAAAAAACTTACCTTGTTATCAGTATTCCTTGGAAGCTCTTTAGTCTTCTGGTTTCGTCTCTTCTGTTTCACAACAGTTGTCTTGTTCCTCTTTTCTGACTCTGCCCTGTTATTTCCTATTTATGCTTTATACATACAGTATATATATTCTGAAGCTACTTTTTGTCAACAAATTTCTTTTTGTTTCTCTAAGTTTCCTTAATATTGTCTGGTGGTTGCAATATTTGTACAGCTTATATCAATCATTCTTTAGTTTCTTTTAGTCCATCTCTGTCGCATGTCCTGGTGACTTCTTTCTGTACTTCTAGCAGGAAGTCCTGTGTAGAAATTAGCGAAACCTAAGCTCAGTCAGCTGAGGCTTGTTTCGTCATCTGGGAAATAACCACTGCATATGTGTGGGAAAAAAAATTAAAATGTAACATTTCTATCCACCTGAAAACTTTTTGAAAATTTTTTGAGATGGCTTTAAATGTCATCCCCAGTGTTTAACCTCTTACTGTTACTGACCTCAAGAATATACATATTTGTTGCTTAATTTTTCTTTTCGTCACCTTCCAAGACCCATAATGTTTTGATTGAAAGACCTTTTGCGCCATGCCCCCAACTCAGATGCATACACAATGATGTCACTCATTGTGTGTGAGCCTCCAGCAGAAGTCCCTGCTGGCGTGAAAGGGGAAAGAAGGTGAGTATGTAGTATTTATTTATTTTGTTTTTGTTGAGTGATTGGAGACACTTGGGACAACTATCTTACCTCCAAGTGGGATTTTGTTTACCCTAAGGGCAAATACCTCCTGGAGCACACTTTTGTATACTTGGGGCAACTATCTACCTATAGAGGCACCATTTTATATCAGGGGCATCTTTCAACCTCCAGTGCGAGCCTATTTAAACTGTGATCACTATTTACAAACTTAGGGGCACCTATCTATTTACTGGAGGCTCCTGCTATTTTCATTTGGGGAACTGTGAGTGAGGAAATGAGGTGTTCGAAAGATGAGGAACCTAAGATGTTTGAGAAACATATTCTATGGATATGATTTATGCACCAGATGAGTTGCCTTGGCTGCCGGGGCCGTATAGAGAAGGAAAGGGAAGGCAACAAATCTATCATGACACCTGTAAGTGTAACTGTACTGTAATCTCCTACATTGTTTGCAGAGCCTGTGTAGAGCTGGTATCTACTGCTGTATGGGCATTGAATGAAGGTATTTATGGTCTTTTTGTAAAGTGTTCTCTTTAGGAACAGTATAATGCTATTATAAAGTCACTGTGTGGTGGTAATAGGCAATGTTATGATGTAGTGGTATTTTTTCCCCCTGGTATCCTGGTGACATTGGTAATATTAGTCTTATTAGTAATATTAGAATGGTGATATTATGTGTAGTTATGATGTGGCGGTATTTTTTGTTCCTGGTATACTGGTATTAGAAATGTTGGTCTTGGTATAGTGGATTTGGTCATTAACAGTAAGGTGGTAATATTTATGGTGATAATATTTTTTCCTTTTGTTTAACAGTGTGGAGTGGTCCCATCTGTGCGAGGTTTTGCCAAGATTTGGCTTAAGGGAGCTGTTCCTGAATTTAATTTAATTAAATTAATTTACAAAGAGCGAAGGTGAGAGTGTGTGTGAATGGGGAGTTTTCAAGATACTTTACACTGCAGAGCGGTACAAGGCAGGGTTGTCCTCTCTCACCCTTGCTCTTTGCGTTATCAATGGATAACATTGATAACTTGGTTGGTGAGGTGGACTTTATGGTAATGTGGGTTAAACAACAATAAGGGTTGCACAGAATATTTTTCAAGTATTAGAGATGAAGGTGGACATTACATACCCAAGGAACACACTATCCCTAATGGCAGTAAATGTTTGGCGATATGAGTTTACACCCCTATTAAGTAACAGTCAATTTCTAGAGGTGGAAAAAATCCCAGACCCCTACTACTGGTTGGTGAGAGGAATAAGATTAGTTTCACAATTTTGATTAGAGGCTAAATGAAAGAAACCAGAGGAGCTCCAGTATTAGGCAAAGAGATTTGTATATTAAGGTATAATCAGATTTATAGTACTTTTAAGGGATTAGAAGTTAGGGGGAGCACGAAGATGAGGGTGGAGAACCCAAAGGTAATCACAAAAAAAAGTAAAAGAGTTGGCTAATAGTCCTGCCCAGTAAAAACACCACATGTGAGGGTCATTTGGACTCACTTTTGTACATATTTGGACTTGCTTTTATACATTTTTTTTTACCAAATCCATTACATGGTCTGTCTTTTCTGAAAGGCCCCAGAGGCTGCAACAGCATAAAGCAAGAAGCACCACTAACCAACACAACACCATGAAGGCCAAGGATATCTCTAAACAAGTCAGGGACAAAGTTGTTGAGAAGTACAAATTATTGTTGGGTTACAAAAAAATATCCAAATCTCTGATGATCCCCGAAGCACCATAAAACCCATTATCATCAAATGGGAAAAAAATGGTACCACAACAAACCTGCCAAGAGAGAGCCACCCACCAAAACTCTCAGACCGGCAAGGGTCACATTATTCAGAGAGGCAGCATAAAGATCGAAGATAACCTTGGAGCAGGTGAAGAGTTCCCAAGCAGAGACTGGAGTACCTGTCCATAAGACCACAATTAGCCATATAGCTGGGCTTTATGAAACAGTGGGCAGAAAAAAAACCTTTACTTACATCAAAAAATATGAAGGCCAATTTTGAGTTTGCCAGAAGGCATGTGGGAAAACCACGAAATGCATGGAGGAAGGTGCTCTGGTCAGATGAGACCGTAAATAAACTTTTCGGCAAGCAAAGCAAATGTTATGTCTAGTGCAAAACCAACAAATCTCATTAGCCTGGGAACACCATTCCCACAGCTACCTCTTTACAAAGGCACATCAAACATGTTGAGGGGGGCTGAGTAGAATCTTTTAAATTAGCAATTCTGAGTGCGTGGGATTAGGGATATGCTATTACTAGTCTGCAATACTAGTGGATAAATACCAGATGCCCACACCGTGGGCAGCACGGTAGCTCAGTGGTCAGCACTGTAGCCTTGCAGTGCTGGGGTCCTGTGTTCAAGGGCAACATCCAAGGGCAACTTCAGTAAAGAGCTTGTATGTTCTCTTCGTGTTTGCGTTGGTTTTCTCCGGGTATTCCTGTTTCCTCCCACACCCAAAACATACAGATAGTTGAATTTAGATTGTGAGCCCTATTGGGGACAGGGAGCAATAAATGGCAAAAAAAACTATGTAAAGTGCTGCGGAATCTGTGTGCGCTATACAAATAAAAGCATTATTAATATTAATCATTTAATAATAATTAGTAATTATGTTCACATTATTTGTTAGTAGCTTGGGATTTTTGAACCACCTAGGTATTCACCATCCCCACAGTAAGTGTTTGTCTGTAAGTGATTTAAGACTGGGATGGAGGTTTAACTTCCAACAGGACAATAACCAAAAGCATACCGTTAAAGCAACAAGGTAAATCGTTGGTGACTGGTATTGTGCTGAGGGACTGGTGTAAGGCAAATGTAGTACCAATCTTCAAAAAAGGCTCTAGGTCTTCCCCAGGTAAAGTGGGTAATAGTATTATAAATGATAACCAGCATGGTTTTACTAAAGACAGAAGATGTCAAACCAACCTAATATGTTTTTATGAAGAGGCAAGTATAGAGGCCTGGATAGAGGGACGGGTGTGGATATCGTGTACCTGGATTTTGAAAAAGTGTTTGACACTGTTCCTCACGAGCGTCTGATGGGTAAGTTAAGATCTATGGATTTGGAAAGTTGAGTTTGTAACTGCATTAAAAACTGGCTTAATGACTGTACCCAGAGAGTGGTGGTCAATGATTCCTACTCTAAATGGTCCCCGGTAATAAATGGTGTACCCCAAGGGTCAGTACTGGGCTCCCTTCTATTTAACTTGTTTATTAATGATATTGAGGATGGAATTAACAGCAATGTTTCTATCTTTGCAGATGACACCAAGCTTTGTAGTACAGTACAGTCTATGGAGGATGTGCAGATGTTACAAGCTGACTTAGGGGCCTATTCCACAGGAGCGATAATCTGCCGAATGGGCTTGATTTTCGCTCCGTGGAATAGAGTGAACGATCAGCCGACAATCGTGTCATCGGCTGATCGTTCATTTAGGTTCAGACCGAAAATCGTCGTTCGCCACCAGCGCATCGCTAGGGTTGAATAGCAGGGCGCGGCGGCGACCGACGATTTCAGCAGAACCATACATTACCTGTCCAGGCCGCAGGTCTTCTTCTCCCAGTCCTGCGCGGCAGCATCGGCTTCGGAGCAGGGCTGTCTGAACTGACAGACCGATAAGTCAATCAGTGGCCGGGAACGCCGCGGCCAGTGATTGGCTGAGCGGTCTGTCAGTTCAGACAGCCCCGCTCCGAAGCTGCTGCGGCTCGCGGTACCGGGAGAAGAAGACCTGTGTCCGAACAGGTAATGTATGAAGCAAGGGCTGCAAGGGAATCGGTAACGAGGTCCCTGCAGCCCTTGTTTCACGATCATTGGGCCCGTGGAATAGGCCCAGTAAACGAGCGCCGATCTAGCAGATCAGCGCTCGTTTACATTGTTGATCGTCTGGTGGAATAGGACCCTTAGACTCACTGAGTGCAGTGACGTAACTACCATAGAGGCAGGGAAGGCGGTTGCTATGGGGCCCTAAGAGGGAGGGGGCCCGGGGAAGATAAGAGTCTCCTGTGTCCTTTTGTTTAACCCCTTATGTACTGCAGTGTGTAAGTGACCCAGTGTTCTCTTACATGCTGCAACACAAAAAAGGGTTAATACAGAAGACAATTAGCTCTCTCCCTCAATACTCTGATAACCTCTGACCTCTGAGCTCCTGCAGAGGTCAGGGGTTATCAGTGCAGGAGTAGTGAAGGAGAGAGCTAATTGTCTTCTCTGTTAACCCTTTTTTTTGTGTTGCAGCATGTAAGAGAACATAAGGGGTTAAACAAAAGGTAGTCTGCTCCTGCACCTATGTATATAACCATGAGGCTCCTAATAGGCTGTTATAGTTAAATACAGTGGATGAACAGAACAAGTAGACATTGGCTTTCTCCTCTGACAGTCACTGTTGTGGCTGCACTAAGGATTCTGCCTCTGGCCACAAGAAAATTATTTTTTGGCCACATCACTATATAGTATAGTGTGGGGATAGGGGAGGGGGGCCCCATACAGTTTTTTGCTATGGGGCCCCATGAATCCTAGCTACACCCCTGACTGAGTGTTTGGGTGTCCACATGGCAAATGAGGTTCAATATGGATAAATGTAAAGTTATGCGCCTGGGTACTAATAATCCACATGCATCATATGTCCTAGGGCAATGCTTATCAATTCCAGTCCTCAGGCCTCACCAACAGGTCATGTTTTGAGGATTTCCTTAGTATTTCACAGGTGATATAATTATACTCAGCGCATCAGGTATTAGCACAGGTGTCCTTTGTATGGGAAATCCTTAAAACATGACCTGTTGATGAGGCCTGAGGACTGGAATTGAGAAGCACTGTCCTAGGGTGAGTTACACGGGGAGAGTCGCTGATGGAGAGGGATCTGGGGGTACTTGTAGATAATAGACTACAGAACAGCACACAATGTCAGTCAGCTGCTTTTAAAGGCCCAATTCCATGGAACGATTATCGGCCATATTCGGCCGATAATCGTCCAGTGGAATAGAAGGCAACAATCATCCGACATCGTTCATGTTGGCTGATTATTGCAGTCGTTTGTTTTTCAACATGTTGAAAAACAAATGACTGATACAGCAACAATCTGCTGCCGTCGCTTCATCGAATAGGAGTGGCAGCCCATAGCATACAGGCGCTGCTGTATGCTATGGGCTGCCCAGACGATCTAGCGATCACCCGGGCAGTGAACTGTCAGTGTTTTGAATAGCAGGCGCACAAAACTGACATATCAGTTTTTTGTGTGGCCGCAAGGAATACCGGCTGGAGTGTATACAAAGTGTATACACTCCATCTGGGATTCCATTACAATCAATGTAACTGGCAATTTCATTAAATAACTGCAAAACTGCAACTATGGCCATTTAATGAAATTATATGTTGTGTGGGCGTGGTTTGTGCATGGCTGTGTGAGGACGTGCTGGCTCTGAGCTCCGGGCACAGCTCCTCATTATCAGGACTTTAATCTGCACCATCCTTGCCCCGTTATGCCCACCGTGTCTTGGAGGACCCCCTCTACCTCTGAGGCATCACCCCGAGCATTTCTAGCCCGTTTTGCCCACTCAGATTGGCGAAATCCTCCCATGGCCCAGCAGCGCAGCAAGATGGCCGCCGCGCCTGTGACCAGGAGCACTGCTCTGAAGACGGCTTCTGCCTTTCCCGAGCTGAGCCAATCCTTACCGGAGATCCTGTGGACTCCCGGTGAACTCGACCCGGCTTCACTGACCACCTCCGATCGGGACTCCCACTCTTCTCTCACCCCGGCCATGATCCTGACAGAGGTCCGGTCCTTGCTGCAGGCTCTTCCGACCCGAGATGATCTGGCTGGCCCGTATGGAGGAGAGACACGCAGGGGACATGGCAGAACTTAAATCTTCCATGACAGCGGTTGCCGTCGCTGTAACGGGACTGGAGACCCGCCATGCCGCGCTGGACCAGAAGGTATCTACTCTGACTCCCCGCGTGGACTCTCAGGAGGCTGTCCTACGAGACCTGATTTTCCATGTCGACAACCTCAAGAATCGGGGTCGTCGAACAACGTGAAGATACGCGGTCTCCCGGAGGAGATCGGTCCTGATCGCTTGGTGGGGACGGTGAGATATATCTTTAATAAATATCTGGTGGACCCTGAGGACACTTATATTGAACTAGACCGCACGCACAGAGTGACGGGCCCGCGCCCACAGGACAGGAATCGTCCTAGGGACATCCTCTGTCGCGTTCATTATTTCCAACAGAAGGAGGCGTTGTTCCAGCGTGCCTGGGAACTGGGTCCACTGGACTTTGAGGGCGCCGAGATTACCCTCCTGCCCGACCTATCCAGACGCACTCTGGCCATGCGTCGGCTGTTAAAGCCACTGCTAAACATCATCCGGGACTCGGGCGCCTCCTATAGGTGGGGCTACCCCTTCCACCTTATCACCTGGAAGGGAAACACCTCCTACATCCTGCGCACCCCTGCAGATCTACCGGGGGCACTTCAACTGCAGGATCATAGTCATCTGCATCTGCCTGATTGGACCCTCCCGATCCTCCCGCTTCCCGTGTCGGGATCGCCATCAGGTGGTCGCTCCCCTCGTGCGGAGGCACAAAGATCCCGATCGCCACTACGAAGAGGCCTCCGTTCCCCCCGCTCCCGGGACCCGCTGTCTCTGTCCAGGCAGCCGACAGACGCCGCTGAAAGCGGGATTATGCAGTCTTACCTACTTACTGCCTCCGTTGGACCTTGAGACCCCATCACGACTTGTGCGGATTTGCCTCGACTCCTCTGCTGTACAAACTGGCCTGACCTGTTGCTGATGCGGAGCTGCCACATTGTGCCTTTCCCCTGGGCTACTCCGCCGCCCGGGTGTCGCCTTTTACCTCCTCACTGCCTCCCCATGGACCCCTTTCCTCCACCCCCTCCTCCCTCCTCCCTCCCCCCCCCCCTCCTCTCCTCCCTCTCCCCTTTCCCCGATGTGGCAGAATCATACCATGTGCCTGCTCCTGTCGGGAGCGTGATCGACTGCATTAGACTTCCTTCAGTGCTTCGGAGACTGGAATTGTTCGTATAGTTGGGGGGGGTTTGGGGGGGGGGGGTGTTATTTGTGTTATGGGGGGGGAGGGTGTGTGTGTGTCGTTTTTTCTAGGGAACGGTTAGTTCTGGGTTGTTAGGTTTGATATGTTTGTTCACCGGTTCAGTTACCAGACATGGTTGATGCCCTGTGGTATCTTTTCCTAGAGCTGTAGTTACTATGTTTTTACAGGTCCGGTAGGGATGATCAAGGTGGCAATGCCTCTACCCTCTCATTGCATCACCTCCCCCCCCACTCCTCCCCTTCGACATCTCCATTCCCTGATCCTGTCTCCCCCCTCCCCGCCCGCCTAGCCCCTGCCCCGTGTTCTCCGCTGCCACGGATCCACGGCCATTTTGATCTCTGTCTAGGACCTGTCCACCTGTCTACCGACACTGCTCACACAATACACAAGGGAGAAATACATTGCGAGGACTGTTGTAGGTGTATGCACAGTTATCCCCCCCCCCAGTGACTCATTGTGCTAGTTATTTCCGTGGCCCCCCCGACCCAGGTCCCTTCCCGCTCCCCCCTCTCCTCCTCCTCCTCCCCCTGGCTCTCCCCCCCCGCCTTCCCCCCTTTTTCCCCTCCCCCTCTGTTCCCCCGTCCTCCCTCCTTCCCACTGCCCTTTCTCCCGCCCTTCTGCCCCCCCCTCGTCCCGTTGCCCCCATCATCCTCCCCATGCCTTCCTCCCCGCCTGCCAGTCCCCTTATGTTGCCTATTAATCCCTTGGGCACCCTCTCATGCTTGGGTGGCACTCCTCCGCTCCTGTGGTTGGGCTGGCACCTTGCCAGGAATATGCCCCGAGCTGCGGCCGCCCATAGGTGCGCCTGTATTCTTCGGGTCGCTCTTACCTCTCCATGGCCTCTAGATGTAGTTTCTCTTTTTCTTCTCTCCCTTCGCCTTTCTTGTCTTTCAGTTCCCCTTCACACTCTGCTCTCCATGTGTAGTCCCCACTGGCCTCTTCTCTTCTCTACCCGGAGCTCTCTGCCCGAGCTGCTTCTCCTGGTCTGCTTTTCCGCGTTTCCCTGCGTGGTACTTTTACACAGGTTCTTGGCTGGTGACCGGAGTGTCCCTGCCACACCTAGTGTTTGGGTCTTTGATACCCATCTTCTTTTTCTTCTTTCCCTCTTCTCCCCCCCCCTTGCACAGCCTCTTCCTTGTTGCCCTAGTCCCCCACCAGTCCCCAGTCGTTCCCCCCTCGTCTCTCTTCCTTCCCCTAGACCGCTCCTCACTGAACATGTCCTCGGTTTTATGTGTCTCTATTAATGCGCAGGGCTTGAACATCCCTGAAAAATGCTCCTCCCTATTGCGCCTCCTATGGGCTAAACATGCCTCGGTGGCATTCATTCAAGAGACCCATTTCCGAAAAGATCAGGTCCAGACCCTGTCAGATCGTAATTTCCCTGATGTATTCCACAGTTGTTCGCCCGATTCTAAAACGAAAGGGGTGTCCATCCTGCTTGCCCGCTCTGCACCATGGGAATTTGTTGCTCAGATGTCGGACTCGGAGGGCCGGTATCTCTTTGTTAAAGGCAAAATGGCCGGTACTCTTTGTACATTTGGCGTGGTATACCTAGTCAATTCTGGACAAGTGAACTTTCTCGAGTGCTGTTTTTCTGAAGTTGACGACTTCCTGGAGGGAGTGGTGGTTCTCGGAGGCGACTTCAACATGGCTCTTGACCCCCTTTTAGACTCCTCTTCGGGTCGCTCCTCTCTCTCTTTTTCTTCTCTCCGACGCACCAAACAAACCTTACATTCCCACCAGCTGATGGATGTATGGAGGCTCCTTTATCCACGTGACAGAGATTACACTTTCTTCTCCAATCCGCATAATCTCTACTCACGCCTTGACTACATCTTACTTACACAATCTCACTTGGACCTTGTAACCTCCGCCTCTATTGATCCCATTTCCTTCTCTGACCATGCGATGATCTCCCTTTCCTTATCGTTCGCCCCCCCCCCCAGCCGCGGACCTGGCGTTGGCGTCTCAATGACACCTGGGGTCCTTGCTGAAGTACGCTCAGACTTAATCAACTATTTCGCAACTAATGTCACGGCGGACGCCTCTCCTCTGGTAATCTGGGAAGCCCATAAATGTTTTATTCATGGAACATTCATTAAACTAGCCACACGCCTTAAGAAGGAGCGCTCTGCCAAGATACTCACTCTCGTCTCCAAAATTGCGACTCTGGATAAACAGCATGAGGATGCTGGCGGTGGCCACTGGAGCGGAGTTGGCAGCCCTCCGGGGTGCGCTGCGAGACCTTACCTTTGCAAATGCCAAGGCCGCCCTAGCACGCTGCCGCCGTCACTATTTCGAATATGGTAATAAACCAGGCAAGACCCTAGCACGGGCTTTGCGGTTCTAAACTTTCCCTCACCTCTCAAATTGCTGACGCCTTTCGCTCTTACTATGTAAATTTGTATGGTCTTGCCCCACCAGGAAGTCCCTCCAGCTCTGATTCCCTTCTTTCCACCATCTCGGCTTATCTGCGGGACTCGAGCCTTCCCTCCTTGCCAGAGAAGAGCACAGCCTCCATGGAATCCCCCATCACCGACTCAGAATGGGAGTAGGCAATTAAATCCACCCCCTCGGGTAAAGCCCCCGGCCCCGACGGGTTCACCCTATCCTACTACAAAGTCTTCGGTCCCCTCCTGAAGCAACATTTCCTGTCTGCATACAACGCGGTCTCCACTGGCTCCTCACTCCCCCCCAGATTCCCTACTGGCCTACATCTCAGTAATCCCCAAGGAGGGTAAGGATCCCTCTCACTGTCAAAACTATCGTCCCATTTCCCTTCTAAATTTAGATATAAAGTTCTTTTCCAAAATACTAGCGGCCCGCTTGACGCCTTTCCTTCAGGCCATTATACATCTGGACCAAGTAGGTTTCTTGCCCACGAGGGAAGCCCGAGACAATACCACTTGGGCCATCAATATCATTCACCATGCCCGGTCTTCAGCCCTGCCGTCAATGCTCCTTTCCACCGACACAAAGAAGGCCTTTGATCGAGTCGGCTGGCCCTTTCTCTTTGCTACACTCCGACATATAGGCCTCGGCCCGCATATGTTGGCATGGGTCGGCTCTCTGTACTCTTGTCCTTCTGCCCAGGTCCCGGTCAACGGCCTTCTCTCCACTCCGTTCTCCATATCTAACAGTACACGGCAGGGCTGCCCCCTGTCCCCTCTTATCTTTGTTCTGACACTGGAACCTTTTCTTAGACATATCAGGAATAATGTAAATATCTCTGGGGTGAGTGTGGGGCGAGTGGAGCATAAAGTAGCGGCGTATGCAGACGATCTGCTTTTCTTTCTTACTCAACCCTCTATGTCCCTTCTTAATCTTCTTTCTGAACTCTCCAGGTACCAAACAATCTCTAATTATAAGATAAACCTGCAAAAATCCGAGGCGCTCAATCTCTCTCTCCCCTCTCCTGTAGTGGCCACCCTGGAAGCCTCTTTCCCCTTTCATTGGACACGCTCCTCCTTAACGTATGTGGGGATTCAGCTGACACCGTCTGTCTCCGACATCTTTACGGCAAACTTTCCGCCAATGACGAAGCGTATCGAATTAGACTTGCTGAGGTGGCACAAGGGCACCTTCTCCTGGTTTGGGCACTGTGCTATCTTTAAAATGAATGTCTTGCCTCGCCTTTTGTACCTTTTCCAGGCCCTCCCGGTGGCGGTGCCCTTGTCCTACTTTAGGCACCTTTCAACGATTCTCACTAAGTTTATCTGGGCTCATAAGCAGCCTCGCTTGGCGAAGGCAGTCCTGTATCGTCTAAAATCGAGGGGGGGAATTGGACTCCCTAACCTTTACCACTACTATGCTGCTGCCCATCTTTCACGAGTGATAGACTGGCATCGTCATGCTCCCACGAAAATATGGGTAGGCCTAGAGATGGCACTTTCCCCTATTTCGCTGCTGGCGGCACCGTGGTTGCCGGACGCCTGCCGTCGATTTGCCCGACACCCTACCATTGCTCCGACCCTGAGGATATGCCAAAAGCATCTCTCCTCTGGCTTCCTAGCCCCGCACCCCTCCCCCCTATTTCCGGTCCTGGGCAATCCCTCCTTTCCGCCCGGAATGGAAGACCCAGTGTTCCGTACATGGATCCGCGCGAGCAATTTTCGTGCTTCCTCTTTCCTCACGGGTTAAGTTTGGCTACCTCTGTCCTCGCTCAATGACCTCACGGACCCTTCACCCCTGGGGTTCTGGCGGTCGTTACAACTTTATCACTTCCTCCTTTCCCTGCCAAATCCTTCTTGCTTTGCACGGTCACCCACTCAATTTGAGTCCCTTTGCCTGGGCTCAGGCCCCCTCCGCCATACCCTTTCCCTCCTCTATGCCATGTTGGGTTCGCCTCCTGAGCAGCCTCCGCCTCCTTTTCTTAACGCGTGGAAAGAGGACCTTAACGTTACTCTCTCTGCAGCGCAGGTGGAACGTGTCCTTACATGTACCCATTCCTCATCTATTGCCTCCTTCAGGAGGCAGGGTACAGACTCCTCTCGCGGTGGTATCGAGTACCTACCCGACTTCACCTGATTTTTCCTGAGGTCTCCCCGCTTTGCTGGAGGAACTGTGGTGGAGAGGGTTCCCTCCTCCACACCTTCTGGAGCTGTCCTAAACTGGAGCCTTTTTGGAGAGAAGTATGGCGCATCTCTTCCACTTTTACCGATCACCAGCTCCCTTTCTATCCCTCATTCTTCCTCCTGCACCTGTCGGAGATTCCTCTGAAGACTTATCGTCGCTCTGTGCTCCGACATCTGGTCAACGCTGCTCGTGCTTGTATTCCTGCCCTGTGGCGCCAACCTGACCCTCCGGGCATCTCCCTGTAGCTCCGCAAAGTGGAGGATATTAAGCACTTGGAGGATCTGACGGCGCAATTGCATGGTCGCAACTCCCATTTCTTCCGCACCTGGTACCACTGGGATCAGTTTACTAAATCAACTGAATTTCGGTCTCTTCTGATTCAGTGAGGACCGGCCTCCCCCATACTTCCTCCTTGTACTCTCTTCACTTTCCCTTCCTTTCTTTGTTTTCTACTTTATTCCTTTCTTTCTTTCTTTGGTTGCTATTTGAGCGTGAGCTCACTCCCTAGTTGATTTTCTCTTTGCATGCCTAGTTGCCTTACTGGAAGTTTATGTTTTTGTTGACACCCTGCGGGTGCGGCAGGTTGCTGTTTGTCTTGTTATAAAATTGAAAAATGAATAAAATTGAGAATTAAAAAAAAAAAAAAAAAAAGAAATTATACGTTGTGTGAAGATAGATTTAGTTCACACAGATTATTCAAATAATGTTAGTAGGTTAGGGTCCTATTAGACGAAGCGATTTTTAATGATAAACAATTGCAAACGAGATTGTTTACCGTTAACCTGAAATCACTCACCATATTACACAGAACCATAATCGTTAGTTGCAGCTTGCAAGATTAAATGAAGTACAAACCCTGCAGATAAACTTTAACTATGTAGGGGACAATGGATCAGGTAATGACCCGCTGCACTGTCTGTAGAAGCCACCAAATCCCCTATGTCCCCTTGCAGTGTGTTAACTTACAGTGCCAGCAGCCTACAGCAGAAAATACCCCCAGAGATCAGCTGCTGCAAACTGACACGATTGGCAACTCATGTCACCAGCAAGGGATCACATCATCTCCTCTGACTGCAGGCTCACCCCTCCCTCTCTGATCACCAGGTTATCCAGCCACAATATTCTAGCAATTAAGTGATATGTGTATATGTTGTTATATTATGTTGTGTTTGGGTGTGGTATAGTTGTCTATCTGTCTGTCTATGTATCGTCTTTGTATCATCTATCTATCTATGATCACACTACCCAAAAATTATCAGTGCTGCTCATGAAGACACTTACATAACTGTTACAATAGTATTTCGGCCTTAGGGCGGGTTCATAATGAGGAATTCTTGCAGATAATGTCCGCGGAGTCTGTCCGTGCGCACGGCCGCGCGCCTTTCCGCCGGCTCCATAGACACCATTCTATGGGCCGACATATTCCGCTATACACCGAAAGAAGTGACATGTATCCAGTAGTGGACTATAATAGGGGCGTTTCGGGCGGTAGCCCAGGGCCCTGAGCTCCTGGGGGGCCCATGGTTACCCTAAAAGACTTATATTTTCAGTGGTGTACTGTCTCCTGGCTACACTTCTGCCAGGATTTGCAAAAAAATCACTGTTTTTTTTATGGCAATTTTACACAAATCAGGACATCATGACATTATCTGTCCTGTACTATGTACACCCCGCTAGTGCTGCCATAGTTACAGTGGGGTGGGGGGGGGGGCAGGCTTGGTGAACAGCCCGGGGCCTATGGTAAAGTTAATCCGCCCTTGCATGTATCCAGAAATAATAGTAACAAAGAGTGAAGTGGATATATATATATATATATATATGTATATACACATACTCTATATGGTATGCTGTATTGTATTTATAATGTATCGAGGCATTATAGCGGTGCTAGCAGGCTCAAATTGTGACCTGTCAATCAGAGACCCATGTAGAGTGATGTGCACAGTAGCATCCAGTAGCATTATAACTGGCAATTTCAGCTGGTTAAGACTGTCTCAACGGCATGTCAAAAGTTTAAATAAGTGACAGTAACGCTGTACAGCGCCACTCTTTTCTGGGCATTTCTTGACATTGGGAATGTGGAAAACCTGCTGCACGCCATGTAGAACAGCTTCCAAGCAAACCGTCTAATGCTGGTACTGTGCATGTGTCCTAATAGGAAGTGTGTACAGTGCCTGCCAGGTGGTGGCTGGGTGCTGTGGCATGTGGCAAGGTTTGCAGCAAATCCGCTGGGTTATTCAGTATGATTATAGTTAAAGACCAAAAACACAAACACTTTATCTGGAGGGCACACCCGCTATGCCACTTTAATAATTTACAATAATTATCGCTGGGTAGTATAGAGAATGTACCTGTGTAGCGACAGTCCAATACTAATGCACAAAACCTATCCACAAAACAAATGCCACGCTACTACAATTATTCATAAATTACAAATCTTTATTGGTTAAAAATACCCAATGATAAATAGAAGAGTCAGCACCGATGAATATTGTGGTACAGGATATAAAATAGTATAATACAGCAGCTAAACGATTGTTAATAATTGTAAATATGCTATGGTACAGTTGCCTGAAAATCAATAGGAAGTCATTATAGTCTATGGCCCCATATACTCACAACGGATTTTCTTTCTGTTGCGAAAATATTTCGAATGTATCATCAATACATTCCCTTTATGTTTTGCACATGGACAAAATGGCGCTGGCGTGGACGAAGCCGATGCGACAGCCCTTTTTTTGAACCGCCGACTTTTTCCTGCGCACTGATACAGAAACACAGACATGAGTATAGAAGAAACAGGCTGCACCTCAATATATAATAAGCAAGAACATCAATAAAGTTTATTTTACACAACCAAACAATACAAACATTTAAAAACACCTAAAACCATAGTATGAATCAAACACAGATCCCAATGCGGCTCAATGTGCAAGCTTGCACACACCCCCAAAGCAAAAAGATGGAATAACCAAGAGCTGTCTTATTAAAAAAAGTGAATAACCCACATACAAGTGGGAACAAAAAATGTATATATATAAACCTGTAATATTTGCACAAATAGTATACTACTGAAAATGAATAAACTGAATAAAGAAATAAATACAAGCAATATGCCAACCACAACAAATAAGATATCACAGGACAGCTCCAGGGGGTGGAAGGAACAGAATCCCCACGCGTTCCGTCCTAAGACTTCATCAGGGGTCCTGCGCACTGTACTGTTCTATTTCACGCCACCTCATAGAGGGTGGGGGTTTCCTGGGGGTGGGCTGGCACGCTTCCGGTACTTCAGCCCCAGCCAGTGCCCAGGAATAGAACAGCACCATGCGCAGGAATCGGGCTGCGGTTGAAAAAAATAAGACCGAGGCAACGGCTTTCCCGCATTGGCATCGGCCTATCCATGGGCAAAACTTAAAGCGAATGTACTGATGGTACTGAATGTACCCAGAGACTCAAGCAGGAGTGAGGGTAGCTAAGCAGTTTATTATTTATACCGCCAGAAACATGCGTTGGCAAGTTCCATGAACGAACCCTATTAAAGGGAAAATAACAGCAGTTTAGAAGAATCTAACCTTCATTCTCAGCATGGTTAGTAGCCAGAATAGGATTTACGCATGGAACTCGCTGAAGCCTGGAACATTTCTATGGCAACCCAAAGTCAGCATCTGCTTGTGTAAGTAGAAATTTCAAAGGCTTTATCTCCTAGAGAGAGACTCAGCTGTAAGAGAGAGATTTATCTGATAGATTTTTGAAGCCAAAGCCAGGAATGGATTTGTAAAGAGGAGAAATCTCAGGGCCCTATTCCACGGGACAATTATCGTTCGGATAATCATTAACGATAAACGATCTCAAATGACCACTATTGCGAACGACCTGAAATCGTTCACCCAATTACACGTCGCTATTGCATTTGTCAATACTGCGAACGACCAAACGATGTCCTATTCCTTGCGAGCGATTTACGAGCAACGATAAAAATAGGTCCAGATGTCATTAAGCGGTCAACGATTTCTCTTCGTCGTTTAATCGTTGGCTGATATTCAACCGAACGATTATCGATTCGTTCCGCACGAATTAACGATTATCCAAACGATAATCGTCCTCTGGAATAGGGCCCTCAGTCTTTCCTTTATGACCTGTTTTGGCTTCAAAAATCTTTCAGATAAATCTACCTCTGTTTAAACACTCCGTTACAAGCACACCATACCGCAGAGAGGAGAAAATTCACCTGCTATTGCTCCTCTTCCTGCTGCTCCATTTAACAGGATTCCCGCAACTTACATTGCTACTGATATAATAAGGCTTGGTTCACACTGCGATTTTGTAATCCATTTAACGTACACAAAAAGTGGTCAGCTACGTTTTTGTGTATGCTAAAAAAAAACCAAACATCTGTTTTGATTTTTTTTTTCTTTTATAATGAAAGTTAATGGTGTTTCCCATCCTCTCCATTACTGTACATTAACTTATAATGTGACATATTCAGTTGTTTCTAAATGTTTTTTTTTTCATTTGTTTTACATTTGTTATTCAGAATAAAAAAAATCATTGTTTTGGGGATATGGCACCAATTGTCTGCATTTCAACTATTTCTTATGGGAAAATTTTGCTTTGGTTTAAGAGTGATTTGGATTACAATTATGCTCGTAATCCAAGGCACTGTATTTCTTCACAGACCTGTATGATATGAGTTTCATGCATGATCAGCACTGCTATTATACCAGTCCATCTGCATAGTAGGGTTTGCAGTCTTGCAGAATTAGGTCTTATGCACATGTTCAATATTTTTTTCAAGTCCGTAGATTCCTCCCGCTATCCACCTGTACAATCCGCTAAAAACAGATCGGTCATATGTAGTGCCTCCGTATTTCTGTAAATCCTTTTTTTTTCCCTCCCAACATGTCAATTATAACTCATCCATATTTTTTTAACGGAAATACGGATGCCAAACAGGTTACAATCTGTAAAAAATAGTGTATCCCATTGATTTATATGAGAGGATCCGTAAAAAAAAATCTTGGTCCGCACTAGGACATCCTTTTTTTTTTTTTTAGCTTTTGGTTTGCGTCCTTGTAATCTACTGATTGTGTGAATAGCCCAATAGACATCAATGTGCACTAACTCAAATACGGAAATACGGATCTGTAGATTACGAAACGTGTAAATGAGGCCTTAGCGGATTGTACGGGGGGATAAGGGGAGTAATCTACGGAACATGACAGCTGTCACTGTAGAAGAATATATTGATAGATCTTCAGGGCTAAACCACAGATTGTAGCCACCTTTACACAACCTTTTTATTGCCATTTAATAAAGGGTTATCCTCTCAGAAACTACGATTTCCAGTACACCCTGAAAGCTTTATAAATGTAGGGCATTCCGAGAATTTTAGTTAGACTAAAAGCTTGTTATACACTAGGGAGTTGTGGACACAGATACAGATCATTCCAGGATGGGACAGCATGCTATTTTTCATTGGTTCTTCCTTGGTGGGCCTTCAGCATCAGTTCCATTGGTGGGGCCTAAGTACCCTAGTCTGACACTTACTCCAGTTAGGCTGTATTCCAGTTAGGCTGGAAACCTATCTTGGCCAGGCAACTTGCTGGTAGCTCTCTGAGTTGATGGCTTTTTGTATGTTTAGAGATGGAGCAGTCCAGAGAGACAAATGGAATCCCATCTAGGTATAGGGGCCGGCTCAACCCTAGAAGAGGAGAAACATGAGGCATACAGTTGAAAGTAGTAAGACACAAACTGATGACAAATCTCCTTAGGGTCAGTTACGACGTCTTCTCTATAGGTTCTAATAACAGCTACAACAGTCTGAGGGGTCCCGCCTCTAGTAAGGAATGCCTTCCCATTTGTATCTCTCAGCAAAAAATAGTCTGCTGCTGGGCTGAATACTATGTAGGCTTGGAATTAAGCACAAAGTATATTGTACATGAAGCCAATGAGCCTAGTTTTTAGCTGTTGGGTCCCAACTCTGCCTCTACAAGATCGTTTTCAAGGACAGAACATTTAGTAGCTAGTCTGCAAGTTGCAATAGTGTAAAGAACGCCCTGCATGATAGATTTAAAAGCTCACAATTCCATCAAAGGCCCTGTGCACACAGAGCAAGAGCGGCGGAATTATCCGCCGCAGAATGCCTCCAGCCTCCGTGTCATGGTGACACTCTATGGGAGGCTCGCGTGCTGAATCTCTCGGCGCTGAAGAATGAACATGTTCATTCTTCAGCGTGGAGAGAGGAGCCGCGCAAGCCTCCCATAGACTGTCATTATGACAGGGAGGCTGGCCGCATTCCGCTGCTCTTGCTCTGTGTGCACCGGGCCAAAGGGTTTGCTGAACCCCATATATTTACATTTATGTAAAAGTCGCAATTTTGCACAATGCTTGCAGTTTTTAGGCAACAGAAAAGTTGCAAATTTGTATAAAATGAGGCACAAATATTTGCGACTTTTTACGTCAGAAAACTGGCATGTGAGCCTTGAAAAATCCCCCCTCCCTCATCTGCTTATGTAAGTTTATCTATGGTGTAAAATTATTGGTGTTCTAGTTGTTTTATGAAACTACTACAATTCTGTTTAGTGTTGTTTAACCAACATGTCTGAGACTATGCAATAAGAGCAGACATTGCCAGATAGCGTAGGGAAACCCCCTAACTAAAAACACCTAGTTTGCTATTTTGCCATGCTATTATAGTAAGATTAAGGCTATGTTCCCACACAGTACTTTGGTCCGTATTTTGCAACCAAAACCAAGAGTGCATTGGAAACACACAGTTGAAATTGAGTGGATGGCCGCCATTTATTATTTTAAGCCAGTGGCCGTTGTTTTGAATTAACGGTAGTTATTTCTCATTAACCCCTTCAAGACCAAGCCTATTTGCACCTAAAAGACCAGGCTCATTTTTCAAAATCTGACCTGTCTCACTTTATGCGCTTATAGCTCAGTGATGCTTTAACGTATGCTAGCGATTCTGAGATAGTTTTTTCGTCACATATGGCACTTTATATTAGTGGCAAAATTTGGTCACTACTTTGTGTGTTTTTTGTGAAAAACATCAAAATATCATGAATAGATGCCCCCACTGTGTTGTTCCCCTATACATGCCCCCCTTTTGTTGCCACCCCCCTTGTAGATTGCCTGTGTTGTCCTTTTATATTTGTCACCTGAAAAGCAGATAAAAACAAAGAAAAAAAACCTCACCTAACACCTCGCTCCCCCGTCGCAGCTCCCTTCTCTTCTATTCTTCTGAGGTGTCGGACGGGCCCCCGGCAATGCTCAGCTTCCCAGTGGTGTCCCCGTCATTCCCGGGCAGCATATGCACAAGAGAGCTCAGTGTGCGCTGCCGGGGCTGTTACTGACCCGGAAGTAACAACTCCGGTGCACACAGCTCCCTGGTGCCTATGCTGCCCGGGAATGCCGGGGACACCACTGGGAAGCTGAGCATCGCCGGGGGCCCGTCCGACACTGACTTTTATGACCGCAAGCGAAAGAATGCTTGCGGTCACAAGAGTGATCAGTGTGACGGGAACCCGCGGCGGAGGACAGCCGGGAGCAGGGGATAGATTGTTGGGCGCGGGCCCCCCTCGATGCCGGGCCAGGTCGTAGCGGCGACCCCTGCGACCACGGTGGCTACGCCACTGGAGAGGGGCCTAACTACTATATGGGGACACAGAAAGGTCTAACTACTACATAGAGACAGAGGGACCTAACCACTTTATGAGGACACAGAGGGAGCAATACAGATGTGGAGGATGGCGAAGAAAAAGAAAAGTGAGCAACTCCAGTTGGAGAAGAAGCCCCCTGTCAGTCATTGGCTGTAACTGCTCTGTAAGGCTAGGTTCACACTGCGTTTTCAGCATCCGTTTAACGCATCCGTTTTTTGCAAAAAACGCATGAAAAACGGATTGCAAAAAACGGATTCATTTGTGTGCATCCGTTTTTCCATTGACTTCCATTATAAAAAAAAAACGGATCCGTTTTTTTTGGCGGACCAAAACGGACCAAAAAACGTTGCTGACCCTATTTTTCTGGACGTTAAAAAAAACGGATCCGTTAAACGGATGCTGAAAATGCAGTGTGAACCTAGCCTAATCAGTTATACAGTCTGCAGAACTGCTATTTACCTCTATATGATGACTGTACAAGGTGACATTAGGCTTTGTAAGGGTGCCTTCACACCTACCGTATCGCAGTAGAAAATCCGCTGCGGATCCGCAGCAGATTTAACTAAATGAATGAACACAGCATTAAATACGCACTGTCAAATCCGCTGCGGATCTGCAGCAGATTTGTAAGTGCGGATTTAATGCTGTGTTCATTCATTTAGTTAAATCCGCTGCGGATCTGCTGCGGATCCGCAGCGGATTTTCTACTGCGATACGGTAGGTGTGAAGGCACCCTAAAGTGGATTTAGAGTACTGTCATTAGTCAATATGTAGTGTTAATATTTGTCTTTTGTAAACTGGTAGCATTGGTATTATTGGTCTTTGTATACAGGATTTGGTCAGCAACAGTATGGTGGTAATATGTATGGTGATATTTGCTGCTTATATGCTTGTGTTATTTGATATATCACTATGTATTTATTTCTAGATATGTCCTTGGACAGCTCTGTAGATATGATGGTGAGAAATAGTGCTAATCCATGGGACACACATGGCTGCTTAAAAGTCACTATACTTTAAATCAGCATGGAATCTACTGTACGGATTTCAGTGTTGATTTTAATGTGGTTTAATTAAAAAAAAAAATTGTCTCCATGCAGAACCACACTAAAAAGAAACATTTTAGAAGGTTCGTAAGAGAATAAGACACTGCGTTCATCACCGGCAATTACACTGTTTGGTCACAACATGTGGCAGCTTCCTCTACGTTATACCCAAGCCTCAATAAAGAAGCCATGTAATTGCAGCACCTTATTCTCTTATAGACTTTGCAAAGTGTGAGGTCTTGTACACCGCTACTAGTTCAGCTATGATGTATGACACAGATGGGGAACATTTATTAAGAGTACGCCAATCTTAAAGGGGTTGGACACTTTATAGTAAAGTTGTTCAGTGTACGGTATTAGTAAGTGTACTCACTGTATATACTGTGTGTAGCTCCCTGTGTATTTCATAAAGCTAAAATCAGACTCCCCTCCTCCAGGCTGGACTACCCTGCTTTGTGGTGTTTCTGTCCATAAGATGGCTGACATGCAGGAGCTTCTGACCATGCCCCGCCCCCTGTGTCCACCACTGAGACTGTATATGCCTATGGAGCACACTGGGGAGCGGGCATGGTCATGTAAACCATGACAATTAGGTGGCGGGAGACCACACGTCAGGTGTAAAGCATTATAAGGCAAGGTCCCCCCCCCACCTGGTTTACACCTTAGGCGTAGTCTCCCCCCACCTAATTATGTGTAAACCAGGCACGGGAGACCATGCCTCAGGTGTACACCATGATAAGGCAGGGAAAGACCACGCCTTAGGTGTAAACCAGGCGGAGGGAGACCATGCCTCAGGTGTTAACCACAACAATCAGGCGGGGGGGGGGGAACCCTGCCTCAGGTGTAAACCAGGATAATTAGGCAAAGGGGAAGGTCACACCTCAGGCATAAAATATGATAGTTAGGCATTGGGGGAGACCACGCCTCAGGTGTTAACCAAGATAATTTGGCACAGGGGGAGGCCACGCCTAGGGTGTAAACCAAGATAAATAGGCACAGGGGAAGGCCATGCCTCAGGTGTAAACCATGATAGTTAGGCACGAGTGGGGGGGGGCTAACTATCATGGTTTACACCTGAGGCCCTCTGTGTCCTCATGATAATTAGGCAGGGGGATGGGGGAGACCATGGCTCAGGTGTAAACAATGATAATTAGGCGTCAGGAGACCACGCCTCAGGTGTAAACCATGATAGTTAGGCATGGGGGAGGCCACATCTCAGGTGTAAACCATGATAGTTAGGCAGGTGAAGGAGGGAGACCAAGCCTCAGGTGTAAACCATGATAATTAGGCAGACGGAAGGGAGGAGACCACAGCTCAAGTGGAAACCATGCTAATTAGGCGGCTGGAGACCACAGCTCAGGTGTAAACCATGATATTTATGCGGCGGGAGACCACGGCTCAGGTGTAAACTATGATATATAGGCGGCAGGAGACCACGCCTCAGGTGTAAAGCTACATTCAAATGTTCCGTATTCCATGGAATGCCTGTAACGGACTCTCCCCCGCCCGGGCAGCATCTGTGATAAGATGCTGGGAGTGGGGGAACTGTACAGATACTGTCATTACAGCATGGCACATATGAATACAGTTCAGTTACCAGTTATTTAGTTACAGTTATCACAGATGCTGCCCGGAAGGGTGAAGAGTCCGTTACAGGCATTCCACGTCCGTGTTCCGTATGGAACACGTGAATGCAGCCTAAACCATGATAATTAGGCGGTGGGAGACCATGCTTCAGGTGTAAACCGTGATAATTCGGCAGGGGGAAGGGGGAGACCATGCCTCAGGTGTAAACCAAGATAATTATTGTGCCTCCCCAGTGAGTGGGGCTTACATATGCCACGGAAAAGACAAAAATCTGCACCTTTTCCGTGGTGTACTGATACATGTGTCCCCAAGAGCGTTTCCTCCTCAGTGGAATCGGATCACTTCTTTTCAGCATGTTGTTTTCATCACGGTCATTGAAAACTGGGCAGTTTTTGTAATATTCCTGACTGAAAGCAGCTGTTTTTGCCCCTTTGCACAATGTTTGGTCCTGGGAAATCAATCCAGCACAGGTACACCTCCACATACTGTTCAACCTTAGATATAAGAATCCCAGCTCTTACGCCGAGGATGCGGATTTTGCCCTCCCCCCCCCCCCCCTTTTTTTTGTACATTTGGCTCCATTATGCTGTGGTATGGATTAGTAATAGCAGCAATAAGAAGTTTGGTGTGACCCAGTGCCTGCTGCTGGCACCCCTGTAGCACAGTGCTAGGGCTGGCTCCCTGACTGGGTGGTTGTGCAGTGCAGGACTGACTGACAAGCCGAGGGTGGGGTGGGGTGGCAGGGTGTGGTTAGGGTCAGGGCAGCCGGGGAGGAGAAGATGACTGTGTGAGGAAACAGCAAGGAGGAAAATAACCCAGAGAAGGCAAGAAGCCTGCGAGCTCCTCTGCGGGTGCACAATAGCGTCTGCTGAATCCCCGCAGCAAGGACTATTAGGGACATAGGACCCCACCCCTAGACACACCCTCTAAGCGCAGCCCAGCACAGGGCAACCACAGCCAACAACATGAGCGCTCCAAACTACTTCACAAATCGCACGAAGACATGAAGGCTTCGACTGAACAGTGCCTATAGATTGTATACATTGCATGGAGCAGGGCCCCACCCCATAAACACACCCAGAATGTACTGAGGAGGAGGGGAGGGAGACAAAAAACGAGAGGAGCAGCCTGGTCACCGGAGCCCTACTACACTGCCAGCTCGGTCGTGCACATTGCAGGGCAGCTCCTCGTCATCTGGCCCGGGGACTGCAGCGGAGTGTGCGGGGAGCAGCGGGCGATGCATCCGGAGACGCAGACGGTGAGTCCTCGGTCACCTGCAGTGCACACTGAGCGCTTATTGTCGCCAGCTCTGCGGGGATGGCGCACGGTTATGGGGTCAAATGAACCGTCTGCAGTTTGCTGGGGGCGCATGTGCACTGCGGGGGATTTATACTGGGATTTCATGCAACACCCTATGGCTTGTGTGGGACTGGAGAACATCAGCTGCCTGTTACTGCACAAGACTCCATCTTGCTGCTTCTTAAAGGCACAGCGCACTTTTAGAGGAGGGAACAGTGTGCATTGGTTGAATGTAGGCTATAAAGGAGGGGTTAAACGATCGCAGCTGTTCATCGATCCATAGCCATAGAGAACAGTGTGTAGATAGAACCCTGCATCCAAGAGCTTGTAGAAAAATAGCTCTCAGTGCTGAATATTGGTCATGTAGTGGTCATACATAGGGGGTGTATGGTCTAATGGGACAGGAAGGGGCGGTCCATCCTTAGTGGTGGTCCCCTGCCTGATGATGACTTCCATAGTGAAGATGAAGAGGACCACTGTACACGGATGATGCTTGCCACCTATGCTATTACTGTGGAAGGTCATTGATATCTTTCTTTGGCCTCAGCGGTTTTTTTTTTACCTTGATCAGGATTCCCTGTCGCTAGTGTTGAGTGAACTTTATGAAAGTGTCCAGGTTCGGCAACTTCTCCGAACCCAAATGCTCTGCATTTAACTTCCCGTATCTGAAAAAGGCAGATGCAGCCCGAGGACTGCATGGATACAGCCTATGGCTTCATCCAGGTTTTCATGGACTCCCTAGGGCATCATCCAACTTTTCCAGACACAGGAAGTTAAATGCCAAGTGTTTGGGTTCGGAGAAGTTGCCGAGCTTGGACACTTTCATAAAGTTCACTCAACACTACCATCACGGCTTTCCCTCTGTAGGCTTTTTCTTTGTGGTGTTCTGTCCTTTATTCTTAAGAAAGTATGAAACCTGTGGAAGGTGCGATAAGCTGCGGGGCAAAGGTTTGTTTGAATAAGTAGAGGGTAAGGATCCTAGGAGTCTTGAAGACACTTCCCTTAGTCCCTTACATGTGTGAAGGTTCCACATTAACAAAAATATCCTTATAAACCTGCATGGATCTGTTAGATTAATTCTTCAGAGACGTGACAAGGTAATGGCTCTCAGTGCTGTTATTGAGCCTCATGGTGTGTTTACACAGAACGATTATCGTTCAAATTTTCGCAATAATGATCACATTTGAGCGATACTCTGTTCGTGTAAACACAATGAACGATTAAGCAACGAGCGAGAGATCGTTCATTGTGATCTTTCAACATGTTCTCAAACCGTCATTGGATGTTTGCTAAAAATTGCAGATCACTTCGTGTAAACAGTCTTTTCAAGATTCACCCTATTTGTGAGATACGCTTAAGTGATCTTAAAAACGTTCGCAATAACGATTTTTCTAACGATTTATTCGTCTAAACGCTGATTGTTATAAAAACCAAATCATTGCTTCAAAATCGTTAAACGAACGATTAGGCAAATTATTGCACAGTGTAAACGTAGCATCAGAATCCCTGCCATGCTAGATAGCTATATCTCATTCACTCCATTTCAGGACCAGAGCTGGGCTGTTTACAAGTAGTACTCACATAGTAAATTCCTCCTTTACTTCTCTAGCACAATACATCACATACTCATCTATGCCATGCCTGCCACTGTGATGGGTGAGGGATGGCACGGTACTATCAGATAGTCTGTGTGTGGGTTACTGATGCACTGGGTTTGCAAGGTACTATGTGAGCTGAAAGGAATACAGCTCCTAAATCATAGCAAGGAAAAGGTTACACTAAGCACTGAGCTGCTACTGTTGCTGATATGCTAGTGAGGAAAGTGTTACACAAGGGATAGCTGCCCAGAGCTTTATGGGTGGACAGAGATGAGAGGGGAGAGTAACCTTTTGAGGAACAATGTAGATCATCTTTGACAAGCAGACTGGCTTAGCTTGCATACTATGCAGCTCAGTCTTTTTTGGGCTCTCTTCCTCTCCTGCAAATATCATTAGTTAACCCCTCAACAACTTGTAATTTGTTCTGATCTGATCTAGTTATTACTAGAGACAGATTTCCCCAAAGACTTAAAGGGGTATCCAATAAACTAGCATTGCATTGACTTCTGTGGGTGTGGTTCTATATACACTTTCAATGTTTATTCTAGCTCTTATTGTGTTCTTAGGCCCAGTCACATAATCACTCTACCTGTGACTTCTTTTTTTCCTGTGACTTTCAGTATGTGTTCCCTCCACTAAACATGATCAAAGGTGGAGTCATTAGGTTGGTGGGGCAGGTGTCCCTCCTATGGGCCGACGGAATGCCACACTGATTTTAGCCTTGCCCCTGTAGGTGGAGCTAATATTGGAGCTCAGTAGAAGAAAGGGCAGCATGACATGGACGAGAACAGGGTTATAGCTACCTAGTTGGAGTCCAACACTTTAAGACAACCAGGCTAACCCCTGTGCCACACACAACATGGCTATGGGCCTCTCCTCTCCTCCATGTCATGCTGTCCTTTCTGCTACAGCTTCTTCCATAACAGGAAACCGATATTGTACGTGACATCACAGGAAGTGAACAAATCACAGGCAGAGTGGTCATGTGACTAAGCCTGAGAACACAAGACGAGTTAGAAACAAATAATGAAAGTGTGTATAAGACATGCAACAATGTCAAAGCAATGCTAGTTTGATGATGGGAATAAGAATAAGAGAACTGCGTTTAAATGGCATTTTACATGAGACAATTATCGCCAGGAGTGTTGCCAAAAACGCTCCTTCGGCTGCACAGTTAACCTGTGCAAAGTGACCGGGAAAGTGGCCGATCCTCAGCTGATGGCGGATCATAAGCAGCGTGGTAAGTATAGACTGCATGTCTCTGCTTTCTGTTTCCAGGGCTGCACGAACGATACAGTGATCATTCATGCAGCCTGAGAGCTTGATTTCTCAATCTATGTAAAAGGACCCTGAAAGATTTTTCTTCTAGTCCACTGTAAGAAAAATTTTCTCTTCAAAAGAATGTTGTTTAGAAATGAAGCAGAAATGAGGACTTATTGGTACAAAATTTGGCACAGACTATGGCAGAAATTGTAGTGGAAATACAAAGTCCTGTTGACTTCAGTTGGATGTTTCTTCTAAGATTCCAGCTTAAAGGGGTACTCCGTTTAAGAAAATGTTACCTTGCTGAATTCCTACCCGTACTCTAAGCTTGTTTGTAGTATGTCTCTATTACATAAATTGGTCTGTTTGTCTGCAGCACATCCTGACTCACACCCTAAGGCTGGGTTCACACTATGTATATTTGAGGCTGTATTTGTGAGGCTGTATAGCAACCAAAACCAGGAGTGGATTGAAAACACAGAAAGGCTCTGTTCACATAATGTTGTAATTGAGTGGATGGCCGTCATTTAATGGCAAATATTTGCTGTTATTTTAAAACAACGGCTGTGGTATTGAAATAATGGCCGTTATTTACTGTTATATGGCGGCCATCCACTCAATTTCAACATTGTGTGAACAGATCCTTTCTGTGTTTTCAATCCACTCCTGGTTTTGGTTGCTATGAGGACCTGACATGAGGACCAAATACAGCCTCAAATATACATAGTGTGAACCCAGCCTGAAGCTGCAGAAAATCCTCACTTCCTGGTCCACATAGTCTTGGCTCTTCTGTCCTCCCCCCTTCTGTTTAGGATACCCCTCTATTAGGCACAGAGCTACCAACATACACCATTTTAATGGCTTGCATATTATATTTTCTATTTTTATGGCAGATCGTTACTTCTCACTGGTGAGCACATCTAATAGCTAGGCTCCTTACAATTTCAAAAGGAATTGTATTCCTGAGATGGATATTTTGGCAAATAATATCCTAGAGGAGGGTCCTCTCCCTTAAAGCTAGCAAAAGGGCCACTCTGGTGGACCTGCTCATCCATACATTACAGGAGCCTCATATCAAAGTGTCACTGTCATTAGAACTTTCAACAGTATATGTGATATGAAGCATGTTTGCAATATACATTGGTTATATATGAAGCTATACTTACTTGAAATCCAGGTACAGTCTCCTGAAGGCATCTTTTTGATTTTGTGCTGGTTGAATAAAAGAGACCAAACACAGGAAGTCCCGGTCATCTGCACTCATAGAGAAAGCAGTCATTTGATTTACGGACGTATTGAGCCATGACACTCTTTACTGGCTAGGACTTCCTGCATTTGGTTTCTTTTTTTTTCAACCAGCACAAGACTAAAAAACTGCCTTCAGGAGACTGGACTGGATTTGAAGTAAAAAAAACAAAACACAAAGCGCAACAGCAACATACAGGTGCAAGTGCTTAACATATATACTCCCCCCCAGTGTACACACAATAAAAACCTGCTCTATAGAAATTAAAATTGAGGATCTTAGCAAACTATGTGATCAAACAGTGTGTACCATGTCACCACGTTAAAGCGACTCTGTACCCACAATCTGATTTCCACCCCCCACCCCCCCAAACCGCTTAGCTTTTAAGATAGCTGCTTTTAAGCCAAGATCCATCCTGGGGTCCGTTTGGCAGGTGATGCAGTTATTGTCCTAAAAAAAACAACTTTTAAACTTGCAGCCCTATGCCCAACGGGCGCGGCCTAGATTGTGTATTAGGCTGGCACAACCTCTCTGTCCCTCCTCCCCACCCAGGCAGATTGTTTCCTATTCCCTACCTGTGTCAGCCCGGCACATGGGCTGGATCGTTAGGCCACCTGTGCAATGTTCAGACAGGAGAAAATGTTCCAGTGGCATTCCTAATAATAAAGAGCGTGGGGAGGAGAGACGGAGGGGTGGTGCAAAGTTAGGGCACAGATATTCTAAGCCATGCCCGTTGGGCACGAACCGTAAGGTTTAAAAGTTGTTTTTTAGGACAATAACTGCATCACCTGCCGAACGGACCCCAGGACAGATCTTGGATTAAAAGAAGCTATCCGAAGGTACAAGTGGTTTGGTGGGGGGGGTTAGGTACAGAGTCGCTTTAAGGTGTTCTCAGAGACATGGTTCTACTCTAGCATTCTCACACTAGCAATGGCCTCTCCTGGGCTAAATGAGCCTACAACTGGGCTGATAGGAGCCAAATCTCTATTTATACCACCCACGAGACATGGGTGGAGTGCAAGCGAACAGGAGGTACCCACACCCTCCACATACAACATTAAAAAAGGAAAAAATTAGCAGCACCTTTATGCCTCTGTACACACTGCAGGTTGCACGCTGCATGTGGATAAAGTACAGACATGCAGCATGCAACCTATCTGGTGAACAGAGGCGTTGCCAATTTTTTTTTCTGGATTTCAAGTTAGTAAAGGTTTGTTTTAACCCCTTCACAAGCCATGATGTAAATGAACGCCATGGCGTTGCTAAAGGAATACACTTTACGCGAGCAGAAGCATTTAAATGCACTTGAAAAGCCTTTCCTGGTTATCTAGTGGGGGGATCGTCTGGAAGCTTATCAGTTATACTTTCTGTCCACTCCTTCCCGGGTGCTGGAAAAAAGATGGACCCAGTCCTGGGAAACTGGGAGAAGTTTCCCAGGACTGGATCCATCTTTTCCCAGCACATGGGGAGGAGCGTCAGGAAGCGGAGCACATTTGAAAGCCCCACAGACTGATGAGCGTAATACAGATAGGAATTAAGCATTTCACTTTGTTCCTACTGTTGATTCGCTCATCACTAGTCACATCACATCCAGAAAAATTTGAGTAGAAAGTTATCAAAAAGTTGCATATATGCAAGCAGGGAACAGATTATGACGCAAGAAATTACCCCTCAAACAGACCCATAGAACCTAAAAATAAAAGCATTATAAGGAAAGTAATAAGCAGTTTTAAACACTTTTTAATTAATAAATTTTTTTAAAGCAATAAAATAAATAGAAATTTATACACATTGCTTATTGTTGTAATCATATTGACTTCAGGAACATAGGTAACATGTCAGTTTTACTACAGGGTGAATGGTGTAAATGAAATAGCTTTTTTTTAAGTTCACCGCTCAAATAATTTGTTTTTGCTTTAATATTTTATGGAAACATTAAGTCTGTCACTAAAAAGTACAATTGGTGTAGGTATAAAAAATGCAGGAGGAAAAGGAGGAAAAAACAAAAGTGCAAAAAATGAAAAGGGTTAGCAGATAACTAAAAAAATATGAATGTAAATTGCAAACTTGCTTTATTTTACATCCTCTGTTGATTTAGATTTTGGAAGTTATAATGACATTACCCATTTAAGCCCAACATTTACTGGACCTTTGCTCTCATTTAGCTCCTCCCAGGTACACGGAATATACGGTACAGGTGGTGGTGGGGAAGGGGTTTGGGTTGGTGACCTGCTGTGTATAGCACTATGCTGCAGAGGTTGATCAGAGCAGAGGACCCTCACAGACAGTGGCCCATGTCACTCTCTTACTCCTGCCACTCAATGATAGTGTATGTATAAACAAAAAATATACATTATACAAAAAGTATACATTTATTTTAATAATTTTAAGTAACATACCTTAATAAAGCAATGTAATGGCAAAACAAAATTAAAACTAAACATTTTTGAGTCTCCAGAGAACCCTGACTGTTCACAAAGCTTAGGCCCTCCCAATGAAAAAATTCCATACACTTCTCTTCCTGGCTTCTACCGGTAATACGCTGCTTTTTCACCTACCACCTCCCTGGTCATAGAGCTTAAAGGGGAACAATCAGCAAGTTAGACAAATCTAACTTGCTGATAGCTCCCTATTGGGCAAGGGGTGCCAAGGAGGAAGGTGTATCTCTTACCTTCCTCCTCGGAGCTGTTCCTGTGCTGTTAGCAGTATAATCCTCCCCCAGTTGGAGGAAACCCCACCCAAGGGTTTCCTCTTACTGTGGGTGGGACGGCCACCTCCAGTGCTTCATCCCGGGAATAGAACAGCGTTGTACGTGGGAACTTGGCCACGGTTCAAAAAAAGGACCGTGGCACCGGCTTCCCCGCATCAGCGCCATTCTATCCATGTGAAAGTCTTAAAGGGAATGTACTGTATATTCACTTAAAAGGGGTTATCCAGTGTTAGAAAAACATGGCCACTTTCTTTCAGATAGAGCATAATTCCTGTCTCCAGTTCCTGTGTCCAGTGGTTTGCAATTAAACTCCATTTACTTTAATGTAACAAAGTTGCATATCTCCACCGAAACTGGAGACAAGAGTTGGGTTGTCTCTGGAAGAAAGTGACCGTGTTTTTCAAACACTGGAAAACCCGAAAATATTCCATGTGCAGCAACACCAATTGTGTTAATTTCTTGTAGCTTAGTTTATACTTATTTTTTTCTAAAAACTATTTGTTTTCTAAAAACTTCTATTTAAAAGAAAAATTCAGGGAGAAATAAAAGTTGAGCTGTAATTGGTTGCTATTTGTGTGTCATATGTCAGATTTTTATATCATAAAACAAAGGACTAGTGCTTGGAGGGTCCATTTACATATAAATACACACAGACCACCAAAGGAGGACCCTCAATTTCCCAAAGCAGCCAAATTATGATGTTATCATTTTTTAAACTTTAAACTGAAATGTCTGCTAATGAACATACAAGCTTTCCCACAGACCGGCTGCAGCCTAGTTCCATGCCTGTGGCCACACACTCCAATTGTTATTTGAAAATCCCTACTCAGCCCTCTTCAACAAGTTTCTCAAAATGTTGAGGGGAGCATGTGTCAAATTTTTCTCCTTGGCAGGTTGCTAAATCTGGGCCAGTGTCATGATATTAGACTATGCCCTTTCAGACCTGGTAGAATAACGTTAATAAAGTGCCTAAAACGCATAACGTGGAGAAAGGTTCTATGCACTAGTTTTTGCACAGAATTTTCACACATTATATATTAGTCAATCTGAATCAATGTATTTTGGTAGGTAATGTTATTTGATAGATAGACTCATTAATCTACCATGTGCTGCTTTGTTTTAATAACCTGCTGCCCTTGGGTACAGCTAGAGATGAGCGAATTTACAGTATAATCAAAGCAAAGCACTTGCTAGCTCGGCAGTCGGCTTATCAGTCTGATGCCTTTGAACTCTGTGCCGGTCCATGCTGCTCTTCTCCAGGCGCCTGAAAAAGCTGGACCTAGTCCTGGGAAGCATCTCTCAGTTTCCCAGGACTGGTTCCAGCTTTTCCAGGTGCATGGAGCAGCTAATAAGCTCACAGTCAAGCTAACAAAGCCCTTTTTTTTTTGTTTATACTGTAAATTCGCTCATTCTAGTTATGACCCATTGAGTTGGGTCACTCATGCTCCATTCAGAACAGTGATGTGCTGTTTTTAGTCAAATAACTTCCATTTATACACCTTTCCATGTATGTTATAGTACACATCTGATTTTACTACCTTAGCTTTGTTTGCTATGTGGGACAACCCTCTTAACTTCTTATTTTTCCATTCAAAGCTGTATGAGGGCAGGTTTGTTGCATAACCAGCTGCACTGACTGAGTTCCATTTTAGGTGTCGAAAGGCGTCTCTATGGCATGACATGTCAATTCTTTGAGTGGAGAGCAGAGGCGAGCCCTTCCATAGAGATACCGCTTGACACTGGAATTTCGCTGAATTTGCTCGGTGTGAACATACCCTCACTGTTAAACAATACATGCAGAGAAATGTTGGATTTCTAATGTGTGTCTTTCTGGCAGATATGTAAATGGTTACGGACTTCATACTGGGTTTCAGGGCCCTATTACACCAAAAGGTGTCTGACAGATTATCTAACAGATTTTTTCAGCCAAAGCCAAGAATGGATTTGAAAAGTGGAGAAATTTCAATCTTTCCTTTACGACCTGTTCCCTTTTTATAATCCATTCCTGGCTTTGGTTGAAAAAAATCTGTCAGATAATCTGTTAGACATCTGTTGGTGTAAGAGGGCGCTCACACAAAAGGGGATGTAAAAGTGCTTCCCCTGCTAGCCTAAGGGTCCTATTACACGGATCGATTTTTAACGATTAACAACTAACGATAAACGATCGCAAGCGAGATTGGTTATCGTTAACCTGAAATCGTTCACCATATTACACAGAACGATAATAGTTAGTTACGATCGTTACTGCGATCTTAACTATGATCGTTTATTCCTGCTGATCCCAGCAAAACAATGAACAATTGCAATTACACTGAACGATTAGTGAAAAAACGCGTAACTTGAGCAAACGAATGTGGAATTGCAGAAATTAACAATAATTTTAGGTTCAAATCTAAATCAACGATCAACGACATACGAACGATTTTTCGATTGTTGCCTGCTATTACACAGAACGATTATTGTTTAAATTCCAACGATTTTAACGATTTTTCGCACGATAATCGTCCCATGTAATAGGGCTCTAAGGCTCTGTGCATTCAGAGCAAAAGTGGCGGAATGCCGCCAGCCTCCCTGTCATAATGACAGTCTATGGGAGGTTCGCGCGGCTCTTCTCTCCTGGGGCCACTCAATCTACCCCTTCACATCAGCTGACATATATGTATATATATATATATATATATATATATATATATGTATGTGTGTGTATTGCTGACACAAAGGGGTTAAGGGTTTTTTCCACACGATTATTACATATCCTCAAGTCAGCTGGGACCCTTGCTGATCAATAGAAAGCATATGGGATTATTAGTAATGTTTTTTTAAGGATTCCTGTCAATACAAATAACTTTGGACATGGAAAAAGTTATTGATCACAGTGGGTCTCACTGCTCAGAACCACTGTGATCAAAAGATGAAACCAAGGAAAATCATGGCAGCAAGATCCACTCCGTAGCAGGCAGCTCATTCCGTCAGTATTAGGGCCCTATTCCACTGGACGATTATCGTTTGCATATCATTAACGATTAACGATCGCAAACGACCACTATTGCGAAAGACCTGAAAACGTTCACTCATTTCCATTGAACGATAATCGTTACTTATGATCGTAATTGCGATCGTTTTTTCTTCGCTATTTATTCGCTATTGCATTCGTATCTATTGCGAACGACCGAACGATGTCTTATTCAACGCGAACGATTTGCGAACGAGCAACGATAAAAATAGGTCCAGGTCTTATAAAGCGATCAACGATTTCTCGTTCGGTCGTTAATCGTTAACTGCATTTCAACCGAACGATTATCGTTTAGATTCGAACGATTTAACGATAATCTGAACGATAATCGTCCAGTGGAATAGGGCCCTTAGTCGTCGTAAGTCTATGAGAAAACATTGACGGAATAAGTGGCCGGCTAGGGAGTGGATTTCTCTGCCACGATCTCTTTAATGGCTATATCTTCTGTCATTGTGAGACCCGCTGTTATTAAAAACGTTTAAAATTTCTGATATGTCAGAAGTTAATCGTAGTGAAAATGCCAATTTAAGGCTATGGAAGTTTTTGCTGTGACATTTTTTTTATTGTTGATGTTTCCTGAATGCTAAATTACCCCAGCAGGTCTGAGTAGGCATGTTACAAATAAAAACATATATGTAAAATGTGTTTCTACAGTCTCCAAAAACAGAAGCAAAACACATTAAGGGTACGTTCACACTTACCGGATCCGCAGCAGATTTCATTTAAATAACTGAACACAGCATCAAATCTGCACCATCAAATCTGCTGCGGATCCTGTAGGTGTGAACGCACCCTAAAAGAAAATATGGAAAATAGATAGGAGCTTCATTCATCTAAGGGTCCTATTACACAGAGCGATTTTAAACGATTAACAACTAATCATAAACGATCGCAAACGAGATTGGTAAACGATTTCAGGTTAACGATAAATATAGTACACAGAACGATAATCGTTAGATACGATCGTTATTACGATCGTTATTGTGATCATTATTGCGATTGTTTATTCCTTCTGATCTCAGGAAAACAACGAACAATGTGCTATTACACTGAACGATTAGTGAAAAAATTCAGAACTTGAGCGAACGAATGTGGAATTACAGCGAACGATTAACCATAATTTTAGTTTCAGATCTAAATTAACGATCAACGACATCCGACATTTCGATCGTTGCCTGCAATTACACAAAACGATTATCTTTTAAATTTGAACAATATAACAGTTTTTCACATGATAATCGTCCCGTGTAATAGGGCCCTAATGCATTTTTAAATTTACAGACTTCAAATTATAGATAAGGTGCAAACAGCTTCTTGCATGATAAATGCTAAAAAAGCCATGTGTTACATTCATGTTGGCATCTATCAAGTGACATCCAAACAAAGCCTATATAATGAAACATAAAACCTTATGATATCAATAGAATTAGAATCTAATCTAACCTATGATTTAAGGCCATATCACACTGAGCAATTATCGGCCTCACTTGGCTGATTATCGCTCAGGGCAATAATCATTCACTGTAATAGCACAATGTTGGCTGATCGTCTCCCACCAAGTAATAGCAGCGGCAGCAGATCGCCGCTGACTTCAATGGCCCACCCGAATGATTTAAGGATCATTCGTGCAGCCCCTCCTGCTACTCCCCGCTCACTGTCTGTATGTGTAATAGCACAGTGTAGCAAGCAGGGAACGAGGGGGGGCATCGGGCTGTGTAGTACGGCCTTTAGTCCTGCTTGGTAACCAGTATATTTTTTATTTAAATTAAATTAAATTAAATTAAACACATTAGAAGTGTTCTCAACATTAGGGCATGGTGCTATATATACATGCTCATGTACTGTTCATATCTTTCAGTCGTCCACTTGTACAATTTTACACATAATGCAGTAAACTACTACAGTAAAGTACTGTTCACAAAGGTACTTTTAGTCTGTTTGGTGTCTTATTAACCCCTCTGCTGCCTTGTTTTAACAATGAAGCATTGCTTACCTCTCCCCGGTCCTGAGATGCACCATCTTACCAGCCTCAGGACCCCCGTCAGAAGGCATTTTCCCATGAGTTGTGATGACGTCCTCGCCGATGGGCAGCCTGCTCAGGCAACCAATGACTGGAGTGGCATCCCGCCCCACTCACTGACTGACTGAGCGGTCAGTCGATCAGCCAGGTCGTGACGTCGGCAGCGCTGGAGATCCCAGAGCCTGGCAGGGGTCCCAGAGTGGCTGAAGAGGCACAGGGTGAGGTGAGTCAGTACCCTCTGTTATTTTGCCCCTGCTATTTAAAAAAAAAAAAAAAAAAAAAAAAAAGAGGCAAGACTTTTCCTTTAAGGACCAGCCTAATTTCCTTTTTTGCACTTTGTTTTTTCCTCCTCGTATTTAAAAGGCCATAGAGCTTACATTATTTTCACCTACAGATTCATATACAATTACTAAATTTTACTTAATATATACCTTGGAATATATTATATTATACGCTGGAAAATGTTAACCCCTGCCTGTTAACAGAGGGGTTTACTAGCTGAAGCCCTGCTGTGGTCAAGCAGGGGTTAACTGAAGTTGGAAAAAAAGAAAACAACTCACCTGTCACCTGGCAGCCCCCGACACCCTTCATGTTTACGGTGCAGGCAGTGTGATGCACACTGCCTGCGCCAGAGATCCATAAAGCTCTCCTGGCAGCCAAGCGTCTCATTGGAGACGCTCGACGGCTTGAAGAGTTTTGGGGAGAACGGCAGAGGCTTCAGGGACTTCTGCCATTCTCCCGAAGCTCTCCAGGCAGCCGAGCATCTCATCAGAGACGCTCGACTGCCGGGAGAGCTTCGGGGACAGGCAGTGTCCTTGCATCACACTGCCTGTGCCGGAAACTTGACGCGAGATGCGCGGCTGCCGGGAATGGGTCATAGGTGAGTTGAATAGTTTTTTTGTTTTTTTTATAGTGGTCACTGCATATGGTTGGGATGCAGCTGTTTTTAAGCTCCCCCACCATATGCAGCAACCAAACCCGGCGTATAAGATGACCCCCGACTTCCAAGAAGATTTTTCGGGGTTAAACTGTCGTCTTATACGTCGGAAAATATGGTATATATAATATATATTTGCATAGTGAAGTTATTAAAAATATATAATTTTTTAACTGGGGGGGGGGGCAATCAGGGGTTATTAATTTTACTGCTTTTAAAAAATTGAACCTTAAAAAAATAAATTTGTTTAAAATTACTCTATTATGATCCTTATAACACTTTAATTTTTTAGTCCATGGGGCTGTGAGGGGTCATTTTTTGCACCATAATTTGTACGTTTAATTGACTTTTTGATCATTTTATAATCAAATTTTTAAAGCGGCACTGTATGAACCTGCTGATATGCCACAGTAGATCATTACCTGGTAAGCGCAGGGCTGGTAATAAATCTGCTCTTCTGGCCCGCATTCCTACAATAGCTCCTAATTGCCCCTATGCTAATGAGGGGTTTAGGAGCATTTGGGGCGTCACCCTAAGTGCAGAGCATCAGCCTGGCCTGACCAGTCCGCCTCCCCCTGTGCCGCCCCCTCCATTGCCGCTCGCTATGCCTACATGAATATGCATAGTGGGTGGCACAGAGCAACCCCTCGGCCCGCCCGGAGCAACCCCCTCCCGTGCTGCCTAGCCCGCCCCCCTCCCGTGCAGCTCAGGAGCATATGAAAGTATGCTGGTCATTGCCACAGTATGCAGATAGCAGGAGTGTGATCGGCGCTGGGAGGTGGATGGTAAAGCTCAGCCCAGGCTCCTAGTGCCGATCCCACTCCTGCTATCTGCATACTGTGGCTATGACCAGCATACTTTCCTGATACTATGTTTGTTCGTTTGTATGTCCTTCCCCCCCCCCATGCCCTCCCATTTGAAAAAAAAATCCTGTGCCTGAACTTCTCTTTAACCCCTTCAAGACCAGGCTACTTTTTGTTTTTGCGTTTTCGTTTTTTCCTCCTTGTGCTAAAAAGGCCATGGCATCTGCATTTTTACACCTACAGACCCACATAAGCCCTTATTTTTTGCGTCACTAATTGTACTTTGCAATGACAGGCTGAACTTTTGCATCGCTTTTTATTACAATTTTTCTGGATTTGATGCGACCAAAAATGCGCAATTTTGCACTTTGGGATTTTTTGCACTTACGCCGTTTACCGTGCGAGATCAGGAATGTGATTAACCCATAGCTGCACCAGGACGTTACAGAACGTCCTCGTGCCGCTATGGGAATTCAGAGGGGGGTCGCGCGACGACCCCCCTCTCAACTGCCGCGATCCCGGGTGCCGCATTTAGGCCGGGATCGCGGCTATTAGCAAATTAAGTACTTAGAAGCAGCTGTCAAAGTTGACAGCTGCTTATACATACTTGCTCATCTCCTTTCCTGGTGGTCTAGTGGGGGGGATGGCGCGATTGCGGGGGGGGGGCGATCCCTGCATCCATCCCGGGCCGGGGTCTGCGCCGTAATGGCGCTGATCCCGGCTCGGCATTCTATTGCTTTTGGCTGCAGCAGCCAAAAGCAATAGAACACCGATCTCATGGATTCATGCAGTATAACTATACTGCATGGATCTCTATGAGAGATCAGAGTGCATATACTAGAAGTCCCCCAGCTTCTTTAAAAGGTTTTAATTTTTTACAAGCCATCAAATCAAATAAAAGTTATACATGTTACATATCGCTGTAATCGTAACAACTTAAGTAACATATATAACAAGTCAGTTTTACCCTAGGGCAAACGGAGTAAAAACAAACACCCCCCCCCAAATAAAAAAAAAAAAAACATATTTTTTTTCAATTTTCACCACACATATAATTTTTTTCTGGTTTCCCGCCACATTTTAGGCAAAAATTACATCTGCCATAGCAAAGTACAATTCGTTGCGCAAAAAATAAGGGCTCATTTGGGTCTCTAGGTGGAAAAATGCAGGCGCTATGGCCTTATATACACGAGGAGGGAAAAACGAAAACGCTAAAATGAAAACTGGCTGTGTCCCCTAAGGGTTAATAGTTTGGGCGATTACGCACGTGGCGATACCAAACATGTTTATTTATTATTTATTTTTATTTATAACATGGGAAAGGGGGGGTGATTCTGACTTTTATTAGGGGAGGGTTTTTTTTTATTATCAACAACACTTTTTTTTTTTTTAAACTTTTACACTTATACTAGAAGATCGATGAGATAGGCACTAGTTTGCTTTTGGCTGCTGCAGCCGAAAACAAACGAGTGCCGAGCCGGGATCAGCGCCATTTTGGCGGAGACCCCGGCCGGCACCACAGACGGAGATCGCTCCTCCGGGACAACGTCCCGAGGGGGCGATCTCTGCCACTAGACACCAGGGAAGCGCTGGATCCGGTAATGGGATGCAGCTGTGATCTTTGACAGCTGCATCTGATTACCTTATTAGCGGGCACGGCGATCGGACCGTGCCCGCTAATAGCCGCGGCCCCGGGCTACATGGGGCACCCGGGATCGCGGCGGTTCAGAGCGGGAAAGGGTTAAAGTGTCGCTGTCGTTTACATTTTTTTTTTTTTTTTTGCAGAAATCAATATTACAAGCGATTTTAAGAAACTTTGTAATTGGGTTTATTAGCCGAAAAATGCATTTTTATCATGAAAAAGCAGTTTGAAGCTTTCCCCCTGTCTTCATGGTTCTCTTATGGAGAGGGGAGGGGGTTGAGGGAGATGAGGCACCAAAACAGGACAACAAAGAGTTAATTTACAGCTACATCACCGGGCTATCTCCTCTCTGACCTCTGAATCCTGGATTTCACACAGGTCTTGCTGTGTAATCCTTTGTTCTCTGCTCTCTGCTGCCACTAATCTCCCTCCTACCCTCTCCATAGAACAGACAGGGCACGTCTGATGTAAACAAGACCCACTTTCCTGATAATGAGCAGTGAATGAGAGAGAGAAGGGATGGGGGGGAGGGACCTGGAGAAAGTCTTTATGAATGCAGATAATGGCATAATTGCCTAATAAACCAAATTACAAAGGTTCTCACAATCGCCTGTACTATTGATTTCTGGGGGGAAAAAAAGACTGACACTTAAGTTATTTTATCAAAACTTTGATTATGAACTATTTGCCTTGACTTTGGCAGCTGATTTATCAAATTAAAATTGTAGCAAACTTTGTGGACAAACTTACCCCAGCCCAGACCAAATATTCACTGCGTTTTTTGCAGTCCGTTTAACATATTTGTTTTATGGAAGAAAAAAAAACGGATGTAATTGTGTGCGTCTGTTTGGATCCATTTTTCAATTGACTTCCATAAAAAAAAAAAACTGATCATAACGGATGCTTTAGTATTTTTTTTTTCTTCATTAAGCGAATTTCAAAAACGCAGTGTGAACCCAGTTTAAGCGTTTTAATGTGGTTTTAGAATGTGTGCCATTTTGCTAAATTTTGCAAAGGTACACATGACGTATGACTGTGTAAAAAATTGCTTCAATTATGCATAAAAAATGATAACTTCCCCCCTTTGTAATGTGCGTTATTTAAATAAATGGCCCCCTTCCCCATGTTCCCCCACACACACACACACCCACACGCTATAGACCTGGAAGTGTGATGCTGTATACTTACAGTATCACTGTCGACCCCTGCCGCCATCTTGGGACGATCATGTCATCTTCAGGAGGCCGGCCGACTCCAGTCCTCCCTCACGACGCCCCCCCAAACCCCCCCCCAGCGCGTCATCAGCTGCTCAGCCGCGATTGGGAAACACGGGGAAGGGGGCCATTCACATATATAAACCTAAATGTTTGGATGAGACATAATGATGGACTGCTGTTCCTGATGGGATTATTTATTAATTCTGACCAAGAACTTCTCTTTTAATATACAAATTCTTCAAAAACCTCTATAGTAATATTTCATCCTGTACATAAGTGAGCTCTACATGTTACATACACTTATACTATGTGCTAAATGGGTGAAAATTCTTTATCATTACTACTTGTTCTATCTACATCTCAATAGTGTTCTACACACACTCAACCCCACCCCTAACGCTGTTAAATCTCCACCTTGGTCCCCTGCAGTGACATGGGGGAGGAGAGCAGGATGCTAGGAAGTCTCTTGATTAGGCACAGATGTCTTATTAACCACTTCAGTGGTTGCTTTTCTTCCTTGAGCCTTGATCAGATACAGAGTACAAATGTACAAAAAAATTGTTAAATCCTTCGTATTTAAGTGATAATCTCGTGTAAATGTGGCAAGAAAGAAACGACAAATTCACGGTATATATACGGACGGGATAGTGTGGGATAGTGCTCGCTCCATAGTGTGCAGTGGGGAGTTCTGATGTGGGAGCTCACATATGCGCCCGCTTAAGAACTGCAGTACCAGCCAGGATGATCTTTTCAGAGAACGGCCATTCTGTGACCCGGCCGGGTCACAGAGCGGCCAGTCTTTTACATTGTGTGAATATAGCCTTAAAGTGTATCCCCAGTGATTATTAAAAACTGACTATTGAAAAGCACATTAGCAATTTTTCTGGTATGCATTGCCATAATTTATTGGCAAGTGCCCCACCATGCACAACTATCTATTAGGGGACCCTTCCAGCTCCTAGCTCCTGTCATCTTTCTATAGTCACTGGCTGTTCACTTTGAGAATCCTTTTAAAGGCACTGATACGGTTTGCAGTGCCTTTACAAGGCACAATAAATCTCTCGGCCGGGCTGCACAAACAAATGCTGCATCGTTTGTGTACTCACTAACATTCATTGTTATCGACATGTCACCTGTTTACACAAAGGATGAGCAGCCGATAACGATGAATTTTACTGCCCCATAAACGATCTGATTAGCCGACTGGCAGGTATTTTCCCACTCATTGGCTGCCGACTACCACTTTTACACAGGGCGATAATCAGCCGACTAAGGGCCCTATTCCACAGTAACTAGAATCGGCCCGATTCGGCCGATTATCGCTCTGTGAAGTAGAGAGAACGATCAGCCGAGGATCATTTCATCGGCTGATCGTTAATTTAGGGCCAGACCTAAAATCATCGTTCCCCCACCGCGCATCGCTATGGTTGAATAGCTGTGCACGGCGGGCGACCGACGATTTGAAAAGCAGCAGCAGCATACATTACCTGCCAGGTCTTCTGCTCCGCTCTGTCTTCCTCTCCGGGTCCCGCGCGCTCTGGCTTCAGAATGGCCTGTCAGCTGACAGGCCATTCTGAAGCTAGAGCGCGCCGGAACCGGGGAGGAGGACAGAGCGGAGCAGAAGACCTGACAGGTAATGTATGCTGCTGCTGCTTTTCAAATCGTCGGTCGCCCGCCGTGCACAGCTATTCAACCATAGCTATTCAACCAAGGGCTGCACTCAACGCTCAACGATCATCGGGCCGTGGAATAGGCCCAGTAAACGTTTACATCGTTGATCGGGCCCTCCTCGTCCCGTGAAATAGTACCCTTAGTGTTTCTAGGAATGATAACCTTCCCATGCAAATATTGCATATGTGCCAGACCAGTAACAGAAAAACTGCTCCTTTCCCCCTCCAGAACATACACTGGTATGGCTTGAAAAACTGCATTAGGAATTGAAAAAGCCTTGCAAAACACATTTCTATCCAGTACTGCCGTGCTTACATAAAACTATGAGAGAAGCTTTGTCAAAACTAGGGCGAGGCAAAAATGTAGGAACACTCCAGCAACCAAGCAAGTTCATGGTTTCATTTTCCAAAAGGCTTCTGAAAAATTGAAGCTGGCACTGGTTGCTGTCTCAGCTCTCTGCGTTGCAGTTGCACTAATTTTGATGTAACTCAATGCAGTTATTGACATCTGTGGCTATATCTGAAACACAATGTAAAGGTTCTTTTACACACACAGATAAATGGCTTAAAGTGACTCTTTACCCACAATCTGCCCCCCCCCCCCCCCCCACACACACACACCACTTGTACCGTCAGATAGCTGCTTTTAATCCAAGATCTGTCCTGGGGTCCATTCGATGCAGTTATTGTCCTAAAAAACAACACTAAAACTTGCAGCCCTGTGCCAAATGGCCGTGGCCTAGAGTGTGTATGCATTAGGCTGGCACAACCTCTCTGTCCCTCCTCCCCGCCCTCTTTTTCATTAGGAATGCTCCAGGCAGATTTTCTCCTATTTATCAGCTGTGAGAACATGGCACATGGGCTGGATCGTTAAGGCAACTGTGCAGTCGGATAGGAAAAATCCTGCCAGTGGCATTCCTAATGATGAAGAGGGTGGGGAGGAGGGACAGAGAGGTGGTGCAAAGTTAGGGCAAAGATATTCTAGGCCACGGCCGTTGGGCACAGGGCTGCAAGTTTAAAAGTTGTTGTTTAGGACAATAACTGCATCACCTGTCAACATCCGAAGGTACAAGTGGTTTGGGGGGGGGGGGGGGGTGTCAGATTGTGGATACACAGTCGCTTTAAGTGCTGGTTTAGCAAACGTCAAACAATAGGCGTTTAGACAAAAAGATAAATTGCTATTTACAATTGTAAATAAAGCCCCTTATACACATCGTCCATGTTGGCTGATCGTTGCCGATAATATGGTCGCTTCATGTAATAGGGCCTTTAGGTTGAGTTTCAAGATACATGAGAGTTTCTAGATATGCAGAAAGGGTGTATTCACACTGAGGAAATGAAGAGGAAAGTTTTTTGAGAGTGGATTCTGTTTCAAATTCCTCTCTCATTTCTCAATGTGAAATCGAACGACTTGCAAACAATTAACAGTGACTTTGAGGTCAGGTCAGAAGATTCGATCAACGACATACGAACAAATTCACGTTCGTCGCTTGATCTTTGCCGCAACTACACCAGAAGATTATGCCTTCAATTTGAACGATATATTGCACGATAATCGGCCTGTGTAATGGTGCGTTTGCGCGATAACGTTCGAATTCGAACGATAGTCGTACGTGTAAACGCAGCGAACGATCAAATGTCGAACGAGACATCGTTTGTTTTGATCTTTCAATATGTCATCAAATCGTCATTCGCAAAAAATTTGCCGATCGTTCCGTGTAAACAGTCGTCGCGGGATAGTCCGGCCGCCCGCAGCCCGGCCCCCCGCTCATCCAAGGCAAGGCAGGCAGTGCAAGGCAGCACCGATTGGCTGAAGAGGAGCCGTTTAAAATTCCCGGCTCCCCTCTTCAGCCAATCAGTGCAAGGCAGCACTGATTGGCTGAAGAGGAGCCGTTTGAAATTCCCGGCTCCCCTCTTCAGCCAATCAGTGCTGCCTTGCATTGATTGGCTGAAGAGGAGAGGCGGGAATTTCAAACGGCTCCTCTTCAGCCAATCAGTGCACTGAAGAGCGGAGCCGGGGATGTCTGAAGACCTGCTGAGCGGAGCAGGTAACGTATGACCGCGGGCCGGCGGGGGCAGTCGGAGCGCCGGCGGGGGGGGGGGGGTGGCGATCGGAGCGGCGGTGGGGGGGTTACCGGAGCGGCGGCGGCGATCAGAGCGGCGGGGGTGGCGATCGAGCCGGGCGGCGGGTGCGAGATCGCAAAACGATTTTTTCCATATGATATATCGTACCTTCTAAACGCTGATCGTTATGAAAAAAAATCGTTACTCTGACATCGTTAATCGTACGATCGGGCCAATTATCGTTTCGTGTAAACGCACCATAATAGGCCCTAAAGGCCTGATAATCTGTTGGAAGCCCAGGGCTTGATTTTCCCTCATTCCCAGCTCACTGCCTGTGCTATTGCACACGTGGGGAGCAGCAGGAGGGGCTCGTCCCATTGAAGTCAGCGGCAGTCTGCTTTTTTTGTGATCTGTTATATGAAAATAATGATCATCTCTAAGGCTGTTCACATGAAAAATATGTTTATCATTTAAGAACATTGTGTGTTTTTATCTGTTTTGCGGATGGAAAATGCCTGTAGAAGTTTAAGAAGAGGGATTGAAATATGGGTGACTTCTGTATTTGATTCGAACTGCATTCATATTTCATTAGCATTTTTATTTATTTTTACATCCATTTTTCAATGTGTAATTCAATTTCCTGTCTAGAAGACGACCCAGCAGTATGTACACAGATATATTGCAAAACTGAGAGCTCACAGCAACAAAACTGTTAAATCACACTACTGTATTCATGGTCTGTATATAGCGGGGATGTGAGTGGCCTCTTACACGGTCAATTTCTACACTTTCATCATTGCAGGGGTAAAATCTGTCATAAAAATATTTGCTCCATTGTGGTTGAGGTTAAAATGGAACACAAGAAGCCAGTGTTAACGGAGCCTAAGGCAGGGACATCCTGTCCTCCCCCCCCCCCCCAAACAGCTTGTACGTTCGGATAGCTGATTTTAATCCAAGATCTGGGAGTATCTCTGCCCTAACTTTGCACCACCCCTCCGTCCCTCCTCCCTACCCTCTTCATCATTAGGAATGCCACTGGAACATTTTCTCTATGCTGAACACTGCACAGGTGCTTAAAGCGTAACTGTAATTTTTCTGAAAACATTAAATATCAATAGTACAAGCGATTTTAAGAAACTCTGTAATAGGTTTTATGTACTAAAAGAGTTTCCTTCTGTAGTGAAAAAGCAATCTCCCAGCCTCCCCCTCACATCAAATGAAGCAGGATTTCTGTCTCCATTATGTGGCTATGGAGAGGGGAGGGGCTGTGACTGAGCACGGAGGATTTCTGCAAAGCACAACACCCTGCAATCTTGTCTCAGTAAGTTCATAGATAAGCACTGACACCTGAATTTAGCGTTTTAGGTGCTCAGAGAGTCTCCAAACAGCTGACCTTCATGTCACCTCTTCCTGCTCCCTCATCTCCCTCGGCCCCTCCCCCCTTCATAGGCTTACAATGGAGAGAGCAGAGCCCGTCTTCACTGGCTTCTCTGTAATGAAGACGTGTTTGCCTGATAATGCACAGATAAGAAGTCAGGGGGGGAGGCTGGGAGATTGCTTCTTGAGTACTGAAGGAGGCTTTTTTGGCTGATGAAACCTATTACAGAGTTTCTTAAAATCGCTTATACTACTGATTTCTGCAATAAAAAAAAAACATGACAGTTACTCTTTAACGATCCAGCCCACGTGCCGGGCTGACACAGGTGGGGAATAGGAGGCAATCTGCCTGGAGCATTCCTAATGATGAGGAGGGCGGGGAGGAGGGACAGAGAGGGTGTGCCAGCCTAATGCATACACAACGTAGGCCACTCCCGTAGGGCACGGGGCTTCCAGTTTAAAAGTTGTTTTTTAGCACAATAACTGCATCACCTGCCGAATGGACCCCAGGACAGATCTTGGATTAAAAGCAGCTATCTGAAGGTACAAGTGGTTTGCGGGGGGTCACATTGTGGGTACAGAGTTGCTTTAATATAGTTAAGTGTCTACACTTGGGTCATTTTCTGAGCATATACTCATGCACTGCACTTTTCAATCCAAGTAGAAACTCCTATGTGCTTGGAAAATGACCCAGATGTAGTCACTAGCTGAATATGTATGTATGGGTGATTGAATTGAATGGTGACCGTGCTGATCTGAGTAGGAATATGTGGGCAGCGGATTTCAGACTCTGCTTACGTATCCATGCCTTGAAGGCACAAATCATGATGTGAACCCAGCCTAAGATGTGGTGATGTTTAATAACCAAGCTGCTTTGTTAATATCTGTACGTATATCATATAGTAAAGCTTTTCCCTGTTACTTCAGCCAGTCAAGTAAATAAATTATCCAGATTACAATAACATTGCTGCTTTCTTCCAAAAACAGCACCACACTTGTTTTCAGTTTGTATGTTGTACTGCAGTTAAACTCTGTTTCACATATAATCGCTGCCAAATCCGAGCGATACCTGGTACTATTATTCTCTATGGCTTTACATCAATACAGTGGATTTTTCATTCCAGAATGTTTAGCCCCTTCCCACTCAACCCACAGCTGCCCAGTAACATATTAGCTGGGCAGAGGTGTAAGGGCCAGTTCACATGGAGTAAAACTGGCAGAATCCCGCCAGCCTCCATGTCATTCTGGCAGTTTATTGGAGGCTCCGCTCGTAGGAATTGACATCTCAATTCTTCCGCATGGAGAGAGGAGGCGCGCGAGTTTCCCATAGACTGCCAGAAAGACTAGGAGGCTGGCGGGATTCTGCCAGTTTTACTCCGTGTGAACTGGCCCTAAAGATGTAAAACCATAGAAATGACAGTACCTGGTATAGCTGCGGAAATCGCAGCGTGAAATCCACTATTATATGGTATGTGTTAAACTGGCCTTAAAGTGAATACAGCCTAGTTGTAATACCATGCACTATCTGAGGCAGGTGTGGCGCTCTTTCTGCCCTTATAAAAGGTAGGTTTTTGTAAACCTTAATAACCCCTTTTATATATTTCAGCAGATAATGAGAATTGGCATAGGCTGATCATTTGTCAGTGAAAACCTTTATGCTGCGTTTACACGGAACGATAATTGGCCCGATCGTACGATTAACGATGTCGGAGTAACGATTTTCTTTTCATAACGATCAGCGTTTAGACGGTACGATATATCGTACGGAAAATTCGTTTTGAGATCGCTTAAGCCTATCTCGCACATAGGAAAAATCGGTGAACGACTGTTTACACGAAACGTTATGCGAATTTTTTGCGATCGATTTTAGATCAAAGATCAAAATAAGCGATTTATCGTTCGTTTGATCTTTCGCAGCGTTTACACATACGATTATCCTTCGAATTCGATCGTTATCGTGCGAATTTGCACGATAATCGTTCAGTGTAAACGCACATAAATTACAGTCATTTCCTTCATGTACTTTAGATCATTCACTGCAAAAAAAAAAAGAAAAGAAAAAAAAGCATTAAAAAAAGTGAGTCTTCATTGCAGCATGTTTAGATATATATGTGCTATATTTGAGATCATAGTAACCCATTCACCCACACCCCACCCCCATCCTAGGGGAAGGAGTGAAACAGGGTGTGTGAGCAGCAGGCGTTCCCTGTCCATTTAAACAAGTCAACCCCACCCTGGGTGTGCCTGGTTTCAGCTCTCCCCAGATCCCTAAAGAGTCTCTGCACAGAATAAACACACTGGCTTTTCTAAAGGCATCCAACCTTCTTCCTTTTTGTTTCCAGTTGTTGTATTTTATCTCGGTTTTACTTGTGAGACGTTGCTTACACATTACAACTATACATACCCAGTGTTGCTGCACTTCTTAAAACAAATACACAAATGAACTCTCTAAGGGTGCTTTTACACACACAGATAAATCACTTAATCGCTTGTTTGTGAACGATGAAGTGATGCTTTTTTCTTAGGGCCCTATTACACCAACAGATTATCTGACATTTTATTTTTTAAGCCAAAACCAGTAATGGATTTAAAAGATGAGAAATCTCAGACTTACCTTTTATTACCTGTTCTCTGTTTATAGTCTGTTCCCTGGCTTTGGCTCAAAAATTCTGTCAGATAATCTGTTGGTGTAATAGGGCCCTTACAAATGATAGGCATTTATTGTTCGAATTTTCACAATAACGATTGCATTGAGCAATAATTGGCTCGTGTAAACATCGAATGATCTTTTGAACATATTCTCAAATCGTCGTTGTTCGTTCTCTAAAAATTTGCAGATCACTTCGTGTAAACAGTCTTTCAAAGATTTGTGAGATGGGCTTAAGCGATTTTAAAAACGATCGCAATATTTTTCAGATTTTCAATTTTTTTCTAACGATTTATTCGTCTAAACACTGACTGTTATAAAAAACAAATCGTTGCTTTAAAATCGTTAAACGATTGGGGCTAATTATCGCTCTGTGTAAACGTAGCATTAGACAAGAAAATAAATTGCTATGAAAAGTCAATTGCATTCGTATATATTCTGTGCATATTCACAATTGCGTTCTTATCTATATACTGTGAATAATGAGGGCTTACACTCCAGGGCTCCAGACTAAAAAATTTACCTAGGAGCCATTGGCTCCTAACCTGAAAAATTTAGGCGCCAAATAGAATATTTGGTCGCCAACATTTTAAAACATGTAAAATTAATGTTATGTTAAATGGGACTTACTGTGTGCAGAGGCCACGGCAGCATCCTCCTCCTTTAGATCCTTTCTTTTCTTAGTTTGAAAACGTTCAACATGGAAACTTGCAACTTGACAACCATATACCCCCCTGCTGCTGGTGTGTTCCCTCAGCCAGCTGCCATCTTACCGGCAATGATCTACTATATATATATATAGCCCCCGGCAGCCGATGACATATAGCCCCTGTGGCAATGTATATGGGAAGTGGTATTGTGCAGTGTATACATACACACACACACTGAGGGAAGTGGTACTGTGCAGTGTATACATACACACACACACTGAGGGAAGTGGTACTGTGCAGTGTATACATACACACACACACACTGAGGGAAGTGGTACTGTGCAGTGTATATACACACACACACTGAGGGAAGTGGTACTGTGCAGTGTATATACATACAGACACTGAGGGAAGTGGTACTGTGCAGTGTATATACATACAGACACTGAGGGAAGTGGTACTGTGCAGTGTATATACATACAGACACTGAGGGAAGTGGTACTGTGCAGTGTATATACATACAGACACTGAGGGAAGTGGTACTGTGCAGTGTATATACATACAGACACTGAGGGAAGTGGTACTGTGCAGTGTATATACATACAGACACTGAGGGAAGTGGTACTGTGCAGTGTATATACATACAGACACTGAGGGAAGTGGTACTGTGCAGTGTATATACATACCCCCCCGCACCCCACACGCACTGACTACCGCACCTGGCCGCCATCACAACAGACACACTACCAATCCCCCGCCCAGGCCACGGTCCCCCCACACACATTACTGACCGGCCACCACCCCTGCCGTCCCTCCGGTTGTACTCACCCACTATCTAAGCTTGGTGCCGCTGGGGTGAACTTGAAGAACCGCGGCGCCGGGTGAGGAGAGGCGGGAGAGAGGCGCTGGAGGAGTGTGGCGCCTCTGCGGCCGTCCGTCCAATGAATGACGGACGTGCTGGATGACGTCACTGGAGAAGCGTGTCCCCGCACACGTCATCCAGCACGTCCGTCATTCATTGGACGGACGGCCGCAGAGGCGCCACGTGATTCGGCGCAGCGTGCGGAAGGCGGAAGTCCTTAAAGAGACAGCGCGCCGCCGGGGCCAGTCGCAAATGGCGCCCAGATTAATAAATCTGGGCGCCATTTGCAAGATGTCAGTCGCATTGGCGACCATTTTGGTCGCCATCTGGAGCCCTGCACTCAAAGTTTTGAGAACAATTAATGATTTTAAGGTCAGCTCAAAAGATGCGATCGGTGACATATGAACAAGTTTTTGTTTGTATTTGGTTGTTGCTGCGTTTACACTAGAAGACTGTTGCTTAAATTCGAATAATTTAACGTTTGTTGCTGGATAATTGGTCTGTGTAAAAGACCTTTAAGGGGGAATACACATATTCTGTGATTACGGTACATGCATAGATGATGTGCTATGGACCAGAATAGCGGAAATCCCAGCATCTTGATTCATTATCACCCGATATTATCACCCGATGTATCTTTTTTATTAAACAACGGCCATTGTTTAATCACAGCGGGCAATCGCATTAACCCCTATAAAACCACTGCCAAAGCGTATACACTGTGTAAACTACAGACAGGATTCCATACGGCTGCACTGAAAACTGACATGTCTCTTTTGTGCAGCCGCTATTCAGTGAACAGTGGCCGCACAACTAAGAGAGTGCACACGATGTAAAATACGAATCTGTGCTGTACTTTACATTGTGTGCTATGGCTAACTGGAGTGGACACCCGAATGTGCCTGCATTCCAATTAGGTTGAAGTGAACATCTCAGACAGGGGTGTTCTGTGACATGGCCGTTTCACAGAACGGCCACTGATTAGCCGTGTGTGAACATGGTCTTAAACTGATTTGGAGCTCCTGGCATCATGTTTCATTATGAAATTCTGTTTCGCAGCACATCATCTGTATATATGGACCATGTACGGTGGTTGTTATTCTGTATTACAAGGCCCAATGCGCAGTGTAAGCAAGTGCCCATCAGCTAGATTGGCGCTCACTTACTGTACCCATTACACGACTCTGCCTTTTCTGCATATATAGAAAATAATAAAGCTATACCTCTCCACACTTTCGGTGTCCTTCTGGCTTCTCCCTGAGTTCCCCCCCACCCACTCACACATCTTTGAAATGACAGGCTGCTCAGACACAACAGCGCCGCTGTCAGTAATTAGCTGAGCTACCTGTCACTGCAGAGATTGCTTCTGAAGCTTCTACAGCAGATACGGTGAGTGGGAAGAAGCCAGGAGGACTCTGGGGTTATTGTTTTCTATACAGGTTCATCAGCTGCCGACCACGCACCTTCTTTTACATGGATAGATGCATGGTTGGTGGAGAGGATGGTCCTTTGTCCCTCTGCTCAGTTACTCCAATATTGATAAAGTTGCAGTATCTGATGAGGGATATCCCTGTGCACATTTAATTCAGAGCATACAAGGCTTTCTTATTTCACTGGCCCTATGTCAGCTGCAAGGTCTGACTTGTCACAGAGAAGTTTTTATCAGTCAGGCCATGGTACTGAGAACCCCCACTTATTGTAAGAAATTGATGCACAAATAAAAAGTGACTGAATGCAGCTCCTCTAAATCATTGTAGCAACCAGGGTGCATAGGCCGGAGGGTGCCTTGGACCAGAGTGGTAGCCAGCTGCAGTTTCCCAGGAAGAAAGAAAAACAGTGGCAGTTCTGCTACTCCAAAAAAATCTCAGGAATTGTTAAAAAATAACTTTTAATTCATATTGAAAAGATAAAGGCTCCAAGTGGATGACCAGCAAACCATCATTATTCACACAGATGCACTTAATCATGGTACAAAAAATTTATTTTTGATTTTAACAATTCTCAATTCTCATTTTTTGGAGTGCCGGAACTGCCACAGTTCTTCTGTCTTCCTAAGATATAGATGTGTGAGGCAAGTGGCAGCACGCTTCAGCTCTTGTCCTGCTGTTCATTATGTCAGACTGCAGGAGACTGGCTCCATAGAACTATATTAAAACCATATTGCAGTGGGTCATAATGAACAACAAGACAAGGAGTGGAGTGTGTTGCCACACGCTTCTCCCATCTATATCTTACAACAGGGAGTGCCTTGTTGGGGAGTTAGGCTGCATTCACGCGTCTGTATATCTTGTGGACTTATGGACAATATAAGGCTGTCCTGTATCGTTTCCCTTCCCGGCATGATGTATCATGATGTTTCATCCTCCGGAGCACTATAGTGATAGAGCTGTGCGGCTCTGTCAGTGGGCAAATAGGAAAGTTACACTGATTGGCAGCCATGGAAAAAGTAAAAAAAAAAATATATATATAACTTGGGCAGAATGTATGTTGGGGTAAGGGGTTAAACAATATATATTTTCACATAGATTTTTAGTAATTACCCTTTTTCCCAATTTCTGTTTCCAGGCTTACAGTTTCTCTCTGCTTATGTCGTCCCATTGCAAAATTGGCACTGAGACATCTGCTCCTACTCTTCTAAGTGACATCAAGATGGAGCCACCTGAGCAACTTCTGGACAGCGACTGCAGCATGCCACAGGCCGAACCTGTTGACCTCTCTCTACATAAGCCTAAAACCTCTATTCTCAGATCTCAGAGTCCTTCAACCAGTTCCACGTCGCACAGTACACTTTTTTCAGCACCCCCTTCAGTGGTCTCTTTGTCTGGCCTAGGTTCAGCGGTTCCTGCAGTGCTTTCCCCTGGTTCAATTTTGGCATCAACACAAGGGAGTGGTGGACAGCAAATCCTTCATGTCATTCACACTATCCCTTCAGTGAATCTACCTAGTAAAATGGGCAGTTTGCAAACCATTCCTGTTGTGGTGCAGTCACTGCCTGTCGTATACACAGCGCTGCCCACAGATGGAGTTACTGCGGCTATAACTGTTCCACTAATAGGGTCTGATGGGACAACAACAGGTGAGTACATAATGACAAGGCTGCCTTCCCACAGTCACAATTTTGTTGGGTTTCTTTGTTTATATAATTGGAGCGTAATTGATTATGTGGCTTCTGAACTTTGCCATGTTATCAGCATTACCAGGCTTAATTACAGTTGTTTTTCTTTTCGTAAATTATCTTATTAAAAGGAGTTATGCAGTGTTAGAAAAACATGGCCACTTTCTTCCAGAGATAGCCCGACACTTTTTCGCCAGTTCAGGTGTGGTTTGCAATTAAGTTCCATTTACTTCAATGGAGCTGAGTTGCCAAACCTGCACCCAAACTGGAGACAAAAGTGCTGTCTGTGAAAGAAAGTGGCCATGTTTTTCTATTCAACACATTGTGCATGTTTCTTACCATGGTATACTTGTCAGCAGTCAGTTTATTGTGCTCGAAAATCATGTAAATTGAAATAAAGGAGAGAGCAATAGTTCGGGGGAGGGGGGGGGGTCTCAAAGCTACAGAAAGGAGGGCTAGAAAGTGATGGGACACCATTGAGTTGTTGTATCGAGCATGAGCAGGCTGCATATCTCTGTAGAGGGAGAATTCTCTATCTGAAGCCCTATAGATGTTGTGGCTGTGCTGACCGCAGTATCTATAGTGTTAACTATATCTATAGGGTTAACTGCGCGGGTCCAGTGCTGACAGCTGCGAGAGGTCCCCAGCTATCACTGACAGCCGGGACCCGCTGTGGATGACACAGGCACAGCTACTGTGCCCGTGTCATCCTGCATCGTAAATGCAGGCATAGGCTGCAGCGAGGTTAATTTACGGTGTAGCAGCGGGAGAGGGGAAGTCTGTCATTGCAAAGTATAATTAGTGTCACACAAAATAAGTGCTCATTCTCTTAGTAAAAAAGTGCAAGCACTATGGCCTTTAATACACGAGGAGGAAAAAACAAAGGTGCAAAACTGAAAAGTGGCTGAGGAAGGAAGGGGTTAAAGACAAAATAACAGGTCTGTGAGAGTCAAAATTCTTGCTGGTTAGTAGGTGATCAAATACGTATTTCATGCAATAAAATGCAAAGTAATTATTTAAAAATCATACATTGGGATTTTCTGGCATTTTGCTTTATAGATTCTGTCTCTCACAGGTTAAGTATACCTACTATAAAAATTACAGACCTCTCCATTCTTTGTAGGAAGGAAAACTTGCCAAATCATCAGTGTATCAAATACTTATTTTCCCTACTGTACAAGGTACCAGGGACTTTAGGAGGATGACACCAGCTCAGTGTCATCTCTGGCGTTTCCTGGCTGTCACACATTGATCTTTTGTGCGTCCGATAAAAAAATTATCGTCAGCACACCTCTGTCTAAACGGGAGATGGGCAGCTGATAACAATATATTTTAATGGGCCCGCAAACAATAAAACAATCGTCCTTGCGACCCAGCCATGCAATAATTGTGCCTTGTGAAGGCACTGCCGATCTCGCTGTATAAAATGACTTAAAAGTTATGTGAAACATTAGGCTTCGGGGTTGAGGCAAAAAGTAAATCTTTAAAATTAAACCGTTTGGTTACACATTGCTTGTATTTTCCAAAGTCTGTGAAAAAATGGGAGTTTTTAGTGCGTTTTTTAAAATGTAAACTATTGTTTTGGGGTCATTTTTGGTGACAGAAGCTGTGTATGAACAATAGCCACAGTGTCTACACATTTGTATATGAGGATTACATTAGTTTATAGGTGGTTTGCTTTACTTCAGCTGTATGTTTTAGGAATAAGATAATATAAGATTGCCCTCTGCTGGTGACTGACATTAGAACAAAATACGTTTAGTTCTGCACCTGTTTTTATTTATTTTCTTTTATATGTCTCTCTGAGGCATAAATTCCCTGCACTAAGGTGTCCCAAGAGCACCTAAGTGTCCATCCCAGCAAGAACACCATCATTAGCAACTTGCAGAGTTCCAACACCACCATTAGAGGCCTGTTTGGCTTTTTTATTACTATACATAATCCCCTGAATTTTACACCTTATGGCAGAGATGGGGAACCTTCACCAGCTGGAAGGCCAAAAGTTGAGGATGAGGATCAGGTAGGGGAGTATAGCTTTTTTTAATTTATTTTTTCTGCTCCAACAACGGCGCCTGTTAACAAATTATTTTTATTTTTTAAAAAGTCCATATTTAAAAAAAAAAAAAAAACGTCCATGCCATTATTGATCTTAAAGGGGTAGTTCAGCAAAAAAAAAAAAAAAAAAATATATATATATATATATATATATATATATATATATATATATATATAATAATCTTTAAAATCAACTGGTGCCAGAAAGTGTTAAAGATTAGTAATTTATTTCTATAAAAAAAAAAATCTCAAGTCAGTACTTTTATCAGTTATCAGTTTCTGTATGTCCTGCAGTTCCTGTCACAGACAGAGGTGGCAGCAGAGAGCACTGTGTCAGACTGGAAATAATACACCACTTCTGCAGGGCATATAGCAGCTGATAAGTAATGGAAGAGTTGATTTGAAAGAAAAAATGGTGAACTACCTCTTTAAACTCTTTAAAAAGAATCCTGAAATCTTTTAATTTCCCTTCTGACCACTAAGCCTCATAGAACTATAGAATTTTGTGGGCAGAGAATTGCAACGCCCATGTAGTCCACACTTGTATAATAAAAACGGCCAATTCATGTTTGTAAAGCTTTTTCAGTAGCCTTTTCTTAATTATTACAGACAGTATTGCAATGACTGGTAACATTTATATGTAGATAACACAGGATCCTACCATTCACAGTCACAGCTCGTTTGTCCACAATTCCTCTATAATAACCTGTGCACAGGTCACATAGCATGCTCAGAACACTTAAAAGTAGACACATGACACATCACAGAATAAAAAGGGATAACAAGTAAAGAATATGTACTGGTAAATGCTTTCGGTTAGTACGTCTGTACCTGTTGCTGTTCTTTCCTTTTGAATGTATTGAATTGTCTTTTCCTTAGCCATGTTTCTAGTAACCATATGTAAAATATAGAGTGATAGAGTACACATAATCTGAACTGGTGTGTTGATGTATTTCATTGTAGGAGGGACCCATGGTTTAATGATACGGTCACCAACATCTGAAGTGGAAGATTCAGATTCAAGGGCTGATCAGTCACCATGTGATCTTGGGCAGGTTGGCTTATCACATAATTCAGGTAATTTAAAAAAAAAAATGTTTTTTATATTTTATGATTTTAAAATAACCAAAAGCAAGACAAGAAAAATGTCCTTGTTTTGTCTGTGTATGCTGTTTGGGAGTAGACTAAAGTCAGTATTACATCTAGCAATTATCGCCCGATAATCGCTTGGTATAATAGCTCCTGTTAAAAGGCAACGATCAGCTGACACCATGTCGGCAGATCCTTGTCTTTCAACATGTTGAAAAAAAACTAGAACAATAGCTATGGTCTGCTGGCTATCACACCATGTAATAAGAGCGGCAGAAGCAGACCGCCGCTATCCCCTATGGGCTCCTACCTCCAGGGAGCCCCTCCTGCAGAGACCCCTACCCCCCGGCTTTTACACGCTCGCTGTTAGCGTGTGCAATAGTGCCGGCAGGGAATGAGGAGCAAGCGAGCACTGATCAGCCTGTGTAAAAGGGTCCTTAAAGGGAACTAATCACACTTAAATTGGCCATAAAGCTAATGAGACGTGCAAAGTAAGTTTAACAATGTCCCGCACTGTATGTAAATTACCATCTAAGTAGTCACGGTGGGCGTGTGGCTGGTCTTCTAGTCACTGTCCTGGGCGGGTTCCGGCGCTGTAATCATGCCCCTCTGGGCGTCTTGGAAAGCCCTGCATGCTGATGTCACCCGGGGGGGGGGGGGGGGTGCGGCAATGCACGTCTGCGACGCCGGCGTCTTTACTATGCTGCCCATGTGCAGTGCAGCCAGACAAGCCACTGCTGTACTACGCCGCTCACTCGAATGGTGTGTCACTTCGAGAAAAAACACCATAATCTTGTGTTATTTGTAGTTTAAATAACAAAAATACTTGATTGTAATATATAACTGTACTTAATATACCAAAAATAATTGTGTGAAGTAAACTTAAAACCACACACACACACACACACACACACACAATTACCCCACCTTCCCCATACACTACCCCACCTGACCCTCATCTCTCCCCATACACTACCACACCTGACCCCCCATCCCCCCACACTACCTTATCTGACCCCCATCCCCCACACACACACACACACAATACCCCACCTGGCCCCATCCCTCCACACTCATACACACAATACCTCACCTGGCCCCATCCCTCCCCACACACACAAAATACCCAATTTGGCCCCATCCCCCCCCCCACACACACACACACAATACCCCACCTGACCCATCCCCTGACCCCCATCCCTCCCCACACACACTTACAATCCTGTTGCGGTCCAGGATGCGGGCTGTGGCACCAGGAGACGACACTGGAGTCAGGAGCAGGAGGGGCTGCAGCGCGGCTCCGCTCCGGCCGGCGTACGCAGCTATTGTGCCAGGTGACATCACAGTAGCTGCGTCCGAACGGTACGTGGGGTGGGGCCGCACTGTAAGGACGCTGAACTGCCATGGAGCTTCCATGCGGCCGCATACTTTTCCACATGGCGGACGCGTGTCAGCAACTATGGCTACGGGCGTTAGTGCTGACACGCGTGTCATAGGTTCGCCATCAGTGGTATAGGGTGTCACGCGGGATAGCTGTGCCTATATGCCTTCATCCAACTGCTTTCTAGTGTGTATGGCCAATCTAAAATACACTGAGGAATAAACTTTCATTGACCAAAAGAAAAAGCTCTGAGGAGGAGTTTGACAGACATAGTATAAAGTGTATGGAGACAATAGGACATGGGAAATAATTTCCCGGCTCGGTTAACCTTTTCCATGTGTGAAGGCCCTTAAAGGTCCCTATACAGTTTATACTTCTGTCGGCCCTTGTAAAGGCTCTGTAAACAAAAGTCGATGGCTGATTGGTGCTCATTATAACATAGTCATACATATTCTGGAATGATAATAATTCTGTACAGCAGTGTTATCTGGCATTAAGCATGTGAACTATTAAAACAAGAGTGCAGAAATAAAAATGATTTTTTCTGCCTTTATTTTATTAGGTAAAGCTGATCCAGACTCCATGTCCTCAGTGGAGATAAACAGTGATAGCGATGAAAGTCTTGTGGAGAGCTCATCCTCTTTCCAGGATGCATCACATAGGTAAGAAAAAATTATTGTAATCCCTATAGCTTTTTTTATATACATTTTGCTGATCTTCTGTCCATTTTACTAAAAGTTATAGGGAAATTGTCAATATATTTGCACTACTTTGTGGTGGAAATCACATAACAAATTGTCAAGAAAATCATTATGTGCATCAAAATTGTGCTGTGCTCACATTCAAGTTGAAAAAATAGAGGGTAGGCATTTTTCTTAAAAAATGTTAAGGTTATGGGACATTTCCTTAAAGGGGCTCTCCAGACAGAAGAATTTTTATGTATGTTGACTAAAGGGCCTATTCCACGGAGTGATAATCGATTTTTGCTCGGTGGAATAGAGAAAACGATCAGCCGATGTTTGTGTCATCGGCTAATCGTTTATTTAGGCCCAAACCTAAAATCATCGGTGAGCCACCGCACATCTCTAAGTGGAATACCGATGTGCGGCGGGCGACCGATGATTCAAGCAGTATACATTACCTAGCAGGGCTTCTCCTCCGCTCCGTCTTCATCCCGATCCCACGCGCAGCAGCAGCTTCAGTGCCGCCTGGCTGAGCGGGACCGCCACGGCCAGTGATTGGCTGAGCGGTCTGACAGCTCAGTCAGGCCACTCCGGAGTTGATGCTGCGAGCGGGACTAGGATGAAGACGGAGCGGAGGAGAAGCCCTGGTAATGTATGCTGCAAGGGCTGCAAGTACATCGGTAGCGATGTCCCTGCAGCCCTCGCTAAACGATCATCGGGCCCAGTAAACAAGCGCCAATCTAGCAGATCGGTGCTTGTTTACATTATTGATCGTCCTGTGGAATAGAGCCCTAAGTGGTGGCTCTGCGAATTACAATATATAGGGGAGAAAAGAAAAAGGACAAAGTAAATCATTTACCTTTTTAATTTTTTTTTTTTTATCAGTTCCCGTCTCCTTCGGATGCAGCACAGCGGTGGAGGTTCTCCAGATCTAAGGAAAAGGAGAGTTCATCAATGTGATTTTGAAGGCTGTAATAAAGTATATACTAAAAGTTCACATCTTAAAGCTCACAGGAGGATACACACAGGTTTGTACAAAGTTAAATTAGTAGTTTGAATTTCACAGGTTATTGATTTAAAATGTTTCTGATGTGTCAAATGATTTTTATTGGTCGGAATCTGTGTTCATGCAGATCAATTACATTAAAGCGACTCTGTACCCACAATCTGATTTCCCCTAAACCGATTGTAGCTTTAGATAGCTGCTTTTAATCCAAGATCTATCCTGGGGTCCGCTCTGCAGTTGACAGTTATTGTCTTAAAAAAACAGCTTTAAAACTTGCAGCCATGTTGGCGTGGTCTGGAGTACCCATGCTCTAGGATTGCGACACCCCTCTGTCCCTCCTTCCAGCCCTCTTCATCATTAGGAATAACCCTGGAACATTTTCTCCTATTCCCTGCACATGGACTGGATCGTTAAGGCACCTGTGCAGTGTTCAGACAAGTGAGGAATAGGAGAAAATGTTCCAGTGGTATTCCTAATGGGGAGGAGGGACGGAGGGGTGTCACAATCCTATTGCGCACACACACTCTAGGCCATACCAATTTGACACAGGGCTGCAAGATTAAAAGTTGTTTTTTAGGACAATAACTGCTTCACCTGCCAAACGGACACCAAGGACAGATCTTGGATTAAAAGAAGCTATCCGAAGGTACAAGCGGTTTGGGGGGGGGGGTAAGATTGTGGCTGTGGAAAATTTCTATGTAGGCATGCCCTCAGATCTCTTTATTATTAGAACATTGTATAATGTACTGAACTGAATGTACTTTCAGAAATATTTACCTTGTCGAGCCCTATAGTTTTAATTATTGGTTTAGATAGGAATACCCCTTGAAATATTGAAGTCCTGAGAACCCAAACAGATTCAGTTCTGCCTATATTCATTTACAACAGACTTTTACAATCCTTGGCAAGGTGTTATCAGTAACACAATGTAGGTTAAAAGGCTACTCCAGGCGATAGATAGATAGATAGATAAGATAATTTATTTTTATTTTTTTTGCTGGGGCTTCACAGAAAATTAAAAAAAAGCTGCCTATTCTTAGTGACAGCCAGCTCAGCCACTCACTAGCTGTGGCACTGTCCTGCTTCAGTCAGTGGTTGGCTAAGTGGACCATCTCTGTCAAGTCAATCTCAGAGGCAGTGGCCAAAATGTTCAGCAAGGCACCCGAAGATGTGACAGCAAGACCCCCGTGGGTGCATGTTAAGTAAGAATAGGCTTAAAAATTTTTTTCAGCCCCAGCAATAAATTAAAAAATATTAATGTCCAGCGTACAGATTTGGGGCTACACAATCTGAGTGACTATGCTGTGTTACGTCTCGGCATCAAACTTCTCAAGCCGTCTGGAGTGAAATGCAGAGCGTTTATCAAGTTCACTCAACACTATTTCTTAATCATCAGTGCAATCCCCCACTACCCCAATAGTAGCAGATGGGCAAATCCCCACCTTCATATCCTCCTCTATAGACAACCCCCACACCTAATCACTGTGGAAATCTAACGTCACCAGGGTGTTCCTTTTTGATACTGTGTTTCTAATTCTACGTATGGATGTAACCCATTTCTACCATTTTTATTTCTTCTTAGGAGAAAAGCCGTATAAATGTACATGGGAGGGTTGTTTGTGGAAATTTGCCAGATCAGACGAGTTGACCCGACATTTTCGCAAACATACAGGCATCAAACCTTTCATTTGTTCAGACTGTGACCGAACCTTCTCCCGCTCAGATCATTTGGCCCTTCACCGTCGGAGGCACATAATGATGTGACATTGTTTTATGGATGTATTGTGGCATGGTGGGAGTGAAGGAAACTAAGATTTTATTTCTTTCAGAATAATTGCATAATCCACTCATTGCATTAACCGCTCGGATTCTCCTCCGGTATTTGTCAGCCTCTGCTGCTCACTTTTCTTTTCAGTACCTCTCTCCATTGTGTATAGCTCACTTTTGATATATTATTTCCTGCACTAGTTGTCCACTCCTATTTATTTGTGTGCTGCAAGTCCTTTCTTCTCCAGTCACCTTCTACCACAGAAAGCACAGTAGTGAAGAGACATTTTTTTCTACTCCACCAGCATCTCCCTTGTTTCCCCCTTGTTCCGAAAGGATAATATGGAAATATACCTCCCTGCATCCCCTAGACGTGGGACATTATGAAGTGATTGCAAACTCTTTATTTAAGATCATGTGAGCTAAGAGGCATTGAAGCACTGTAAATCTGCCGAAGCTGGAAAAATTACTTCCAACCTGAGGAATGGAAGTAGATGCTCTGGTAGAGAAAACTTGTACGTCAAGTACAGCACTTGTGTGCAGATAAGGAACAAGCTGCAATGCATTGGTTATCCAAATACTACATCTAACATGCCACTGTTGAGGGTCACTTTAAACAGAAATAGGATTTTTTTTCCTTATTTAACATAATAATTTAGTCTTCATAATTAATTGTTTTTACTTCGTTAAGTATGTATATTTTATTCTACCTTGCTTACCTACTGCAAAATGTGTGCATGGGTCCCTGAAAATGTTATTGTATAGACGTTTATATATATTTACATATATATTATTACATTAATACATAGGTGGATAAAAGATGCAGCTAAAAAGCTGTATATATTCCAATAAATTTAGGAGCATGATCTCCTGTATCATTTCCACCTATGTGTTCTTTGTATATATGTAATTATGTATTTATATATACTATATTACTTATTTGTATGCATGTGCACAGACACGCAGACCCTCACAAATAATGTACAAGAATTGCTTCAGATTCAAATTATGACGGGCATTGTTTACCTCAAGGGCTGTTCCAGTTTTATCCCATGTTAACTTTAAAGGGAATGTATCATGTATTTATTTTTTGTTTCCTTGTTAAATGATGAAGAACATTGGCCCAGATTTATCAATGCTGTGCCAGGTGAGTACAAATAATCCCAAAGTTTTGTGCAAAGCACCCGTTCACCATCTTTTTAAGTATTCGCCTGGTGCAGCCCCGTATTTACTAAGAGCCTTAGTAAATGTGGCACAGCACAAGAATGAATGAAGGGATTTTTACTAGACCAGCGTACTTGTATGCCAGTTTAAAAAATCTGGGCCAATATGTTTTTAATTTTTTTAAATCACTATTTATTTTTAACTGTGTTGAGGTCTGCCTTATAAAAGGCATACACTTTTTTCCTGTGTTTCCTGTGCAGTGTGTGTATGTTTTATGGTAGTTGCAATCAGAAGTAATGTTTAATTCAGTTTCATTGGACAAAAATGTAGTTAACACTACATAAGGGGTTACTTCTAGCATAGTCCAACAAATGCATGCCCCAGACATGAATAACTTATGTCTGCTGTTTACTCCTAATAAAGTATAAAGTATATGTTACTGTGTATGGGGAGGATGGGAGAGATAACTGATGGCTCAATTATCCTAAGTCCATCAGTTATTGAAGGATTATGACCGGGCATGATGGATACAGTCTGGGTTACGTCAGTAAGTAACCTTTTTTATGGTCTGGTCTTGGTGATATAATCCTGCTGAGCTGCTGGATTCATGGGAGTGTGCCTTTAAAAGCATCTTTATACCAGCGGAGTAGGCCATCGATTATTTTTGGTCAGAAAATCCCTTTAAATGATCAACGCAGAAAGGTTGGGCCTGTTGTGCTCCTTTTTTCAAATAAATATAGATACATTAAAACACACAATTTTAAAACCTTTTTATATAATATTTATATTCTCTAATGATACATTCCCTTTAACCAATGTATATGTAACAATGTGTTTTCAAAATCTGCAGCGGATTTTGCAGATGACAAAAGTCTGCATCTGGTACTCTGCTGGATTTCTGCTACAGATTAGCTGCTGGATCTGCACATTATTTCTTTTGAATTCCTGTGGAGCACAGCTTTTTAGTGTGGAGTCCATTGCCATAATGAACATGCAACTTTCATGTATACTTTGGACGAAACTTAAGAAGATCGGTATTTCATATGTTGATCCTATGTAAAATACTGCCCTTATCAACAGTGCCAGATTTAGAGGCACTGAGGCCTTTGTGGCTGCCCATGTGGCAGTCTTATGAATATATGTCAACTCAGAACTGGCGTGGATTTAAATGATTAATAAGTTACCCCCTTTGTGTTTCATTTCTTAACCATTTACAGCATTTCTGTCTGCCATCTGTAAAAGAGAGCAGTATTGTTTATGTTTAGAGTGTTGAGTCCATGAGAGTTTGCTATATCTGGGCAATTCTGTGTGAGTTAAAGGGAAACTCACAACAAGGATATGCATATACCTTTACTGCCAGGTTCCGCTTATGTGAGCATTACATAGATTCCTTTCTCTTTGCTGTGTGATCTAACGTGTTGGTAAAAACAATCTTTATTCTGAGCTGACACTCACACCAGATCACACTGAGAAGAGAAAGGTATGTAGGCAATGCTGACTTAATAGGTAACTGGAAACTGGCAGCATTGATATATACATATCTGTGCTCGTTCTCTGAACAGATTTACAGTACACTTGCCTACTCTCATCCATTTTAACAAACTGTTGTTCCAGGAAAGAGATTTGTGCTACTATTGCAATTAGTCTACTGAGAATTAGGTACAACTGTGGCAAAATCTCTTTTGGGAAAGTAAAAGTCCGGGACAAGTTTTCAGCCTGTGGATTTAATATTGTTCATCCTTAGGGCCCTATTCCACAGGACGATAATCATTAACGATAAACGATTTCAAACACACGCTATTGCGAAAGACCTGAAATCGTTCACCCATTTACATGGAACAATAATCGTTACTTATGATCGTTCTTGCGGTCGTCTTTTCGTCAATATTGCGTTTGTTACTACTGCAAACGACGGAACAACGCCTTATTCAATGCGAACGAGCAATGATAAAAATAGGTCCAGGTCTTATTAAGCGATCAACGATTTCTCGTTTGGTCATTAATCGTTAACTGCTATTCAACCCAACGATTATCGCTTAAATTTGAATGACTTAATGATAATCTGAACGATAATCGACCCGTGGAATAGGGCCCTTAGGCTGCATTCACACCTCCGTAGATTTGACAGACCTAAGGACGGTGAATGTCTGTCCTGGATTGATCCGCACGGCTTTCACTACAGTGCTGTGGAGATTCAAACACTTCCCCCACTGCTGACATGATGTTGATACATCATGCTTGGTGGGGAAACAATCCAGGACAGGCATTTACCATCTGTAGGTCTGCAAAATCGACAGACGTGTGAATACAGCATTGGACAGCAAATAGATGTCTTCAAAATGATAAAATTAAAACAAAGTATATTAAAATGTATTTTTACTTTTACATTAAATTTGAAAAACAATTTGAGAGAATTCTAACAAAAAATAAATAAAAATTGACTAAAACCTGGAATTGTGTTGGGGTTACAGTGAGTACTGAGCTGCATGTGCTGTGCTCCCTCAGCTGTGATCTGAGCACCTCAAGAAGCTAATGTGTGTAATGTACGAAATCGACAAAGGTTTATTAGAGATGTAATTCCGTACACTGCTCAGTTTAGCTTCCTGAAGTGTTCAAAATAGAGATGAAAGTTCACTTCATAATCTCTACCACAATTTTCTTGAGGACACACCTATTGACTAATCATAATTTACCCAAGCAATTCATATCTCCTGCTGATCTTTGATGCGTCTTAAGGCCCTATTACACAAGCTGATTATTGGCCGATAATCGTCTTGTGTTATAGAAGGCCATGGTCAGCCAACATGAACGATGTCGGCTGATCTTTGCTGTTGTTTGTCTTTCAAAATTTGGAAAGACAAACTACTTATATAGCAGCGATCTTCTGCCGTCGCTCCATGGAATAGGGCTGCTCACTGAGGCTCCTCCTGTACTCACCCGCTCGCTGCCGATAGCGCCGGCAGGGAAAGAGGAGCAAGCGAGCCAGGAGAAGTCCATGTTCTGTGCAGTCCTCTCTCAGTTCTGTGTTACGTGATAAGATGGCCTCATAATGATAGTTGATGAGGAACATCTTTTCTATATATAATTCAGCTAGTATTACCTCATTCAGTTTCTTTCTGTCTTAAAGGGGTAGTGCGGCACTAAACTTTAATTCACAAAATAACACACATTACGAAGTTATACAACTTTGTAATGTGTGTTATGTATGTGAATGGCCCCCTTCCCCGTGTTTCTCCCCCCGCCCCCCCAGGCTAGACCTGGAAGTGTGGTGCATTATACTTACCGCATTCATGTTGACCCCTGGCCGCCATCTTGTGACAATGACGTAACCTCTGGGAGATCGGCCGGACCGCTCCAACCGTCCCTCATGTCGCGTCATCAGCTGCTCAGCCGCGATTGGCTGAGCACAGTTATGCTCAGCCAATCGCGGCTGGGCAGCTGATGACGCGGCATAGGGGGGGGCGGCATTAGGGATGGATGGAGTGGTTCAGCCGGCCTCCCCAAGACGACGTCATTGTCATAAGATGGTCGACAAGATGGTTGACACGAATGCGGTAAGTATAATGCACCAACACTTCCGGGTCATTCACACACGTAACACACATTACAAAGTTGTATAACTTTGTAATGTGTGTTTTTTTGTGAATGTTTAGCGCCGCACTACCCCTTTAAAATACCTAAAATCCTTTCCTTCAGTTATGACATGTGATCTCAGTGACCCCTTGAAAAATACCAGTGTTTCTGTGCTCTCATTGAGGTCACCATTTCTACCAGAACTTCATGTATTATCAAGCTGCATGGACTATTCCAGACAAGCTGTCAACAGTGTAAAGTCAAAAACTCCCAGAGTTACTTATGATGATTATAAAGCTTGTATCACACAGTTATAATGGATGGTATTCCTGAATGTATACTTATAGGCTCCTCTTAGCTTATATTGAGATATGTAGAGAATAAGGATTATTGCACTGTCCTATTAACAGACATAGATGGTACAAACTGTTGCCGGGATGGATAGCAGCTTTGAAAGAGAGAGGATGCCGTTTGCAATCTGAAAGTCAAGATGGTGGCTGATCACATGACCCAGATGTAGTAATAAAATGTGTGGATACATCAGAGCTGAGCTGATACAGCAGGATTGGTGGAAGTGAGTATTGCCTGGACAAAGAAAAAATAAGGGGGTTCTTTTATAAAGTGTACCTGTCGTCAGAGTGCAGCCTTAAAAACTTCCACATACAGATGGAAGTTTAGGTTGTCATTTGAAATGTCCCAGGCATCAGCAAGCTCTGTGTACAAGCCCTATTCTATTCTAATAGGATTCATGCCCACAACTTTCAGATGCCTGGGGCATTTCCACAGCAGCCCACAAATGTTGGCAGCTGCATCTGCACATGAATATTGCATTGCTATGTGTAGGGGTGCTTAGCTGATGACTGTAAAAATAATAAAGTTTATACTTACCTATTCTCACCTGGTGTCCTGCAACCTTTGCCCGTGTTCCCTGCTCACCCTGATGCTTCTGGCCCCATCTCTTCAATGACAGGATGCTCATCCAGTCACTGGCTGAGGGCTGTCCTGTTTCAGCCAGTGATTGGTTAAGCAGCCTGTCACCAAAGAGACGGGGCCAGAAGCATCAGCGGTGAGTGGGGAACACAGGCAGAAGGCTGCAGGACATAGGTAAGTATAAACTTTATTATTTTTATGTAAAAAGCAAGGGCTGCATGGACATTGCTAATGATGTCCATGCAGCCTTTGCTGCACGATTATCGAGCCGGGTATAAGATTGGTAAGCGATCGCCAACCTAAGAGATTGCCGCTCGCCTACTTGGAAATAGCTGCACAATGTCAGCTTTTCAGACATTGTAAATGCACTCATTAACAAAAAAAAAATGATCCACCCAGATAGAAGTGTTGGATTCCCAGTCACTCAGCAGAAGGAAATTTGGTTTCTTGCCACACAAACTTCCACTCACCTTACTTTGATATGGAACCGTATCATCTTTGAATCGAGATTCTGTTTGGGATCTAACGAGAGTCAGGAAAGAGTTTAGAATCTCAGGATGACTTTGTTGTGGAGCGACACACAGCCCCTTGCTGCTGTGATGGTCTGTGGAGCTGTTTCTAGTAGAGACACAAGGGACACTAACATCCTAGGCTGGGTTCACACTGCGTTTTTGCAGTGTAGAAGCTGCTCAATCGGATGCTAGAGCCTCCTTTGCAAATTTACATTTTTCCCAAATATACTTTTCTTTCCAAAATATATAGAAATTTCTAAAATGTAAATGACTTTCATATATCATCATTACATTCATTCATATAAAGTTTTATTTAATTCCGAAAACCACTTCTTGGTGTGTTATCTTTTTTTGTCAATGAGTGTATCTTTAGCATTGTCTGAGTGGTATAACACTATGTAGTGATACAATCTACTGATAAGGAGAAAAATAACACTTTGCAGTTGGTTTGTTTTAAAATGATAGCTCATCATCATCATTATTATTATTATACACCACAAGAGAAGATGCTCCAGGATTCTAGGCCCTCTTCAGATCAACCACAAATAGCAGGCTTAGCAGCTCCCTTTGTTTGTCATGGTTGTAATTCTTTGATCACAAACCCACAGTAATGGTATTGAAATGCTTTAGAATTCCACTTTTCTTGGGTGTTTTTGGCTACCTTCCCAATGCCGTTTTCCCTTTCTTATCTGCATTCCCTGCTGTGAACTGGTGGCCCTCTAAATGCTTTTTTTTGTATTTTGCTTTCTATCAAGAAACGTTGACTTGGTGAATGCATCAGAATCTCATACATTGAAAGGGACACTTTTGCGGAACATATTACTGTGACAAGGCTCTGCCAAGATTGGAAGGGAGGGAATCATGGTATATTAAAAAGTAACAAAACTTTGACAAGGCCTTTGGCACTGTCTGAACATTGTTTTATAGATTAAACTATGTCATAAACCTCAACAATGTGTGTTAGTGTTTTTTAATCTCTTCTTACAGACTACAAAATATACATGTGCTGTAAAATATGAATAGGGCCATGTGCTGTATTATTTTAGCAGTGTGGACTACACTCTACAAGAGTACACAGTAAAGCACGCTATAGATGGTGAGACTTGGCTTTCCAGTTTGATACCTGACAACAGTGGGGATATAATTTAAAAAAACAAACTGTTATTCTAAGACAACATTAACTAAGGGTGCGTTTACTCAAAGATTTATCTGACCGATTTTGGAAGCCAAAGCCAGGAATGGATTTGAAAAGAGGAGAAATCTCAGTCTTTCCTTTATGACCTGATCGCTGTTTATAGTCTGTTCCTGGTTTTGGCTTCAAAGATCTGTCAGATAAATCTCTGTGTAAACGCACCATTAGACTGGATAGCCTAAGGGCTTATTGCCACGTACATAATTTTGCGGACACTATGGATGGGGAAGCCCTATAATGGAGTGTTCCCCTGCCAGGCATGATTTATCAATATCATCCCGCAGGGAAACAGTTTGAATCTCCACAGCACTGTAGTGACAGAGGAAACACTCCATTACAGGGCTTCCCTGTCCGTAGGTACCACAAAATAGCAGACATGTGAATGTGGCCTAAGGTGATGCAAGATCGGCACTTGTTTGCAGTATGTTTACACTGTACAGTTAACCAGTGACAGGCTGCACAAATGATCACTGTATTGTTCATATGCCAATTTACAAACACTGGTATTGGCTGCACAGCTGTTATAACAGAAGTGCGACCAATGACGATTAGTATAGCGGCCACGCAAAAG